>NC_134460.1:33335896-33678396 GCF_047948215.1 Lycorma delicatula
GACAAAAGTTTTAGGTAATGTTCAGAGGACTAACTACCTCTTTAAACCGATTCGATATTGTGCCTAGTAAGGGAGTATGATTTTTTTTGTCTTTAAAACCCCATTTTTTCCACCCGTGGGCTAAAGTTTTAGGCACTTATCCAAAGAATAGTAGGAACTTCAAACGAGTTCGATATTTTACTTATAGCGATATATTGTTTTTTTCGAAAATGCCCCCCTGCCATGGTCCGATTTTGCCCATCAACGAAGACGACCGAGATTTTGGGTCGTTATATTTTATGTGTCAATTTGAAAGTGATTGGCGGAAAATGACGGCAGTTATCATGTCCACAAAGAAGTGAAATATATATGTATACGTAAATGTATATATAAACTTTTCAACTGACGGTGGTTTTGGGATCTAGATGATGTGAAACGCGAAGATATGTCGAAATTTTTCGGAAGTCGAATCATGGTACTCATTACAATAGATAGATTCCTTGTGAAATTTACCTAAAAATCATGTCAAGGTACTAGAAATTTGTATTTCTAGATGATTTGAAGTTTTCTAATAAAAAAATACTAAAATTTTGGTTACAAAGATTTGTATATATTGTGTTTGCGCGCGCGCGCGTGTGTATGTGTGTGTGTGTATTTGCGTTTAGTTTGTTTTTTATTGAAAAGTATGAACGATTCTTATTGAAAATAATGTTATTAAAGCATGGAAAGGTGTTGGACCTATACAAGTTTTCTCGTAAATTTCAGTTATGTTATAAAATAAAAATACTATCGGATTTAGTATATTAGAAAGAAGATGTATTCTTCTTAAACTTACATCACTAACCACTGGGGATAAATTATTTCAATTTTTAGATTTGATGTTTTATTTTTTATGTACTGTGTATTACGCCGCTTTATTCAAGGTTGAAGTATTATAAAGTCTTCTGTAAACAAATAAAAGCAAAAAAGTAAAGGAGAAAAATCTCTAAATCCTGTTTAATTCACAATGATTAGTTCCCTAACCCAGCATAGATTTAATTTAATTTTGTAAAACAGAAATGAGAAGAAAATTACCGTAGAAATACAACGGTTTGAAAAAATTTGTGTTACCGATAGTCATGAGAGATAAGTTTTTCAGATTTCTGATTATTACATGATAATAATTTTTTATAGTAATACCTTATGGCTCGTTATACAATATGCTATTTCCGGCTTTTAGTTTTATACTGGAATGCTGCCTTGAAAAGGAAATAATACGACTGGTATTCTTTGAAAACTGATAATGCCCATAATTCATGAACAAATAAATTGCGCTTGATAATTATTAAATAATATCGTATCGTGTTTTGATATCAGTGTATTGCATAGTTTTGTATTTGAGTAACAACACATAAAGACACTGGTTTCGGTATACTGGTAGCGATCGGTGTCGGATTCCAGAAGCCGGCTCGTACACTTCAGAAGCAATCTCTTTACGTCCAACCACCTTTTGTTTATCTTCTAACACAGATCTTTCCTAGATACCGAACTTAATTTGTCAATCTATCGTTTCTTCCTGTAATTTTTTCTTTATTATTTTATTATTTGTGTAATTATAGTTCTATTTTGTTTTAGTAAAGTTTTTGAGTAGTTAAAAATACGTTGAAACTAGAAGAAATTATTTCTGTGGCGTTATCATCCTGAATCGCTTAAATAAATGTTTTCTAATTTATATTTTAGAGTTCTATTTTTTTTTTTTAAATGAGTTGTATTTTCTTCTTTTTTTTACTTTCTCGATTGATTATTTAGCTATTCAGTACACCATATAAGGGAAAGTATGCTAATCTGGTCAAATTTTACATGTCAGGGTTTTTGCAGATGTTGATGTTTCCTGATCCTCTCTAACAAAAACAGAACAATTTTAGCGTTAAAAATGCAGAAGGGTGTAGATATCTTCCTTTTTTCTCTGTTTAGCTTCCGGAACCACCGTAAGGTATTATTTCAGAGGATGAATGAGGATATGTATAAATGCAAATGAAGTGTAGTCTTGTATAGTCTCAGGTCGACCATTTCTGGGATGTGTGGAAACCCAACCACCAAAGAACACCGGTATCCACGATCTAGTTAGTATTCAAAAGGATGTAAATATACTATGTATATTGTTCTGTTTTTTGTTTGTTTTTTTTTTGATGCTATGGAATGAAAAGACCGATTTGAATAAAATTTGGCATGCGATGATTTCTGTAAATTTGCATCTCATTTTGGTCACAATCGGTCAAGGAGGAAAGAAGGTATGGATTTCATTTCTCTATACCTCAAAATTCTATTTAAAGGGTAGGTAAATTTATTCGCATAATTTTATGCCTCGGGTATCTAACATACTTTCTGATTGTGTTTGGCCTTACTGAAATCCTGATAAAGGGGTGGGTGCAAAAATGCTGTTCTTATTTCTTGTCTTCCAATACTGAAAGTCACGTTCTTGTGTCAATAGAATGATTCCATTACGTAATCTGTTTGTATTATCTGTTTGTTATATTCGTAGCTGGCTGATATAATTTTTACTTTTTTCCATCAACTATCGTTTTCCTTGATATACTGAGACTGGATTAAACGATTTTATGAAATCTTCTCATTTTTCTTGGGGCAGGACAAGAGAATGAGGAGGAGATAGATCACCGTGGGTCCCGTGTTTCAATATTTTACTCAAAGAGTAGAATAATTTTTGTACATGATTTAATCAATAAATCTTAGGAATCTTATACAGTTTTCCTTCATGTTGGGTTGAAAAACATCCGACTAAATTAAGAGAGTGAGTTGGCAAAGAGTTGAGAAACTCTTGACGAACCGGCCTTTTTATTTTTTAAATTAGTAAAATATTACAAATAAACGACAATAAATTTTGAAAGAAACCGACCTATAAAAATTTTAAATAAATATATAGAGTACATTTTTTCTTATAAAACAAAAAAAAAAAAAAAAAATATTGTCGCGTTACAAGTTTTTCGTTTGTTTGATCCCTATTAAACTGCCCTTGCGAATTCAGTACATTGTTCGATGTACCAGGTTCTGATAAAGAGAGACATCTTACATCGACAGAATTCGGTAACATTCTACTCGGAAACTCCACTTGTACATCACTTTACTCCTTACAGCACGGTATTTATACCACTACTATAGTATGTACGGTACATATACCAGTTTACGATTGCTGTCAGCCGTAGTGTAGTCTCCTGTTTTTAATTACTTTGATATCAATCCACCGGGTTGGTCTAGTGGTAACCGCGTCTTCCCAAATCAGCTGATTTGGAAGTCGAGAGTTCCAGCGTTCAAGTTCTAGTGAAGTCAGTTATTTTTACACGGATTTGAATACTAGATGGTTGATACCGGTGTTCTTTGGTGGTCGGGTTTCAATTAACCGCACATCTCAGGAATATCGAACTGAGACTGTACAAGACTACACGTCATTTGCACTCATACATATCATCCTCTGAAGTATATCTGAACGGTAATTACCGGAAGCTAAACAGGGAAAAAAATAATTACTTTGATATCAATGTATACTGCACGTAACGTTACCAAACTACTTTATCTTGATTACGTATTTAAATCCTTTATTGATCGCGATTTGTGTTAGCTGACGAATTTTTTTAACGATTCAACAAATACTAAATTTTAATTTATTTATATTTAAAATGTTTTTTACAAATAATATTTATCTTGCATTTGATTTTAATAGCCTGATATATTATTGTTATTTTGTTTTCTATTTATCCATTAATATTAATAAAATTTCGGGAAAAAAGTATAAATTTTAAGGGAAAAATAACTGTAAAAAATTACAGTAATTAAAAATTTCGTGTGACAGCTTAAAAGTAACTGTATAGTAAAACACGATGTAATAGGAAATAAATATAAGATAATCTGTGACTAGTTGAATAGAGAAACTGGAAAAAAATATTTCCGATAATAACGAAATTTCTTTACTTTTTTGACACGATTCGTAAATGCTCGAACGAAAGAATGCTTATTTTAGAATTAATAATTCAAGACTAAACTTTCCAATTGGTAAAAATACTTGAAAACAGAAATAGATTCAAAGCATCGTTAGTTAGCTTGAACGCTTTCTAAACAGTCTAACGTCTGCGAAATAAAAATTCCAGGACACCACTGACAACGCGATCATAGTAGTAGGATGTAGGAGCAAATTGTTAAGGATTACAGTAAAGGATTTCATTAAGGTATGTGTCGCAAAGAACTTTTACCGTAATGATTTGGTGAATCTTAATTGTTATTCGTTTTGCAACCGTTAAAATCTTGGATGACTTATAAAATTCATTCATTAGTTAACTTAAATTCGTTACAATAATTTTCAATACTCTGTTTGATGTTAATAGGTTTGAATCAAAATTACTAATTAAAATACATTAATATTATTTACTACTCGTTAAAGTTTGGATAACTCATGTTACGCGTGGAATTGGGGGATGGATTACCGAATGGACGATTGACTTTTCACCATCTACCGTGTCCTATCGCCGTACAGTATCCCTTCCGGTGTATTATTAGTAGCGTCAACATAACAACAGGTATCCCAAACTCACCGGGTCGGTCTCAAGTGGTGAGCTTGTCATCGCCAAATCAGCTGATTTCGAAGTCGAGAGTTCAAATCCTAGTAAAAGCAGTTACTTTTATACGGATTTGAATAGTAGATCGTGGCTATCGGTGTTCTTTGGTGGTTGGTTTCAATTAACCATACGTCTCAGGAACGGTCGACCTGAGAATGTACAAGACCACATTTAATTTACATTCATACATACCGTCCTTTGAGCAATACCTTACTTTGGTTCCGGAGACTAAACAGAAAAAAAGACGACCATTAGTTGCCCCCTTAATGAAAGAATTTTAATAAAAATGACATCCCCACCCAGATAGAACTACTGCGCATTTGGGGATTTACGCTTTCTAAACTGGCGATAAATATTTGTGTTTTTTTTTTTTTTACAATTCTACCAAAAAAAAGACAACTTATGTCCCAGTGGTGTCTTTTTATAAAAGTTTTATCGACATTATCAACTTTATCAAGTAGGTAGTAGGTAAAACCATTATGTTTATTTAAATAATTTTTTTGTTTAAATAGCCAAAAATATTGTCGATGGAAATTTAAAAAAAAAGATGGCTTAAAATAGAGAATTATAAATGGAAATTAAATAAATCGTTTATTATTTTTCTTTAATTTAAAAAATAAAGTTAAAAGTAAGGTAAAAATAAATTTCATATTTTATAAATGGGAAGTATAAAATTATAAATTCCGGTTAATTAATTGTAGTAAAGTTTTGTAACATAACATCGTTGCCTAATTTCTTACTTCATCAAAATCATTAGCATCCAATCATTTTTATTTATCAACGATTTCTCGTGTACTGTAATTTCCTTCTATTTTCCAGCCTTTACGATATTATTTTCATTTTAAAACTATACCGTGCTGGATCTAATCCACTTTTTCCGCAGTATCTTTTCTGACAGTGATACAAATCCAAATCCTGTTTTATTTCCTTTCTGTTTTTCTTCCAGTTTTCTCTCCTTAATGATGCTCTGGAATAATCCCTAAGGTAGTATGTGATATTTTCCTCTTCTTAATCAGGGTTTTGCCTCTTACTCATCCTTTTTATTTTTCATTCTATTTGTCGATCTTTTTTTGCAAATTCTTTACAATAAAATTTTAAAGCGGCTTTATTTACTTTTACTATTACATTCTTTCTTATTACGTTTTAGGACACACAATTCACATACGTTTATGGCAGATTTTAGATCGGTTGGGTTCTTTATTTTTGTTAGAAATCCTTTTATCTTTTACCAAATTCTTCAATTCTTTATTGATTCTCTGCTTAATATTTTTTTTAAGTATGCTTTCTTCAAACTTTTCATTTTCTTGTTCGACTTTAGTTACTCTTTTGTAGTTAAAAATTTAAACTATTTGCTTCTTATTTGTATATTTATATTACGTAGATGTTATTTATCTAACAAAAAAGAAATAGTGTTTGTAATATTTCTTTTAGATATCTAAAAGGATATCTAACAAGAAATTGTGATATAATCTTAAATTTATATTTATGGCAAATTTTCTTTCCTATATGGTAGTGATATTCATGGAATGTTGACAGTGAATTAATGTCTTCATTGTTTGTATTCGATTCAAAATGTATAATAGCTCATTTCGAAATCGACCTCATTCTGTTTGTTTGAAGAAAGATGGTTTTTTATTTGTACGTTGTGTGTGTGTGTGTGTGTGTGTGTGTGTGTGTGTGTGTGTGTGTGTGTGTGTGTGTGTGTGTGTGTGTGTGTGTGTGTGTGTGTGTGTGTGTTTGTTGTGTGAATTATATTTAGTTGTGCGCATTTTAAACTGAAATGACCAAGCATTTCGAGCAATGGACTTCGTTAAGGTACTAGAAGATCATTTTGAAAGCACTCTAGGAAAGACAAATCGCCGCTCGCAGCACTAATGCAGCGCGCCAGGCGTAATGAGACAGAACGAGGAAGGATTATAATTAAAATGATTAATTCGGCTGTGAGTGGCAGACACCCGCCAACATCTTTCTCTGAAATGGCTACAATTACACTATGTACCATACGCTCTGCCACCCGCGTCTAATGGTAATAGCCGCTAAATACCATCGAGTACTGGCCGTAATATACACAATTCATATCCAGAGGTCAACGTCTGTTGTTTTATATTCTTGTACTGTACTTACATGCGCATCAGTTAGAAAATTAAAGACGAGTAAATTTATATTGTTTACAAATTGTTAATCGTTTTATATATCTACACAGAGAAAATAGAGAATTACATTTCCTTGTAATTACACTTTACGTTCGGTAATATTTGCTATATCTAATACTCTTTAATGTCTTTTAATCCTATATCCTAGCATTACAGTGTACTCCGTCCGTAAATATGTTCGAGCGTGATTCAGTGCAAGGTTCTCGAATGACTGCACCGACTGATCGTTTAACCGATGAGATTTTTAAAGTAAATAGTAAGTTATTAAAATTATTATTACTACCGTTATTCTTTTATCTTATTTCGTTTTGTTTATTAGACGAAGAACGGTTCATTTTTTCATACTCTTCTTGTACAGTACTAAAAATAGCTTTGAAATGTAATACTGCAATTAATCTCTATTTACTTCTTTAGTAAATTAATCGTAAAATGTTCTATATGTTATTTTATTGAGTTTTTTTGAGTCCCTTTACGTATAATATTTTGATAACAATTGAAATTAAGTTCTCCCTGTTCGTGAAGTAATATTATGTTCCTACAGTTTGTAAACGGTTCTCTCACGTAATATTGCGTTTTATCACTCTTGAACTGTTTTATGTATACGATTTGTAATTTTAAAAAAAGCATTTGGCTGTTAATTAAATTAGTTGTATTTAAATTTATAAGTTAATATTTATTCATTAGTGATATTTCTCTATAAAACTTGAGGGAGACGTTATTTTAAGGGATAGCTCCAGCCGTACTTACCTTTATCCCTTTACCCGTCCATCTCTGCGTATCTCTTACTGGTAATTTTTTTTCTCGACGCATCTAATTTTCTTATAATATTGAGTCATGAGGCTGACTGGTTGCGGATAGACTTCTCGACCGTAACTAAATGCACCACTAAAATTCATCGCCAGAAGGCCGGATAAATCCAGTAAGATCCTCACCGGGATTTCTAACGGTATCTGCAATAATAAAAACAAAACAACAAAACCATTATATCCCGATAATTGTTTTTCATTTACTACATCTTTATAATAAGATAATTCGTGTAACAATAGACCGGAAAGATTCTGCAACAGATCAACAAATTACAGTTAAACTACGTGCCCACCACTTCACACTTAATCTATGATCTATGAAATTACGCCAAATTTTGAATGTTTTATTATTAATAAGCATCGTCTCTGGACAACAGTTCTTTTTGGTTTTCTATTTGACAAAAAAAAAATTCAATTCTATTATCGTAGCGCGTTTCAAAAATTATTTTGTTAATTTAACTGTATTTCATTTAATATGTAATAAACGATTAATTCAATTTGTACAATCTTTTTCCTGTTGTGTTAATTTAATTTTTTATTCGATTTGAACGCTAGACTAGTGGATACCGGTGTTCTTTGGTGGTAGGATTTCAATTAACCTCACGTATCAGGAGTGGTCGTCCTGAGTCTGTTCCAGATTCATGTTTACCGGTACATTTCCATCGTACTACATTTGTGGCTACATCAGGCTTAGTAAGCCACCGGTAGCGGTAATTATATTTGCCTATATATACACTCCAGAGAAGACTGTAGATGGAAAACTAGTTGGAGAAAATATACATGGACTCGTCAGGTTGTAAAGTTTGCCATCGGGTTACTGAGTTACTGTATATAGCAGTCGGCCAATTTCGCATCTTATTATTTTTTTTATCGCATTAATTATTCGATGACGATAACAGGAAAGTATTGTATTTGATTTTACGTATTCCCCTACGATTCCAAAATAAATTAAAGATTTTAATGGAGTACTTATAAAAAAAGATTCATTTCAAACGTTTTGGTTTATCGTATCTAAGCGAAAGTAAGGATTCAAATACACCTGTGAAACGGGAATTTGAAACCATTCGTAAGTGGTTTTATTCCACCATCGATGGACCGTATGTTGTGTGAGAGCCAGATAAAAACCAATAGTCATATTTTCCATCGACCTTTCCCTTGCCTCACAAGTCGATAAATGCCATCTTTAGACTTCATCCTTACTAGACTACTGCAAGTTTTGATTTAAAGAAATAGTTAAATGGTAGTTGTTGTAGGTAGCGTTTTCTTAGAGAAAATAAAACATATTTATTTAAAACTAGTTCAAAAAATGTTTGTTAAATAAAATTCTTGAAAGAGTATTTAAAAAATGAAAAAATCATAATCCCTACACATATGAAGCTGCCACATATACTGTTAGTTTATTATAAATTTTAATAAACATATTTAAAAATAGGAAAATATGAATTTAAATAATTTGGTAGATACGTATTAAAAAAAGACCCAAATAAGAAATTATATCTTTTATTTTGGTTAGTACAAAATAAAATTATAGAAGTCACATCAGGATTGACTAGTTTAGCTGGCAAAAAAATTATTTGCAGCAGTATTTGCTTGGGTTAGTTAGGAGTACAGTGTTTAAAGCTTCATCAAAGGAAAATACCGAACACACAATTAAAATAAAATGTAGGTATGTTTAAAGTTCATAGTAATCATTTAAATATAAAAACGTGAAATAATAACATTCAGGTAAATACATGAAGATAGTAAATTCAGAAAATAACTACAAAATAATTCATAATTCAGAAGGCGTTATTGAAAATTATTTGAGCAAATACTTATGCACAAGTTGAACGGGATTTAAAAAAAAAATAATAATAATTAGTATTATTTAAAATTCATCCACAGATGAGTTTTAACTCGTAATCAGAAATTATAGGAGATACAGATCTGGGATCTTTTTTTTTTTTTTTTTAATTCTTTTAATAAAATTGCACATAAAATCAATAATTTTGTCGATATAGTTTTAGTATATCATTGTTTGTCCTTTAGAGCAAAAATCTGAACGAAACCTTTTGTAACTCGATAAAAGGCGTTTCCAGACCTACATCTTTACGAAAGTTTTTCGATATTTTGATAAAAGGAATACGCCTGTAAAGAACGGTAGAAACTTCCTTAAAAAGCGTATATATTTATTACACGTGTTGTAATATAAGTATCTGACCATATCTGTATAAGTATCGCTAATACTTGTACAAAAAAAGTATAAGGATTTTCTCTGAGAGTAAAGATCCTAATCGTACAGTCAATCAACACCGTGAAGAAAGTGAAAGTGTCACTTGTCTGAATTGGTTTCATTATATTGTCAAAAAGAAATGCTTATGTTCTGCACAATATAAAAATTATATATATGTACACACACACACACATACATACAAAGTGATTCAGGAGAAAAGGGAAATAATTTGGGAACTGGTTCTAGAGCTTGAAATACGGGAATATGTTCATACAAAAATACATCTGAAAACGCTTTCTTATCGAGTTACGGCTACCGAAATGTCTTACCGCGGGACTTACCCTGGTCATACTGAAATTTATAAAGCATTATTTATGGAGGAAACGTGATGGTTTCTTATGTTTTTACCTAAATATCGGAAAAAAAACAGGTCTCAAAATTGTATTTCCCGTCGTTTTAATTATATCTAATGTAAAACAGAAAAATTAGATGACGAGAACACGTTTTTTTTAGGTTTAAAGTATAATAATTTTGTACAATGAGTTAGATTTTATTTTAAAACTTATAGAGAATTTAATTATTAATAAAGTCTATCAAAACAAAAAAAACAATCGTTTTTTATTATTAATAACGAAACAACAGAAATATGTTACGAATTTTTAAATAATTAGAAACAGCTGAAATTAATAGGGCCTTTCATAGTAAACAACGTGTCTTGGGAAGAAATTACTTGGAATATTTATATAATTAATTTTTTACAGTGTTTGAAAATGTCTCATCGACGAAATGAATTGAAATGTAATAACTAGATGACGTATCAACTTGATGCAGAACCAACACATTTCACGAATGAAGTAAGACCATTCTTAAATGAAAAATTTGCTAATAAATGGATTAGACGTACAGGGCCGGTAAATTGGCCGCCCAGATCATCAGTCCTTGTACCCTTAGATTACTGTTTATGGGGATGGATTAAATGCGAGTTACACGAGAATAAAGTACACACGTGATGAACTGATCGCTCGCATTCTCAGTACTGTTGTCCTCATCAAGGAACGCGAAGAAAATAGGTGGGCGACAAAAAGTATAAGGAAACATTAAAAAGTGCATCGATGTCTGTGGTGGAAATTAATGTAGTATAAACCACAATGAATATTGTTTAAAGTAAATTAAAAGTATTCTAATTTTTCAAAGGTCTAAATTTATTGTACTACAATAAAAATAGCTGTTTTTAATATTTACAAATTTATTTTCCTGTTAAATTTTGTTCTGTTTAGTTTGTAATAATAAAAGTTGATTGTCTTTTGTTTTTCATGATTATTACATCAGTTTTCTCAGAATTGAAATCTCTGTAAGTTTTTATGTCAAAATTTACGCATTTATTAGACATTTAACAAAGTTATTTTAACTTAATACTTAAGTAAAGAAACGTGTCATTCGATACCGAATGTTTCTGTTAAACGTTGGATATCATGAAAAGAATAGTAGATAAAATTTTGGGACCGATTTTATGTAATTTATCAAGTCAAAAACATAAGAAAACATCAATTTTACTTGGTTTGATATTTTTACAAACTAAATCAATTAGATCATCCTAAGTGAAACACTCAGATCACTTAATAAAAAACACACTTAGATCATCTAATAAAACACTCAGAAATTTTGTTTTATAGGCTACAGAAATACTATCGTTATCGTTAATAGGAATTTCATCTGCTGGATCAGCAGTGTGTACATGAGAAGTACAATGCAACTGTTTTATTCATATTTTAAGTTATATGGTTGCATTCCACCCAACGAATAATGCTAAAGTATAAGTTTCTAGTTTTTTAAAAAATATATCCAAAAACGTAATAGTAGTTTGCGCACCAATCATTAATTAAAATGTTATTAAAATTAAATGAACCATTTTTGAGTAATTTAACTCTGAATTTTACAAAAGAGTTCGCAAGAAAATCGTTTTATATTCGGTTAAGGTTTTTATTGTTAAACCTATCATTTTAATAATAATATAATCTGTTAATTTTTATTTATTTTATGTGTTTTTAACGTACGGGTTAAAAATTAGTTGAAAAGAATTTATTACATTATTTAAAAAACAAATTCTAAATCTAAAGTTAATTTACTTAAAATCGTTCGCAAAATTTTCGTGAAAATGTTTTTAATATACATACTCAGAAAGGATATGTTGAATATAAATTTTGTTTTTGTTGCTCTTATAACATATAAAGGCAACTTTTACAGATATATTATATTCTTGTCTGAAGTATTTTTTTTTTTTGATCTTCAATAAATTAGAACAAGTTTTCGAAGAAATAATAATGCATTTGCAGATGATTGTTTGACGCCCATAAATATGAACCCTACAGACCGATATTTATAAAAAAAAACAAAAAAAGAAAAACAAAAAAGAAAAAACAATACACGCCTAACCACACGATTCCATTATTTTTTCATAACATTTTGGGGAATAAAAAAGAAAACTATGCTATTTTTAATAAATTTCTGGCTTACTTAAAAATTGGTGTACAATTAATTAATTGTATTACAGTTTGAATTGTATAAAATATATAAATATATTGAGAAAATAAAATCATACGTGTCCAATATCAAACATCCATTTTCATCTTCTTTTTGGTCGGCCATGATAATATACCTTGAAAAAACGTTTTACTAGGAAGTGGCATATACTTTCCCGACGGTAATACTTGAGTCCTGTGAGGAATGTGTGATGTCATACATTTCACACTACGGGAGATCGAAACATTCTCAACACAGAAGAATAAAACTTAAAATGTTTAAACATTTTTAGATTGTTTATTACGTTTGAAAAATGTAAACTTAAACCTTTTCCTCTTGAATTATTTAAAAAGAGCAGGACTAAACATTTTTTATTTTCTCTGCAGATCATCTTAACTACTGATACCTATTCGCCAGTATAATGTACTCATACTGTCCTTTCTTTACGCCTTTGAATATGATATAGATTTTTTCTCAATTCTTTCTCACATTTTTCAATATCTAATAATTTCACACCTTTAAAATTGAATTATTTTTTGAAAACATTTTTAAATTAAAATAAGAATCAAAAGTATTTAAGTTTTAATCCCATAGTAAAAATCTTGTTTGGAGCAAGATAAGAATTAACTTAAAAACGCACGTTAAATAAAAAAGTATTCGTCTGAAATTAATAATGTACTTAATGCAATATTAAACTAATTAATGTGCAGAACATTAACGCTCAAGTAAATACATCACCACGCGTTTCAAATTAAAACTAAATAATAAATATTTTTGTATTTATTACAGTACTGTTGTGTGAGATAAGTTTAACCATTACCAAATGCACGAGTCAAGATACTTCTTTCCTTCATCAAGTGACATTGGTAAAGAACTGGCTTCGGTGTAGTAGTTTGATAATCATATTTTATTTTTTTGGTTTAACCTCCGGGACCACCGTTAAGTATTGTTTCAGAGGATGAGATGAATGATTTGTAGCGTATGTGAAAATGCGATGCTTGACTGGGATTCGAACCCGGGACCGCCGGATCAAAGGCCGAGACGCTACCACTCGCGCCACGGAAGATAATTGATAATCTTACTTACATTTTAGTAAAATTTCATAGACCTGTTCAATGGAAGGAAGCTTAGATTCACTAGTCGTAGATTGAATGTTTATTGTATTAAAATAAAATCGTTTGTTCTGGATTTTCCTTCAAGTATGAAAGTCGTTTAATAATTAAAGAGACAAAGAAATGACTTTAGAAAAATTATTATTGATTCAATGACAATGAAACTAATCCTACTTTTTAAGTACGTTTGAGCACTTACCCTATCTTTCTGTGAGTTCTTTGTTCTAATTAAGAATTGTTGAAATCCGTATCTGAGTAGTTCTTGTACCGCGTTCTTTACCCGCTCGTTATTTATAAAATCGGTGCCACGTAAAAAAACTTTTAGAGGACGAAACTATAAAAAAATCTGATGGTCGAGACCGTAAGGTGGATGCAGAACACCTTCCAACCCAACTTCTGAATAACTTCCCTGTCTTTTGAGTGGTTTGGGGCGGGCGTTATCATTTGGAAGAATTACGTCCTTTTTTTAGAGAACCATTTCGTTTTCTCTTTATTGCGGGTTTTATTTTACTTTTTGCGGAGTAATATAGTGTTCTCTGTTTATTGTACGTTGTTCTTTCAAATAATCGCAATAAATTAGTTCTTAATAATCCCAAAACACAGCATCACTTTACCGGTGAGGCGTAGTTTTGAATATTCTATTGGCGGACGAACTCGGATTTTGAGTCAACCGTCTTGTAAATTATCTGGAACACGTTATACGGTAATTCAGGGTATCATGGATAATGCCGATTCTAAAACTACAAATTTCAAGAATTTTCTTATTTTTTAAGCTTCTGTCCTAGCGAATAAGATTATTAATACGATTTTATAAAGGGTCAACCCAAATTTTCACCGGTCTTCCTCTGTAATGAAAATCTGACATTTGTTCTGCCTTATTTAAATTCTTCATCCATTTATAAAAATATTCATGGTTAATAAACTTTTTAAATTCACCCGAGGGTGAATTTAAGCCGGTTTCATATCCAGAAAATTTAAATCTTATTACAGCACGCTGTTCTTTCACGGTACCCGTTTCAAGTATAGCCGACGTTTTGAAAAAAAAAGAAAAAGAAGGTTATATTGACGGGATTTATTTTCAAACATCTGGTATATTCAAAGCCACGGTGCCAGCTTGAACTTCAGTCAGTTCGGTTTATTTTATTAAATAATTTTTCCACTATTGCCATTTGTCTCTTTAATCATTGAACGATTACGACCTTTGTACGTAAACAATCATAGTTGTTTTTGGTTAGCTAGTACACCTACCTAAAGTTTCCTGAAAAACACCTTGTATAAAATTTTGAATAAATGTTTTAAACAATATCAAGTACGTGAACTTATTTATTTTAAAAAATAACGTCAGTTGCTATGTATCCAAAAAAAAATTACAATGAAATTGTAAAGCGTACGGTAAGAGCCTCGCAGATATCATTTCTTCCGCTCAAAAAACAAACATTTTTCTGTAATATAAATAAAATTGTTTTTAACAAAATGATACTGAAATCAAAAAAGGTATGACACTACATTTCTATTATTAAAATCTTTTATTAATTTAGAATTTTGTTTAAAAAAATGCATGTTAAATATATGTAGTAGACAATAGATTTACAATAAAAGGTAATAAAAAATGTTTAAGCGTTCCATATAATAAGCAAAAAATAGAAAAATTTGTTACAAAACTTACCTTTCTTTCTTTTTCCTGTTCAGCCCCCGGTAACTACCGTTTAGATAATTCTTCAGAGGATGAATGAGGATGATATGTATGAGTGTAGTCTTGTACAGTCTCAGTTCGACCATTCCTGAGATGTGTGGTTAATTGAAACTACCAAAGAACACCGGTATCCACGACCTAGTATTCAAATCCGTATAAACTGATTTTACTAGGACTTGAACGCTGAAACTCTCGACTTCCAAATCAGCTGATTTGGGAAGACGCGTTCAGCTCTAGACCAACCCGGTGGGTCGATCTTCTGAATACTGCAAACCATTGCCGTTACGTGATGTCACTCTTCAGCAATTAATTTATTAGTAAAATAATATCCTTAAAAAAAAATCAATGAAAATTTTATTTGCCACATTTTCTTTATGGTAATAACTTTTTTTTTTTATATATAACCCACGATAAATACTCGTATTTCGTCCGCTGATGTAAATACGTGTAAAAATAACTGGCTTTACTAGGACTTGAACGCTGTAACTCTCGACTTCCAAATCAGCTGATTTGGGAAGACGCGTTATACAAAACTTACCTACTTACCTGCTCGATTACATTTATGTATAATGCATATCACATTTACAGAAATAATACAACCCTTATGATTTTTAGTTGTTGAATAAATGAAATCGGGCAACAAGTTTTTCTATTTTTGGCTTATTATATGGAACTCTTAAACATTGTTTATTACCTATTATTGTATATCTATTGTCTATTTTATATATTTAACTTGTAATTTTTTTTTAAACAAATTTCGTAATTAATAACAGATTTTGATATTTGAAATGTAGTGTTTTACTTTTTTTGATATCAGTATCATTTTGTTAGAAACAGTTTTATTTATATTACAGAAAGTTTTGTTTTTTGAGCCGAAAAATATTTTTATTTTTTTAACCTCCGGGACCACCGTTAGGTATTGCTTTAGATGATGAAATGAATGATTTGTAGTGTGTGAAAGTGCCATGCCTAGCCGGGATTCGAAACCGGGACCTCCGGATGAAAGTCAGACGCTACCACTCGCGCCACGGAGGCCGGCAGGAAATGATATTTTTTTCCTTTAGCCTTCGGAACTACCGTAAAGTATTACTTCAGACGATGAATGAGGGTGAGGTGTATGAATGTAAATGAAGTGTAGTAGTCTTGTACAGTCTCAGGTCGACCATTCCGGATATGTCTGATTAATTGAAACCCAACCACCAAACAACATCTAGTATTCAAATCCGTATAAAAGTAACTGCCTTTATACTTGAACGATGAAACTCTCGACTTCCAAATCAGCTGATTTAGGAAGACGCGTTCACTCTTAGATCAACCCGGTGGGTTAAAGTAAATGATATCTGCGAGACTCTTACTGTACGGTTTACAATTTCATTGTAATTTTTTTTTTGGATATCACTGCGTTATGTTAGGTTATTTTTTACGAATTAGTGATTGTCTTCTTATGGATTTATTATAAAAATTTATTCCCTTTCTAGAACAAACAGTAATACATTTTATGAATTTCTCGGCCAATTTTTTTTTGTTTTTTTGTTGTAGTCATGTGCACTTCATACCGTATTTTTTCTTTCTTAATAAAACTAGTTTTATGACTTTCACAAATCGAAGATATGTGATGTAATATTGCACTTATTACTTTGTAAGTATAACCCTCGATTTTTATCGTATCCGTGGACACACTTTTTATATTATAATTAAATGAACTTTTTTTTAATTTCTCAATCAATTAGTTCAAATAGTTCTAATTGTAGAATAAAGTTTGTACCAATCGAATTTATTTCTGTTTTATGTAACTAATCTTTTTGCTACATTTGCAACACTTTCTTACTTTTCGTGTTTTTTATGTTTTATTAGCCGTTATAATCTCTTGAAAAAAATAATTTTTTTTTTTTCAATGAAGTGATAGGAATTAAAAAAATTGTTTCATCTTCAGTACTTTCATCTACATAAGAGCATTTACTATTAAAATAGCTGTAGTATATATTCTTTTAAATTTTATTATTTAAAGTACATTATCATTTAAGTTTTTTACGCTACTTCGTACTATGAAGTACTGCTACCTAGCGGCGCGATTTGTAAACCCACCTTTTTGAGGAAAAGTGGTTCGAGTCCCGCGGTTCATCAAATGGAAGAAAAAAACGTTGGCTAAAAAAATTCGAGGTATTTTTTGAAAGTATTCTTTATTACAAATCTAACTGAACTGAAATATAATGTTTACATGCTTGTTTGTTAATTTTTTTCCTCATTTTCATTTCACTTTTAGATTTGGTCATTTTTAGAATTGTAAACATAGTTTGTCGACTTCGCCGTGCCGTCCAGTTCTGCTGACTCTTAACCGGCGAAGTTCTAACGAACTTCTTGATTTGGCTAACTATTGTGAAGCATATACGAATAATTGTTAATTATTTTATGATGCCGTAAACTCAGCGGGAATTTTTTTTTTGTAGTTCTTAATTATAGTAATCTCTCAGTTACAAATTTTGTACGAGTGATCTCTTGCTGGATGAAAACGATGCCGTTAATTATTTTCGTGTCAACAAGCCTTTTGTGTAAGTTTATTATATTTTAAATCAGTTTAAAAATTTTATGACAAAATCTTTCTTTAGTTTTACTGATTATTCCTGTAATTTGATACAAATATCAATCTTCGGAGGCCCAAATTAATGTTAAAAATGTATTTTGAATACTTGTAAGAGATTAAACTCTGGGTTCTATTTTGTGCATGTTTTGTACAGTTAATTCTGATGAAACAAATCTGTACAGTCTGATGGTTAATAGTTACCGGAAATTAAATAATGTAATCTTCCATTTCTTCAATGTTCTTTATTAGATTACGGGGAAACCAATTTCCTCACGATTACTTTTCGTACATAATTTGTTTAATAATATTACTTTTATTTTTTACGAAATTAACTCTTTAATTTGTAAGCAGTATATCAAAATTAGTTTCAACCGTTGCTGTTATAATAATAAAAACCAGTTAAAAGAGAAATACTCATTACTAAGATTCAAAGAAAGTATTTTAAAAAAGAGACAAGTGCATGTACTTTTGTTTTTTGTTTTTTTCTATAATGGAAAATCTTTCAGTATATAATTCAAAATTGATCTTATACTTCCAGAAGAATGAGTTTTTTTATTTACTGATTAAATATATTTGGATGTAAGGAATTATAACTTACAATAAATTAAATTTTCTAGATAATAAATAATAACTTAAATAAATTTTGCACTTGTTTCCCATCTGAGACGGTTAATTTGATTGATGTACTTTCATTTTATTTTCGGTTGTCATTTTAGAATTATTGATCAGAGAAACTTCATATTGTTGGAATATTGAAGTTTTACTATGACAATCCATCGCAAAAAATAACAGAATCATTCTCGATCATTTACCGCTCACAAACCTCTGTACGTTCGATTAGTAAGAACCATTCAGAACCACATTTTTTTGTATTGAATATGCTGATGCAAGAGATGAAAAGTTTTGAATAATAATTAATTTTTAAGTTACAAATTATGTTTAAACAAACGGGATGTATGTTTATCAATATAATAAAGTTAAGAAATTATTATTTTAAAATTATTACTTGGAATTGTTGAAGTGTTGAAGGTGTACATTATATAACGTAAGAATTATTATATGTTGTATTTACGTGATGTACATATATTTGTGGTTAAGCTAGTGTGATACCGCTGCATTAACTTCGGATTATATTTTCTGTAATATTCCTTGTATTTTCAACTAACTTTGAAGAAAAGGTATGCAGTTGTTTCTTGAAAACTTGACTTCACTTCTACATATGTTATTTAAATTACTAAATTACAGTCATATTCCAAACAAAGGTATGAAACATATAATTTGCTCACTCGTACTTTCAAAATTATCTATTTATATATTTGCGTTTACAGTTAGATCTTGTTAAATAGTTTCAATTTTTTTGTCGATAGTATTTTTTGTGTTCTGTTTTCTTAATGTGATTTATTGTTTTTGATTAAAAAAAAATGCTGACAACAAATCTGTTATATACTTTCGTAGATTGGTTATTTATTTTCATCTAGTGGAAAAATAATAATAAATGAAAAAATGACTAAAAAAATTCAAAAAATCGATATCTTTTTACTTTTTCCTGATCAACTATCCCCAAAGTCACCTCCCAAGTTTTTTTTTTTATTTGTCTATGATTACTATGTTAAATAGCAGAAATTAAAAACATTTTCACTGAAAAGTTTCAACCAATAAAAAGTTAGATTTATTTTTTTTGAGTAGGGGTGAACTAGGATGAAATTTTATTGTAATATTATTAAAAATTTAAATAAACTAAAAAAAAGTTTATAAAAATTTTTTAAAATCGATAGTTTAAACTTTGATTGGCTACCTTATCCCCAGTATTGCCCCAAAGTATTTTTTTGGGCCACTTACACTTCTACTATACTTAGAAAACCAAAAAAGAATTCAGTTAAAAAATATGCAATAAATAAAAAGGTAGCTTTACGATTTTTGGGTAAGGGGAGAATTTAGAGATAATTCTTTTTAAATGGAAAGATACGCATATACAGAGTTTAATGTAGAGTTATATTTGCAAAATTTTGAGAAAATTTACCCCAAAGAAACTAACTACCTCAACCCGTGGAGATATTGTCCCAAAACCTTTACCAACAAACAAATTGCTCCATACACAAAATTCTGTACACCAAATTTTCTCAAAGTCGTTTTATCCGGTCAAAAGTTATTAAACTTCAAACATATCAATACACGTATCGCTATTTTGTTTTTATGGGGTTATAAAACCTCGAGAAATGAAAAAAAGCCCATACCCCATTTTTTGACTGCTTACCATACTTTTTTCGTGTTGTATAGCTGTAGAGCTATGATGCTAGGAAAGTAAAATTGAGTAGTGAACCAGTAAAAAAGAAAAAAAATGGGTTTTTTAGTAGTTCTGTTAGACTGATGGAACTATCCGATGGGAATCTAAATAAACACAATTCACTATTCAATTACATACACGATTTTAACGATCGGAAAAAGTTTTCTTTAGGAAACTATAAGCTTCTTCTTTAGTAACTATTGCAAAAACAATTTGTTGCATCATATATTTCAGCCGGTTAAAGTAAAGTCTTTGATAAATAGCTTGATGCTACTGCACCGGGTAAAGACATTTAGATCTCCCCAAAAATTAACGGAGTGAAATGCATCACCTATCTTCCTTGAAGCACTCCTTTCAATGTATATTTATTGGCCTCGTTTCGCGGTCCCTTTGTCCCGGCAGAAATAACAGTTCTTCTCTATCGGTAAAATCATTCGTTTTATATATTTTTTATATATTTTTCTATGATTTTGGAAGGTCATCCTGTGGATCTCTAGTAATTGCCTTTTTATAGGGAATAGAGAGATCACTAGTCATTTTTTATTTCCAAGGGCAACTCTAGTTATGGACTTATCAGAGAAATTACTACTTGTACCCTGTGGTTGTACAAGTAGCCTCTTAATTCTTCCTGTAATATACATAGGTTTATAAATATCTTAAAATGTTGAAGACTTATACAGTTATTATTTATTGCTATACGTAATAAAACCGAATGGTTTGCACGTAACTTTTGAACAGTATACAGAAGAGAACGTAATCTTCTCTCGTGCATTGTTGTCCTTTTTATCGTTGATTTGGTTGATTAATCTTTTCACGCTTCGTTCACTGCGGTTGGAGTTTGGATGATCTTAAAATTTGAAAGTAGATTCTCATACATATTATATTAAAGACAGTTATAAAAATTAATTTATAATAGAAAAGTTTATTTAATAATTTAGGCTACTTCATTATTTAATCTTATAAAAGAAAATTATATAAAATTTCTGGCATAAATGATAGATAGGTCTCTACCGATTAAAAAAGTAATGCCCTGGCATTTTTCTGGTTGTATAAAGTGAAATTGGATATATAAACTTAGTAATCGGTGAACCTTGAGCGAAATAGTACTGAAGATACTGTAAGTGTTAAAGACATTTTTTAAGCCTTTTGTACACGATAACATAGTGCTTCAAAATCATTCTTTTTTTGTTTAAAAATCAGTGATAAGAGTAATATTCGTTCTGTAAAAGATTTTTTGATTTTGTTTTAAATAAACTGATGAAAGAGTATTTTAAGTTGCAACTATATGTAATAAAAAAATAATTAAAAATGGCAACAACACATAATAAAGCTTACCTTGTACGCCAAAGTACTGTGCGTTGTTACGCGAAAACTGTTTTATGTCTGGTTTGACAGTTAAAAATATTGTTTTATTTTTTTTTGTAGGAATAGGTAGAGAGATGGTGAATTTAATGCGTTGTTTTGCACAGAAACTGGTAGGTTAATTTGGTTATTGACACTATCCCTCTTACACCTTTTTTACGGGTGCAATCTTTGTAAAATAATTGACGTATGGAATTTTTTTCTGAGATAATTGTACCCAGCCGGTTCCAGTGAAACTATCATTTTAATTGATTTGTTGTGCTGATATCACAATAGTATATTCGACTCAGTGAAGCAAACTGTTATTTCAGTTGTCATTTTTTCCTAATAAACTTAGTGAAGAATTCTGTTTATTTTTAGGAATGACTGTAAGATTTTTCATGAATGATTTGGACTTTTGTCTGATCGCCTGTAACCGTTTATTTTTTACGAATAAGCAGTAAAACCGAGAAAAAAGAAGATTTGTTACACGTAGATCGACTTTTTTTTATTTCAGAATTAAGCGTTTTTTATAATTCAAAATTTTTTCAACTACCGTTCCACTTTTTTCTTATTATTAGATATGATTCCTTTTTATATTTTTAGGTAGAGGAAATTATCCTGTTTTGTTAAATTTTGCACTGGAATATATAATCAGAAAAATAGTACCGACGAAGGAAGGATTATTTATGAACAGATACATCCTCGTGTTAAATTATGCGGACAATTTAAACGTAGCAGACAAAAGGTAAAAATATAGTGCCAAAACCATTGTCGGGTAAGGGGAAAAACTAATTTACGTTTGAGTTAAGAGAAATTTAAATATACGGTAACGAATAGGAGCTCATATGATGAGGTTGAGGTTAATATTCGCTTAAATGGACGGTCTTACGAAAGGATTACTGTATTATAGCTACAGACGATTCTGCCGAGTTTTGCAGAAATCTAAAAGGAAATTCAGAAAAGATTACATTCCGAAAACGTTTGTTCTTATTCCGTTATTAGCTATTGGGCTCTTGATTATTGTCAAAACGGATTAAAATTAGGATTTTTAAACAATAATTAAACTCGTTAAGATCAGTAATGAAAAGAAGGTTAGCGTTTTTCAGAATAAAATTCTGAGAAAAATATTTGGTCCTGTAATTGACGAACATACTAGGCTTTGGAGAAAGCGCCACAACTTTGAACTGTATAGATTATTTTCGTGTCCGGATGTAGTTGAATATTTAAAAAGTCCTAGCTCGGGCTGACGTCCCGCGAACGGAGAACCCAAAGAGTAGCTTTTAGGGTTTTAGTTGGGAGACTCTAAAACTCGGTTCCGTGAAATTGTAATACGGTGCTATATCTTATAATGCGGTTATAGTCGGGAGACTTTTAGGTAGACCCCGACGACATCGGAAAGATAATATTAGGTTTGATCCGGGAGGGGTAGTCGTTTGTTGGAATCGCGATTGGTTCGGGTTAGCTCAAGATAGGGATAATTGGCGAATCTTTTTATGTCCGGCTATGAATTTTAAAATTCCTGAAGCTTTGGAGGAGGAAGACAAATAGAACTGCGATTAATTTGAACCGAAAGGAACCGAGTAAAAAGAGTTTTAATTTTGTTAAACTCTTTTTCTTGGTTTTTTATTGAAATTGAAACTTTCTGTGACAGAGTGGTCTTTTTAGGACCGATAGAAGGCAAACAAAAGCAATAGTAATTTCATGCATGTATGTATGTATACATACAAGCGTTACGTAAAAGTTTATAAAATGGTCTGACAGGAGACAGAAGTCGCTAATCTTCTACTTCAAGAAATATTAAACATCTGTTTCCAGATTTATTTGAGAAAGTTTTCCACCGAATTGAATACGTTGCTCTATTATCGGTACAGCAAACTCAATAAAGTGCGGGGAATACTTAACGGTATGTCACTCTTTTCACTAGAGGGTTAGATGAATATTGTGCATTATTACTCTTAAAGAAAGCGTCTTTTTCTGCGTTGTTTGTCGTGCTTTACGTCCGTAAATTAAGAAAAAACGGTACATGTAATATAAAGTAACTAGTTTTTATTGTGAAAGATTGAATTAAATTGTCTCGACTTACTACCGATAAAATGAAACTTAACGATTCAGCTTTTTTACTTAACTAATATTTTAAGAGAATCGTAAAATTATACGTAGTGAATTTTTTATATTATTTTTACAGTTAAAAGAATGCAGCCGTATTAAAATGCTTAACAGTTTTGTCTTAGTTTCAGCAAACTGCTTTCATTATATATTTATTATTTCTGGTTTGACGTGACTTAAAATCATAAACAAATTTCTTTTAAACATATTCTGGTGATAATGTTATTAATAAAAAAGCGAAATTTTGCATATTTTTTCATGTTTCTTTTTTACCTCGCAACATTATTAATGTTTGGGATTGAATACATTTTTTTCCTGGACAAACTTCAAAATATATTTAACTCGTAAAAATGTCGTAAGAGTAACGTAATATCGTTTGCTTAATTTTCATTTCGTGTTATTTATTTATTCGATTATTATTTTGTGTTACTAGCTAATTTTAATAAAACAATTTGGAATGTTAGATACCGGTTAAAAATCCGCTTAGTTTGGTTTGATCTTTATATATTTAGTTTGTTTTATGATTGTTTATTAATGATATTTTAGGATAGATATTTAATATTAAACAGATTTAATCTACGATTATTTTCTTTTATATATCAATTTAAATAAATATATGTTTTGTCTCTTCATCTTATAAAAGTTTTATTCTAAAGATAATTGTATTTGATCTCGTAATTGGATTTTATCTCTTTACTAAATTGATATAACGGTATATCTGTTTTCCATCCGAATAATTTTTAAAATGTGACATTTAATAAGCGTTTAGTAATATATTACTGTATGCCGTTTGATTTTTTTCTTTTATACGACGTAAATACAGATTTATAGGGAACGGGTAAAATTTAGGTGAGGTACAGTATAGGCAAGTCTGTGCGGTCTGTCTGACTCGGTTCGGTGAAATTGTAATACGGTACTATATTTTATAATGTGGTGAAATTTAATGAGTAAGTTATCTATATATATATATATATATATATATATAAAAGGAAGGTAAAATAAGAAACTAGCAGGCAATTTTAGCGTCGTGATCAGAATCCGGAAGTGTGTTTATTTAAATAATCTCAAAATCATGTCTCCGTGGGAAACTGTGGATCGCCTGAAGGAAACGATGAGTTATCATCGTCATTATCATTACGATAATCATCGTCATCATCACCTTATTATCATCAGATTGTCTCCGTAAACCATAACCGACTGCAGAAGACATAATTCTTTTAAGTCGAGAACATTAATTCGGTTCAGTTATACTATAGAGTTACGTTAAGAGATTTACGACTGTAAAATTTATTTTCGAAGAAGGTCCGATGATGATTTCACGTTTAACTGAATATCCTATTATCTTTCTTTTTGTATTTGTATTACTATAACTTATTATTAATAGAAATTTATACGAAAACAAAATAAATATCGACGTAATAAAAATGTCATAATAAAAAAAAAAGTCTCACTTAAAAGTATTATTTTTCAAAAGGGGATTTTAAACGAAACTTTTAGTAGACTGCTTTGTCACGATAACTGTTATTGATATATAGGATTCGTTAACCGTTATTTGATTTTTAATATTTTTCTAGAGGTATTCGTTGTACTCATTTAATTTTCCCTTTTATGTATTTTATAAATATATAATTACGGGTTATTTCTTCTTTTAATGTTTATTTTACATGTCTGTGCGAAAATTATTTCTTTAATGTTTATATCGATCAGGATCTATAATATTTTAATTCATCGATATTTTTAATTTTCGAAAGTTACGTAATCTTTTAATTTAATTTTTAAGTAGATTCCACGGCCCGATTAGAATAAATACCTTATCGTTTTAAATATCTTATCGATATCTTCTTCAGTAATAAAATAATTGAGTGCTAGCTTTTAATCGATAGAAATACTTCCGGTTTTATTCATAAATCCATCCTTTTCCTAGCCTCCTATATCGTTGGAAATCTCATTTCTATCCGGAATGAAATTGTTGACCGTGTACGCTTAGAAAACCTTACTGCAAACTTTGTTACAAACTTCTGATTAATTCGAGGCGAGATTAATAAAATCTTCTTAAATCTGGGTTTGGAATACCTCCTCCATATTTTTTATAAGCGGGTGAAGGCATAGAATCGGCAGTAATAGGTTGCGTAATGATTGATCACCTACTAAAGAATCTTGAAAGGCGGGTGAGATGGGGTGAAGATTAAAGTTTTTCTAGTACTTCACTACTTCACTGGACAGTTGACTTAGCTCATTTTGTATTGAATTTAACAAATTAAGTTCTGAGTAACCGTAATTTGGCTTTAAATTATGTGAAAATTATCATAAAGTAAATACGAAGCTAAATGTATAGACAGTTTAGCAGTATTGAGAATAATCTTTCTGTATCAGTATCGTCATTATTATTGATGCTCCAATGTCATCGACTGTGGAGGCAGTTCTTCCACTACATTACAGATAAATAATACCAAAAAAAGTAGTCGGAAGCAAATATTAGGTTTAATAAGAAAAAGTGAAGTTTTGAAGTATCAAATAGATAACCGGCAAGATAAATCATTATGGGTGCCAGGAGCGGAAGGAATTTCACGAGTTCAGTTTATCAGCAACGGCGGCTTGATGGAAACTTAATGGTGGAATTTCATATTTTATATTTCTTAGAGCAGAAATCAGGGGAAATATTTTGTTAGCTGTAACTCGAAAACATAGTTTTCGGAAACATGTTTTAGGATTTGCGTACGTACATTAATGTCACAAATCAGCTCCTGAATTATTGCCGTTCAATTTTGAATAAAGTGTGTGTGTGTGCGTGCGCGTGTGTAACTTAATGAAATTGTAAACGTTTTTCAGCTAATGTAGATTTTTAATTAAGAAAAAAAATCATTCGAACACGTTTATAATCAAGTTTGTTTTTTCTTGTTGCAAATTACTTGTAAACAAGATAATCTGAAGAATCGTTTTGAATGAATTAAAATATTACACGCATAATTTTCTTAAACGAGATTCCACATCCTTCTTCCCAATATTGAAAATTTGTTAGGGATTTTGGGAGCGTGATCTTTACTTCTCTCTTTTGAATGTAGTATTCTTCATGCTGCATGAATGACGAGGTATTAAAGAGGATCGAAATTTATATACTGGCGTTATATTTGGGCGCAAAACTTTTAAATAGAACTAAAACTGTAGTTTTTAATACTACTCCACAGTTTTTAATAATACTGAATACTTTTTAATATTTGAGTATTCGCTCTCATTGATTCTACGAGAATAATAGATCACCTTATTCGATTAATCTAGAATATAACAGCTATATTATTCCCTTCCTCCATGAAAAAAGATCGTATTAATCGTTAGTTGGGTTTTAAATCAAATCATTTTTTCCAAGATTTGCAAATTTTCACGTGACTCATTCACTCATTATAATTTATATGTCATAATTTATTATTTTTCTTATTGTCTTATTTTTATGTAAAGACTGCATTAAGATTCATAATCATGAGTTTTATTTATATATAAATGAATGTCCTTGCTTGTTTGTTTACATGAAGACCACGTACAAGATAGAAGTGTGATACCTTATTTGTTACGTATTGTGCACTTTTAGGTAATCTACGGCGTTACTTCTTTTAAGTTTTAATTTTCGCACGTTTATTTATACAATTTTTAATGCGTGAGAAATATTATTCTGTTTCATTTGTTACTGTTTTGTTTACTTTGAAGTGATGGAATCTATTTTTCTTGATTTTGTAATACATTCGTTCGTTATAAATGAAAACGTAAGTTAAATAATATATTCGAAAAATAATTAGTTAACCGTTAATTTTTACTCTCATCCAGATTAACCAAAAAAAGCCAAAAAATGATCAGTTTATTTTACCAATTAATTTGTATCTAGGCTGTTTTATCCACTGAGTAGAGCCGATATGTATACCCGTCTAATTCAAAACAGGTCTGTAGGCGGAATCAGGTGGTTTTAACACCATAATGATGAGATGCATTCGTTCTCATTCCTGGTGCGTAGATGGGCCACATCGCTAATCCCCGCATTATACCGGTAACCCGCGGATATCCGTAACTTCAGATACTCCCAGAATGGAAAGTCCATTCGATTCAAATCTGGCGATCGTGGAGTCCAGTCAATAGGTCCTTTGCGACCAACGCAGTGTTCAGGAAAAGTTTTGTCCAACCAGTTGTACAGCACGCGCGTAGCGGTAGGGCTTCATCTTGCATGAACCGTTCGCGACGTCCTCCAATAATATCGGATATGGGCATCATCCTTACCCTGAAGGGAAGAACCCTCCATGGCGGTTGCGGTCGCCACCTCACCCCTTCCGACTTAGCACATAGGGGCTTTACCGGAGGTCCTCTTCAACACTTCAGCAACAGACATCTTCTAGTCTCAATTGCCTCAGTCAGGATGCCACTGATGCGAAAGCCAAAAGTGACATACCAATCGGTGTACTTCACTAATGTAATTAAACCTAGCCAGTAGTCTTAAGGTAGACCATACCGATTGAGCTGAATTACTCTACCTACCCGAAAACAGTAAAAGGGGGTGAGCCCAACACGCAACACCGATCCAGAATTAATAAAAACAAAACATAAAGAAAAGAAAACAAAACAACTAACACTTATAACCCACAAACCAAAACCACAAGACCAAAGATAAAAATATACATACACCTAAATATAAACAGACTGTGAGAAGAACACTAACCGAAAACTAAAACGCAAAGAGAAACATTCACATTAATCTGTAAAACACCATAAACAAACAAACACTTAACAAAACCGATCGATCGTCAACTAAAAACAAACATTAAAACTATCATAAGAAAACAAAAATTACTAATTTGTAAATTCCATAACTTACAAGGAATAAGCCAAAACACAAAGATAAATGTATACATTACTCGAAAATAAATAATAAAGCGAAACAAAACCAGACCAGAATTCATAAACACAATTTGTAAATAAACCCATAAACCACAAAAAGTTTTAAATGAACTCTAACACAACCATATACAGAAAACTTTAACAACTTCAAAGAACACTAAAACAATCAAATACCCAAATCAACCAAAACAAAACGAGAAAAAAAAATTATCGTCCATCCAGCGACAAAGAATGTCCCGCGCACTTTTGTACGCAGGACATTCATTCGATCGGCAGTCGTGCCCGGCCGGTTTACCAACACAGGAACCATTAGGACACGTGGGTGAACCTCCTTCCTTTTTGACCAAGCACTGATTATTATGATGTCCCTCTTTCGCACAAAAGGAACACACCTCCTTTTCTTTACATGTCTTTGCCACGTGTCCCATCCCAAAACAACGATAACACCGATTTACTTTAACGTAATCTTTGACCCTATGATATGAAGGCCACAAAAATCTACCTTTCTCAACAAATAACCTCCGCAATTCTTTGTCACATTCCATAACGTAGTGAAAATCAGCACTATCTCTCCTTCCATCACGAAATATGATCTTAAAAAGTCTTCGAATTCACCAGAAGTATATTTCGTGTTCTGTGCACAAACAGCCATAAAACCTACTTTAATAATACCTCCATAAAACCTACCTTACCCAGCTCTTGCAACCGTCATATACTATTATACGACGCTGCAGTGACTTAGCAGGAACACATTTAATATGATTCTGATTCACCGTCTCGTTCTACCGAATGTTCCTCTCTTTTTCGCTATCGTTCGCCACGATCCTTACACTCTTTGAGTTTTCTTTGACGCTGATAATCCGTAATGCTTGCTTCCAACGTCTTAACAACATGACCTTTAAATCCCGCAGGGGTTACACCAACCGGCATATCAATCAACAGTATTTTGGGTTTCAACGGAGCCCGAACAACATCGGAAACCAGCTTCCTACTAGTTGTCAAATGCATCGGCGGAGAATCAACACTCCCCCGTTCCTCAATCCCAGCTCTAAAACCTTCTATATACCCCTGCAGCCGGTCGTTTCTCTTCACAGTCGGTAAGTACAAGAACCGCAGCTTACCAAGACGAAAAAAAATTATTCAATATTCCACAAGTAGTGGAAAGCTATATAACCTCTTCTCTCTTTCTTCCCTCGTAATTTTAATCCATTAATTACTTTCATAATATTATTTGGAAGTTAATTTTACTAATGCCGTGATCAAATAGCACTTTAGACCTAATAACCAATTTGTTTTTTTTATGCTTTTACTTACAGTCGAATCAACAATTACAGTCATTAGCGACTAAAGTAACGCAATCATGTAGTGTTACATAAAATAAAAATAAACAATAAAGAAACAGGAACAATAAAGAATAAACTTAGACAAGCAACAACAGCAACAAATACGAACTAAAATACATAAATCAGACAAGAATCACTAAATTGTATTCATCATTCCACTGTAGGAGAGGAACCGCAACAGACATTCTATACTTCTTTCTGGTTTAATAGAAATTTCATATCTGAACCCAGGTCTAAGTGTTATCGGATGGTTCCAAAGATTGGGCCAAATTTGTTTTTTGGATTGACAGATGGAGGCGTTTTTTGTTGATGATTAACTCACCACTACGCTCGATCCTTGTGCTTGGTAATATGGAATGTAAAGTTTGTAGCGTTTGAAAAATGGTATGGCTAATCTGTATATATAAATTTTAAATTACCAAATCGGATTTTCCGGTTCGTAGATTCTTCAGATTTTAATATTATGCCGCACTATTTACTGCACCCGGAACTATATACAGAACTATGCAGTTTTAGCAAAATACTCTTTGAATTTAGTTTAAAGATCAGTTTTTATTAAAATAAATAAATAATTGTTCATTATACTGATATCATTAAGTGAATTTGAAAATCATGTTGTGACTGGCAGATGATACCTTTTTCCAATAAGAAAGATTATTAAATTGTTTGTAATAGTCGCATTTTTGAATTTTTTGAATTTATATTATCCAACATTTTGATGTAACACAATGTCAAAAATATTTTTCAACTGGAAAATAATGGTGAAAATAAATGCTTGCATAAAAATTGTTGAAAATTATTTATCCATACATTTTGCACTCGTTAAATCTTTTTATAAAATGACAAATAAATCCTGAAATTGAGGGAGCCTGACTTCTAGATTTTAAAAAGACCTAAGAAACAGAAATTATATTTTCCTTAGATTTATACATTTATTATTTTTCCCCCCTTATGTCTGAAGGATGAATTTCTGAGTAACTGGAAAAAAAATGTTTGAGTCCCAATTTAAGATTTAAGACGATTTTATGATAAAGATTTTAAAAAAAATAATTTTTGCTCCTGAAATTTTTAGGTATAATGCAAAGTAATATAAAATGGCAAAAAACAATTGTTCACATGAAGCGGGGAAGGATCTTATTCCGTAATTAAATAAAATGTGTTTTTAACAAATATTTTTGGAAATTGTAATGCTGTAAAAGTTATTCAACTGATAATTTTGTAGATCACAAAGTAAACGAAAAATTGCAGGAGGCAATTGTTGAAGGAAGGTGCTATTGCTTCCGAGAAGTTTTGCGATGGTAAAGTTTATGATTCCTTCCAATAATGAAGCTCGGTAGCTTCATTATTTCACTTTCAATGACGTCGGGTCGGTCCCGACGTCATTGAAAGTGGATAGCGGTTCTTAGGTTAAAAGTTACAAACACAAGCAGGCAAATATTTCTTCTTCCGAGTTAAGGCAGTTTATATAATGCGTCGCTTGATAACAGAAAGAGCTGTATTAAATTTATTGCTTAGCTCACTGTCTCACTGTTTTTTATGACCAAAACGATTTTAAATTACTTGTTCACAAGTATTTTAAATACTTGTTCTAATGGCATCAGTTGGAGTTGTTTTTATCGGGGGGTAATGATGTTCTACTATTTCTACAAGCAGCCACTGTGTATGACAGAGTAGAGTTGCCACTTAAATAACTGAACATCACTTGTATTTCGGTGGGGTTAGCGAACCGATATGGCGGAATTTAGATATACTGAAGTAGGAAACTTGTAATATAATCACTCGTTTTCCTTGATAACCTTGGTATGAGGTGGTTGTTATTCTTGATATCGCTTTGCCGTCTTTATGTTATTCATTTCATTTTTTCCGATAGCTTATAACAGTTTTAGATTCAAACATACGTGGTAAGATTGTAGAAAATCTTTTAAGTCCCAAATATTTGAATGTACAGACTGTTATCTTTAACCGACAGTTATCTTTTAGCCGTCGTTTTACTTCCATTCTTACACAGATAATCACCGATAAGGAATTAACCTAATTTAAGCTGTGGAAACTTGAAATTCTCTTTCCTACGATCTTCTAAATTGACAATTGAAATTAAGACTTCAATTTATAGTATTGCAGCGGCTGTCATAAAAAATGTCAGCAGAAGCTTTTGAAATCACCATCACTAACATATCGTTTTCTTTTTGGATTTCTTTTCCAGCAATTTTTCCTCAATAATCATGTATCGCAGAAACTGCATAGACTGATGCAGTTTCTATTATTTTTTTCATTTTCAGCAATTCTATTTTTCTCTTTTTTGGTAAAAAAAACTTAAATTCATTATTTTTAACGCAGCCTCGTTCATTGCTATATATTTCTTTATGGAATTTTAAGAAAATGTAGATGAACCTAACATTTAGAACTATCAAGTGTTTTACACAGTAACATTACCCTCAAATAATGAACTTAGTTATAGTGTACCATAAGAGATCATTCATCGTATTATTCTGTACCACACTAATTTTATTTATGATGTGATGCTATTTCTGAAAGAAATTATGTTTTTGATTATTGGAATCTGCAACGATTCCGATTGTAAAATACCGAATAATTATTTTAATTTGTATCTGTATATGACAACATAGTGAAATTTATAAATCGATTATCTTACCAAACAGATTCTCTGCAATCGATTACTTCAATTATTGTCGGTAATAGATTTTTTCTATTATTTTTAGGAATTATAATTACGGTCATGGTCCACAACCTCATTCAATACAGATTTAATATCTGGTACATAAAAATTCCTCGATATAAGTTTTCTCCTTTTCTAAATTAAATTGCAGCTTCTTAGTTCAGTTTAGGACGGATTCTTAAGACACTTATTTCAAGATAAATTAATTTTAGTGTAAATGTATCTTTTAATTTTAGTCTATTTATTTTATTATTTATTTCACTTTCATTTAAAAATAAAAAAATAGTCTTATTTTACGTTTTTACTTTATCGATTTATTTTTAAGCATATGAGAATCTTTCTTCGGTTTCATATTTTTATATTTAGTTTTTAATCGAGTTTTCAAATAAAAAACGGTATTTCATTCGCACGGTTGGATAACGGGTGAAATTGAATTTTCTTTACGTTTTGAGATATGAAAAGTACGAAAATACCATTCATATAAAATGTAATTATATATATATTTATATATATGTCTGTATAGGAGCTTATGTATAATATCTGTGGCTTGAAACTTAACAAACCTACTTGATAAATTTTATGGAGATATGCTATAGTAGTGCATCTGAAGTGTGCATGTGGAAATTTGGTGAAGTTTGGTTCAGTCGTTCTTGAGTTATGCCCAGTTTAAGGTCGACAACAGACAACATAACTTCAGTTGGAGATTATGTTGTTATATAGCGGTGTATTTTTCTTACGCGCTTATGCAGTGCGTCACAGTGGTAAGTGAGTTGAAAATTGCGTTGTATTTTGAAAAATCAATGCGTTTCTGACTGCGAAATGGTTAGGGCGTCGGACACGAAAAGTCGGTCTTCTTGCGCAGTTCTACACAAGAATTTTTTTTTTAATTTAAATAACTAAGTCTTTGGTTATTTTATTTTGTCCTGCTACGTTTCTGATTATAAATCAGACATTCGACAAAGTTTGACATGAAGTTCTAAAACAATTATAATTTTTCAGAATTTTCAAGTCTTTTCTCATTATTAGGAAACAGTTTCAGAAACATCCTATGCACGCAGGTGTACCACAGGGAAGAACAATTTTATTATTTTTATATACATCTGACCATCCAGTTACAAACAAATGACAGTACGGTTTACAAAAATTGCCGTAATTCAATATATGCACGGCCTATCGTGTTGATTTCGCAATTTTACAAAAAGTGGTGTTCTTGTTAAAATTTTATTCATAACGGCAAAACAATCGCCGAATAGACTAACGTAAATAAAATATTATTTTTACCTTTTCACTTCATGTAGAAATATTTCCATCGTTATTTTTTGGCAAATATTTAATTTCCAATTTCAGATTCGACTAAATATCTTTGAATGTAATCTTGATAGACAACTTAGGAAAACTCGCTTAAGAACTAAAAGGAATATATTAAATTGTAATTTTGAGCCGTGCTCTTGAATTCTAATGAGTTTCGAACATCTTGCTTCGAAACAAAATTCTGATGTACATAATTATTATCAAATATATTTGAGGATATACTCGGTATTTACTTTTTAGGCCATTACACTTTTACAACGGGTTCAATCTACACCGGTTTCAGCGATAAAAAATAGTCACCATTTTTTTCCTCACTTTTTCACCAAAATATTTTGAACGTTAAAGAAGAAATTTGCAACAAATTAACAAAAATTAGGGAACCATCCAAATTACAGCTGCAAGAAGGAACATCCCAACCCCGTAGAGGAAGACACCCCCTGTCACCTGGGGTGGTGTGACGTTATCGGTCGCCACACCACCCCCTCCGTTCCGAGCTCTGAGGGGCTTTACCGGAGGTCGTCTTTAGACCCTCTAACTGATTACATCTCACAGTCATCAGCCAGGCCTCGGTCGGGATGCCACCGATGTAAATGACTCGGCAGACATTTTCATCAGTAAAATTCTTATCAAATTTCGCCTTCATGTAGGCCTCAAACGGTCATCTTCACATCCAATCTAACATGATTCCCTCAGACTAACTGACCGAAACCGTGGAAACGCGAACCCGGCGCCTAGTAAAGATTTGACAACACCGTTCGTGACTGTGAATGCCTCAGAAAACGAACGAGTTTAATGTTAAATCAGTGCTACACTCATACCAATCAAAATTATGTCTTACGCAACATAAAAATTCAGACCTACACCCAAATAAGTCGACCAATTTAGATCACCTAACAAGGAGAACCCAACCTCATTCCGGTCCGCGTAGGAGCCGGAGAAAAATCCCGCACCCACCCGGTCCCATCATGGTGTTTCGCGTGGCATTACCAAGTCACGATCAGGACCGCCACCGGCGGAAGGAAGCCACGCCTACGGTCGTACGGGTTAACATTACCCCGGCGGCGCAGCCACCCCCACCAGTGGGAGCCCCAAATCGAATCACAAACAATACCAATATAATCGTGGAACGATGCCAATCCAATGCCTAAGCCGGAATCCTAACCACCCGGGATCTTACCATGATCGAGTACCTCGATTAAACTCTCTCTGCAGACCTACACACCGCATGGGCGCGAAGAAAACCAGCCACTATGGACCACTCCTCGCGGATCATCCAGTTAATACGGAGATCCAGAAAGGAATGTAATCTCTCCAGTTCCTAACAACTAGTGAACGTTCTACCTCGTATCGGGGACAGACGTAGAGGACGTGGTCCACTGTCATCGGTCCCGCAATCCGGGCATTGACTCAATCCACCAAACGAAATCTAGCCAAACTCGCCCGAAAGGACCATGCCTGAAGAAACGCTGATATATCGATCGGGGGAGACCCATCTAATCGCACCTAAATCAGACACTACAGGAAATAGACCATGCGTGTAGAGACCTGTGGCGGATTCGTTCACCTGACTTGCCAAGACGCAAGGTTCCGCAAGAAGGAACAACAATAGGGGTATACTTTCATCAAAACGAATTACAAAAATATAACATATTTAATAACATTTATTTTGTTGCATGAAAAAAAAAAACGAGCAGATTGAAGATACATAACTTTATAATAAAAATTAGTAGTTATGGATTTAGGGCATTTAACTATTTAATAATAGGGTATTTAAATTTTAATAATTCTAATACACCAATAATTGCTGTGGTCTACAAAGGAGTAACATTCAACAATTTATTTGTTTAGTACTGCGACTTGTAAGGACTATAAAGAGAAAAAATATGATTTTGTTAAATAAAATCGACATTTCTTAGAACCTGTTTCATATCTTTATCTCGCAACTTAATTTAATATTATTGCTAACTCTTAAAAAAAATTAAACAAAAGAATTATTAAATGTTCGAAGTTTAAAAACTAAACTATAACAAAGTTATAAAAACATTACAAAAAAATATATGACAAAGAATAAATTAAACATTTTATCCGAAGGGTTTATGCCATCCACGCAAGGATTTAATGTCCATTTTATATCGATTTAATAGTTTGATACGATCAGGTATTTGTGACGCAAAAGGTTTCAAAATGTTAGGGCAGTTTCAAAGTAACAAATATTGTCCAAAAATATTTTTAAATTTGAGCCAGTTTTTTTTTTTTAGAGGATAAAACAGATTGATATTTTATCTGTAAATAACCAGGAAAATTTTGACGCAAATTCAGTCAAACTGAATACGAATTATATTTTAATTCAAATATTTAATCCCTTTTCGTTCTCTTTGCTTCGACTACTCAATATGATTTAATCAATGATTATTTATCTCTTTAATTTTAAACATCTAATTAGACGAAAATGTAATACAATGAATAATATTAATATTTCGTGTGTCACCCCTTTGCGACGCCTTAAACTTTATGATAATCAGGATATCCTGTTGTTGTCATAAATTGTTGTCAAATTTTATTTTTCAATATTATCAGAAAGTCGATGGATTGACGGTTAAGTTAGTTTTTATATACACAAGCACTTACAAGTACATGCACTTCATATAAGTGTATCTATATAATTATAAAATATGAGAATCTTTAAATAACTTTTCGATAGATAAAAAACAGAAAAATGAAATTAGTAAATGTTTACCTAAAAATGGTTTGTTTTGAAGTATGAGACCCATCATACCATACACTCTACGACCCACCATATCCTAAGCCTCTTTGGGAAACTCAAAAATTTGAAATTGAAAGAGTAGGCTATGATCATTTTAAGTGATATGGAAAAACAAAGAAACCATAGAACTAGCAGTTAATGATATTAAAGAACAATTTAGATTCGGAGTAACAGTACAAGGTGAAAAGATAAAGATGATACGATTTGCTGATGATGTAGTAATTCTAGCTGATAGTAAAAAGGATTTAGAAGAAACAATGAATGGCATGGATGAAGTCCTACGCAAGAACTCCTGCATGAAAATAAACAAGTATAAAACCAAAGTAATGAAATGTAGTAGAAATAACAAAGATGGACCACTGAATGTGAAAATAGGAGGAGAAAAGATTATGGAGGTCGAAGAATTTTGTTATTTGGGAAGTAGAATTACTAAAGATGGACGAAACAGGAGGGGTATAAAATGCCGAATAGCATAGGCGAAACGAGCCTCAGTCAGAAATATAATTTTTTTACATCAAAAATTAATTTAAATTTCAGGAAAACGTTTTTAAAAGTATATCTTTGGAGTGTCGCTTCATATGGAAGTGAAACTTGGACGATCGTAGTATCTGAGAAGAAAAGATTAGAAGCTTTTGAAATATGGTGCTATAGGAGAATGTTAAAAATCAAATGGGTGGATAAAGTGACAAATGAAGAGGTATTGAGGCAAATAGATAAAGAAAGAAGCATTTGGAAGAATGTAGCTAAAAGAACAGACAGAGTTATAGGCCACATATTAAGGCAACCTGGAATAGTCGCTTTAATATTGGGGGGACAGGTAGAAGGAAAACATTGTGTAGGCAGGCAAAGTTTGGAATATGTAAAACAAATTGTTAGGGATGTAGGATGTAGAGGCTGTACTGAAATGAAATGACTAGCACTTGTAGGGAATTTTGGAGAGCTGCATCAAACCAGTCAAATGACTGAAGGCAAAAAAAAAAATTGGAAAACAAACATTTTGACGTAAAAACTTCAGGCTACAATAATCCTAACCAAGATCATTGATATTTAATATTTTTTACTGATTATTTCAAAAGTTCTTTACTGTGCCTTTTGAGTACCCGGGTGATTCAAAAACGACTTCACAATTGTAAATGAATATAAAAATTTATTGAGATAATTTACAGCTTCGGTTAAGGTCTGATTTCATAGCAAAACACATAATGTTTTGACTCACGTAGTTCATTAGTACAGAATTTGGCCACTAGCGCTGTCAACCAGCATTTTTAAAAAATGGATACGTTTACTGTTGCGGAACGTGCTCGCTGTGTGTTTTGGTTTTACTACTTGCAGTCAGCAACTCCAGTTCCAACGTAATTTTCGTAGGGAGTACGGTAGGGAGCCTCCAAGTAGGCATACAATTTACTCTTGGTACCAAACCTTGAGACAGGTTGTTCTTCTTCCAGGAGATAAACGTTTATCTAGACGTGTTTCAAAATTTTCTAATTTCTCAATTAGACGATGATGATCAAGATGGAGGCCATTACTATCAGCAAGACAAGGCACCACCTTACTACTATCTAGAAGTCCAAGATTTTTTTTGATACTCGATTCCCAAGGCGGTTGATCGGTCGTGAAAGTACGATTGCGTGGCCACCTTTTTCCCCACTAGATTGACCCCGCTAGATTTTTTCTTTGGGGTTTTATTATAGATCGGGTTTATATACACCTTTGCCTGCCGATCTTGTTGAGTTACGACTTGGAATTAACGCCGCAGCTGCATATGTAACCCCTGATTTGCTGGGTACATTCTGGAATTTTAATCAACTTCAGATGAGATGTATGTCGCGTTAGAAAACGAAGCCATATGGAACCGAAGTGAATGTTGAGTGACAAACTTGATGTGTTTTTTTACAAAATGAGAACTGTAAATTATCTCAATAAATTTTTATAAGATTTTTAAGTTGTCCAGTCCTTTTTAAATAATCCGGTATATTGATCGATAGTTAAACACTAAAACGTAATAAAATTTAGCAAATCCTTATACCTTTTCTTCTTTCTGTTTAGCCTCCGGTAACTACCGTTTAGATAATACTTCAGAGGATAATATGTATGAGTGTGAATGAAGTGTAGTCTTGTACATTCTCAGTTCGACCATACCTGAGATGTGTGGTTAATTGAAACCCAACCACCGAAGAAAATCCTTATAGCTAAAAACTACCTGTTTTTCAGTATGAATTCATCAAACCTCAAAGCCAGCTTAAACGAAAAAACACGGGAGGTGACTTATGAATTGTAAATAAGAATAAAAGGTTTGTGAAAATTTTTAAAGACCACTGTAATAACAATAATTATGACGTTATATTAAAATAATAATTATTATTTAAATAAAAAACGAAAATTTATTAATAAAAAAATGAAAAATTATTATTTAACCACAAAAAATAAATGTGGTTAAAGTCCATGTTAGATGTTAAATATAAATAAATGAAATAATGCTAAGTTAAATGTGTAAAGATGCTAACCAGAACAAAATAATACAAAGTAATTTACTATTCAAAAGGCAATATTGAAAATTATTTTGAGTACATGTATTAAGACATACTTATATTTATATGTATTGAACGGGATGCAGAAAATCCAGGTTTGTTTTTTTTTTTTTTTTAATTAGTACTAGCTGACCCGTAAATGCTTCGCTATTGCTAGATTTGAGTATATATACAGATTAAATGAACATAATGGAAAGTTTGATAAAACATTAAAAAACTGAACATTGCGGAACTTCACAAAATTTAACCTTTCACTTTATCCCTTTCCCTTTTTATCTTTCCCCCTTTTCCCTATTTCCCTTCTTCTCTTTTCCACTTTTTCCATTTGTCATTTTTGCTTTTTTCCCCCGTGCGTAAATCGGTTCAGTTTTTTAGCCTATAGTGGACACACATACGAACATTGCCTTTTATATATATAGAAGAAGAAATCTGTTTGTATATTTGTTTGTTTAGTCAATATCTCGATACCGGCACCACCTAGCCTGTAGAGTTTTTGCAAAAAAAATTTTTTTTCACGTAACTTATATATATTCTGAATATCAGCCAAATCGGTCCTTAAATACAATTTTTCTAAATATATTAATTCCAGCGCCGCTTAGCGGATCCATTTTTACGTCCTTGTACGAAGTAAAGGAAGTAATGTGATCGCGAAAAATTTCAGTTTTTAGATTTCAACGGAAATATCCATTTTGACTAGTTTCGGCGTGACGTCTCTACGTACGTATGCACGTACGTATATATCTAAAAAGTAACTCAAAAATGATTAGCCGTAGGATGTTACAATTATTGGTTTTAGGACTGCTGTAATTGTGCACCTCCCGTTTTGATTGTAATCGATTGAACTAAAATTTCCAAAAAAGCTCAAAATCCAATTTTTTTGGATTTTGGACTTTTTCTTAATTGCAGTAATACGCCTTCATTGAGATCTTTACAACGATATATCACAAGTGGTACTTGTTTTCATTGGTTCCATTATAGCCAAATTAAATTTCAGTTAATGAAATATCTGGATCTTACAAGAGGAAGACACAGCAGTTCGAATCACACTTCATCTCCTTTTTTAATTTTTTTTTCTAATTTTAATATATTGATTTATTAATAATTATTAACCTCTGATTAAAAAAAAAATACTATAAATAATAATTCAATAATAACAACAAAAGAAAAAAAAATTGTAAAAACTTTTATGAAAATGTGAAGTAATTTATTAATTAAATAAAATTTTATGTATTTTTCATTAAAAAAAAAGTGTGTATTCAATTTAATAGGCGTACAAGAAAGTCATGTTGTATCCACATCAGATTTTTTGTAGAGGTATTTTTTTCCTAGTAAGTAGCACATATTCTGAGTATGAGCCAAATTGGACCGTAAATACAATTTTCCGAAATATCTCGATTCTAGTGCCACCTAGCGGGTCCAAACTAATTCAGAAACCTTCGTGGGCGTGCGCACAACTCTCCAAAGTTTCATTGTAATCTGATGAATGGTGTAGGAACGCAAATTGGACAAACAAACATTCATTTTTATATATATATGATTATTTAAAAATTCATCGATGGAATATTGTTTTCGTGAAACAAAATTGTTTAATTGTATTTTTAATAAATTGATGGAAATATTTTTCATATGATTTGGTAATTTATTAAAAATTACCGAAAAATTCCATAAATTTCTTTATGGAAGAAATAATAAGGCCCTTTCTCGTAAACTGAGAACTGAGGTATTGTGTTGTGTTATACGAAAACAGTTCTATTGTCTGGTTTGATAGAAGTGGATTTTTTTTTTTTTTTAGCAGAGTGCAAATATATAAACTCAGGAATAAATTTTTACGTCTTAATTTTCTAAAGTTGGTTCTATGCAATTCATACTTATCATTATAAGTGATTCTTCATAAGAGGTACTTATTTTCATTGGTTCCAGAGTTATAGTCAATTAAAATTTTAATTAATGAAATATTTGGATCTTATAAGAGGAAGGCACATCGATTCGAATCCGACTTCATATACATATATATTTTTAACCACTTTTTTTGATTGAAATATATTGATTTATTAATAATTATTAACCTCTAATTGTAAAAAAAAAAATTTAAAAATAAATAATTTAATAATAACGATACAAAGAAAAATATGAATATGAATAAAAGATCAGAAAGTTATTAGTGAAATAAAGGTTTGTGTACTTATCATTTTAATTCAAAAATTTTTACAATCGGAGGTTAATAATTTATTAATAAATCAATATATCTAAATAAAAAAAGTTAAAAAAATATATGTATATGAAATCGGGTTCGTATCGATGCGTGCGTGATTATGAATCCGACACGTTCTCACTTACACCACATATTTACTTGAGCAACACGAAACAAAATTAATATATAAACTAGTATATAATGCTAAGGAAATATTTAGGGCCATTTTTCTGTGTAACTGTCCGCTTTATTAAAAAATTGGAGGATCGTTTCTCACTTTCAAATGTAATAAGTTTAAATGAAGTGCAGCAAAAAATATTTATATGTAATTTAATAGGCGTAAAGGAAGTCATGTGGTGTCCACATCACATTTTTTAAATAAATCAACAGATAAATATACCGAATGAATTTTTTAGTTAATAAAAACCTCGAGAATGCTTTTGATTAAACCTAAAATCGTTATTTTCGGCCTTATCACATATTAAATTATTATTGTATTTTATAAGTACGGAAAGCAGTTTTTTGATTTTTATTATTTTATTTATTTATAATAGGTTAAAAATTTAATAGGTTCATAAATATTTTTATAACTATAACCTTTAAGATTTAAACGCATTTACCTACGAATATTTACGATTACACACAACCGATTCTTCGTATCAATTTCTTAATTTTTATCGGTTTCGTATATAAAGTATTATTAAAAACCGCCAATCCTTAACGTTCTGTTATCTAAAATGCAATTTAATGTATTTCATAAACTTTTGTATCTATTCTTTAGAAAGTGTATCACTCGGTTTCACAGTAACGATTGAATTATCATTTTTACGAACTACAATATCGTCCACCAAATGGACTTAACCGGTTGTTATTTTATAATTTTATGATGCTGTACGTTCAAACCGTGTATTTTATTATCGGTGTAAACTTTCACTTCATCCTACCCTTTAAACATTGTTATTTTCTGAAATGAGTAATCAAATTTTAAAGAAGAAACTACTTAATGGGAATGAGCTTCATTCTATTATTATTACTATTACTACTACTAGTACTACACACAGTTTAAATGTTGTCTGTTCATTAACTAGTATGAAAATTTTAAGTGAAAGTAATGTGAAATAAAAATAAAATAAAAAAAATAATAGCAACATTTTATATCATTGCTTAAAGAAAAAATTAATTTCTTTTATCATTTTTTTTTGTGTCTTTATTAAGTAATTAGTACGCCTTCTGCTTGCTGTATTTGGTTTTACGGAAAGAAGCGGTTAAAATAATTTAAAGTTAATTTTTAAATAAAATAATTACGAATTTCTTTCAATTATATATTTTTTTTTCTCTCTTATTTCGTTTGAGTTATTTTAAATCCTGCCCACGTCTTTTTAATTATTCGAATACATTTTCTTTACAGGGCTCTACTAATTATACATTCATGTGATATCTTTACCGATGAGCTTGAAACTTTAATAACTCTAAAATTCTATCTTGATCTTTCTTTAATTAGTAGTCTTTTTCTTATAATTTTTTCTTGTTTTCTAATAAATTAGTTTTTCTCTTTTCGTTTTTTTTTTTTAATTTGTTTGATCGTGTTCAGTAATATATCACCAAAACAGTCATATTTGCATTTCATTACTGTAATTTGCTTTAAAAAGGAGGTGTCTGTTTTGATAGAATTTAACCTAAATCGCCAATATTAACGGTAAAAAATAAAATCAAATCAAAAATACGTAGTTCATCGTTGTGAAAAGTAAGTTTTTTCTAATTATCTACGTTGTTAGTAGATCTTTATGCAGATTCCTCAGTATTTACCGATGATGATTGTTTAATAATTGAAATGACCCCGTTTAGTTTTAGGTAGTAATTGATTTTTTTTTTTAAGATTTTTAAGAGTTTTTTGAGATTGTATTTTTAAATTTTTTCCCCGTTAAAGGTTTTTGTAAACCATGTTATACAACTGTTCTTAGTATTATTTTTTTTTGCTGGCTTTGATGTTTAGCCAATATTTTTCATTCATTTACTTTTAGTTCATTTTGTCGGTTTGCCTCTTGGTTTTTCTTGGAATTATATAAATTTCGTAATTTGCTCATAAATCGTATGTTTCTTCATCCTTTATTTCTAATTTTTTTTTTTTTGATCTTATCCCATTTTTTAATCGATTAAGTGTTTGCTAACTTTTACTAAATGGCTAATTATTTCCTTGGTTACTTTACTTTCACTCATTCTTTTTAAATGTCCTAAGAAGTATTACCTCGTTTTTCTTATGGAGCTTGTAATTTTTCAAATTTCTCATATTGATTTTCATTTAATCTTATTATATTTTTATTATTTTTGCACTTTGGACTCGATATTCTCCTTTTTTTAGAAATCAACTATTTTAATTTTATCTTACTTTTTTAATAAATTTCAAGGATTATTTTTTATGTTGTCTTGCATTCTGTATCATAGGATTTTTTTTGAAGTCCTGTTTTTTAAGGTTTTTGTATTTTGCTATCAAAATTATTTTAAATTATGGCAAGACATCAGCAAATACAAGACAGTCTATTTCAATGATATGTTTTTTAGATCCGCCTCTTCTTGTTATTACGCTGCTTACTTTTACTATTCTTCTCTCATTCTTTGTTGGCTATCTGAACCAACTGAAAAAAATTGGAGACAGAGCACACTATTTTCAAGTTTTATTTTCCGTTTTCAGGTTACGAACAATAATCTTTTTACGAATATTTGCTGTTGTTATTTTCTTCTTTCTCTGGTAGTTGATATCGATTTCAAATAATTTCGTTTGATATTAATGTTTAAAATTTTCTGTAGTAGGTGGGATATTGGAACTTATTTTCTGTGATGGGGCTATAATTTGTTTAATTAATTGATTAAAAATTTAAAAAATAAAATAAATTTTAAAAAAACGATAAAATTTTTAATTAAGATATTTTTAAACATATTTATGTACGATGGAAATATTTAATTGGGCTTAAATTAACGATTAATTTTTACGAATTTTTGTTATAGTATTAGCTACTTACTGTTTTTATTATTATTACATTTAATTCAATTTTTTAAATAAAATTTGAAAGTTAGTTTCATTTTTTACGGTTTAATGGTTCTTTAAAAAATACGAATTAATTTCTATTCAAGTAGTCAACCGTTTTACCGTTGTAACAGTTTTCGGTTACAGTTAAGTTAATTGATTTAAACAGGATAAACGTTATATTAATTACTCTATTTTCAGGATCATTTAAATATTAAACAGCATTATAATAAAGATTTGTTTACGTTATCTGATTTGAGGTTTTAAGACGGTTATATCGGTTAGTCTTAACACTGTTTTGTAGTATAACCTTATATGAACCATATCCTGCTGTTGTTTTACTGTTGGTAATTTGCCGGTGATCTAAAATAGATTACTCTTTGCTGCTGAAAGGTAATTAGGACCGGCCCTCTAATTCTCCACGGCCAACTATGAAGAGACTAGATCCTTTGATCGGTTGTCTTTTGTGTCGTCTCGAATACACGTTCTACATATATAATGTTATTCCTTATTTGCCGGAGGCTTTAATGCTCTATCCTAATTACAGAATGTGTAGCCGGTATTAAAATGAAAATTATAGTCAAACATATTTCTTGAAACAAAATTAACTTCAGATGAACTATATATATATATATATATATATATATATATATATATATATATATATATATATATAATAATATATAATATAATGTATATATATACATTACTGGATTTAATTTAATTTAACTTATCAGTAAGAACAAATATATTGAAAAATGTTTAACAATAAAAGGATTATAATTTTGTAAAAATCACCCATCAACAATTACACCCTACGAAATTTCTACTTTCTTATTAATTTTTATTTGTAATATTGTGCTATAAAACCTTAATAAACAGTTTTGTTGATCGACTTGTTATTTCAGCAAAAGTTCAAAAGAAACCTTACTGAAATTTTTTTTTTTAATTCAAAATTATTTTTAAAAAACTAATTATAATAATAAATTTTTACCTTTAATGTGGTGTCTATACTCCCACTTAATAATCCTAATTATGAAGAAAAATTAAGTCAACAGGAGATAATATTCGAACATTTTATCCCCCTCAGTAATTTATTAATTTTATTTTAAACCGATTTATTAATTTTATTAATGCAAATCTTACCCAAATAAAAAAAAAAAAAAAACGAATTAAATTTCAAATTTGTTTTAGATACAGCACCCATATGTTAATATATCTCCGCGTCTTTTAACCTAATTAAAAAAAAATTGTCTTCTTCAAATTTATTATCTTGAACTGTACGATTCTTTTTTTTTTTTTTGACTGGTGAATTAATTCACCACAGAAGATTACAAAGCTGTACGTGGGAATGTGAAAATGGAAATTTTTAATGTATGAAAAAGGCCATCCCTGACCGGGATTCGAATCCGGGATCTCGGATGAAAATTTACCGCTCGGCCACGGTTATCAGCAATTTAGGAATAAAATTTTGATAATCTAGAAGAGGATGGTTATGGGATTATAAAACCTTTTTCGTACGTGAGTTTGCCACCCACACATAATATAACTAAATTTAGGTCTCTTAAAATAAAATCTTACACTGTTACAATGTAAAATATTTAAATGATAATATACTTTAATTAGACGATTTGGCAGGGCTAAACCTACCCGAGACATAATTTAATCACATGATCGCTTTTTTAATAAAGTTAATAAAAGAATTGTTCCGATTTGATTTTTTTATTTTAAAAATTGTTCAGGAAGTACTTGTAATTGAGAAAAAAAATCGAAATTTTTAGTAAAAACTATTTAGGCTTCATTTGACCTTATTCGGCAGCTATCGACAACTATCGAGTATAAAATAATTTTAAATAACTATAAATTATGAACAATATCAAAATTTCCAAATTCTTAAACCGGGCCCCTTGAGACATTCTTTTTTAAAACTTTCCTATGTTGTCTACATTAACACTTATATATAGTCCAGTTCCCAATTTTGAAAATTGAAGTTTAAAAAAATTGATACTTTAAGTACGGGTTCTACTCTAACCCTTGTTTTATAGGGCTTCAAAATTTATTTATCGAAGTAATTATTTATCATATAAATTGAAGCGATTCAGTGTATGTTATTCAACTTGCTAAAAAATTATAGTTTTGCTAATAAAGAGATTGGGTACCTTGATGGCACCTTGTCCGATGAGAGTTGAAAATCAGGACAAAGCTGTGATATACATAGCCAAATATTTACGCCAGATTTTGAATGTTTTTATTTTACAGGCTTTCGAGATGCGAGAAAAGATTTGTGTAGAAATAATGTTGGGTATTTTCCACCGATAAAATTTAACTGACATTAATCTTTGGAATTTTAAATAACTGAATAAGTATCAAACCTACTACTAAGTTGAGTTTTATACGACCACTGTAAGTTAAAAATGAAAATAAGAAGAAAACTACCCTTCTTCTTTTTTAATTTTGTAAAAATTAATATCATCAATAGCTCTACATGTAGTAATTTATTGAGGATTTTCGTAAGTACTTTGTTGAGCCTGTCCGGAGATATTAATAAAAATAGTGGTTAGCATATATATATATATATATATATATATACATTCATCTTTCTGAAATTTGTATAACGGTTTTGTATTTTTTGAAATAAAGCCGTCTTAATACGTCAGCATTTAAAAAAAAATTCCTTTCGGCACGCCGGAAGGCAGAAATAGATTTCACCGGTGCTAAGTAGGGGATAAAAAAGATTTCCACCTTAAAGTTAAGAAAAACTTCAAATTTACTCAATACGACAATGGTTGCATATGAAAAACGTTTCATATGTTTAGCATACGACAAGCCCCATCTTCTTACAATTCCATTTTTGGTCATTCCTTGCCGTAAGGGTTGGTCGTATCAAAAATTGTTATAGGCAAAGGTAATGTTTAGAGGAGTAACGACCACTTTAAACCGATTCGATACTGTACCTATTGAGGGAGGTATGATTTTGTTTGTCTTTGAGGGTGGAAAAAACTCCATTTTTCCACCCTCTGGGCCGTTGGTTGGTGATATCAAAAAACTTTATTTAAATAAGGTTTAGGCCCTTATTCAAAAAAATAATAGGAACTTTAAACAAATTCAAATTTTACTTAAGAAAGTTATAGCGATATTTGTTTTTTTCGAAAATGTCCCCCACGGTCCGATTTTTTCCATTAACGAATTCGACTGAGATTTTGGGTCGTTATATTTTATGTATCCATTTAAAAGTGATTGGCGCAAAATTACAACAGCTATCGCGTCCATATAATCTATATATAAACGTTTGAACTGACGGTGATTTTGGGGTCTGGGGATGTGAAACGGGAAGATATGTCAAAATTTTCTGGAAGTCGAGTCTTGGTACCCGTTACAATAGTTAGCTTTCTTTTGAAATCTACCTAAAAACCCGATACCCAAAATTTGACCGATCGTTATTCTTTATTTTTATAGCTATTCTAATGCAGCAGCAATAGAGCTGTTACAGGGAAAGTAAAAATTACAAATTTATCAAATAAGCAGTAGCAGTAGATGGTTATCTCACGATAACAATGTAAAAACTACTTTAATAATACAATAATAATAATAAAATTTTCTAATAGTAAAATAAATTTTATAATTATTTTAATTTTATTTCTCTTAATAATAAAATTGCTCTAAATTAATAACAATAATACACAAATGTTTAAAAACTTCTTCACACATAAAAAAGCTTGGGGGATTTAATAAATAGTTATAAGATCTATCTACCATACATATTATAGGGATTCTTTTTAAACAATGTTGGAGAGATTAATGTTATTATTATCTTCAGGATATCTGGTTATATACGAACGAATACAGTAGAAGTTAAAGTTTTAGTTTTATTAACAAATTACCATACATTTTTAATACGGAAACGTTTTAAATTATTAACACGGAGTGTGAAGGAGGGTAGATATTGGGAATTTAAACGTATTCTTTAGAAATAATAAAATTAGAGGATATAACGTACAGTTAGTTATCCGAGTAACAACAAACTTTATGTCGTATAATGATTTAGCTGCATAATTTAATCACTTAGTTGCTGCACTTAATAAAATTAATTTAAGAATTTTAAATTTATAGAAAATGTTTTCTTCTACTTAATACACTATTAATGTACGCATCGTACGTTTTAAATCCGGCTTCTATTTTGAGCCTAATTTTACGCCAATAATGCGGCAGCGTAGAACACCGAAACTGAAACTGCCGACAGTCTCTTTCCTTGATGAATTATTCGCTTTAGTTCGTGTGTAGTGTAAATGACCAGCGTTAGCCGCTACTCGATACGATATATTATGAAAAGGAACTTTTCGTGGAGCAGTACGCCAAGTTACTTGCAGGCTCTGAGTCTTCTAATTGTGGTAGTCCCATTTATTTTTAATATAAATATTTTGAAATGAGACTTCGTTCAAGTGCGAGTAATTATGAACTTTTCATTATAAGTTAATGATAATTTTTGCTAACTAATTTTCGTGTAACCTTCTTAATAAAATTTTTTATCGCATTCGCTTTTTTTTGTTGTTAATTTGGTTTCTTGTGAGTTATAATTTACAGCTAGTAACTAGTGAAGTAGATTTTTTCAACCTTACTTAGCTCCGATGTTTTTCATCGAAGTTTTTTTTTTGTTATAAATTTTAGTATATTTTCGAGTTAGTATCTTTATAAAAATATTAGTCAATAGCAATTACTTTAGCGCGAGTTAATGATCGTGGGATAATCATGTTATTTATATAATTTAATCTCATCAGAATGATTTTAAGCCTCTAAATTTTGTACGCGTACATAGTCATTAGTATTAGCTTACTCTAGTCGTACAAGTACATAATATATATTGGTGTTTTATTACTTTTTTTTAATTTTATACTTACATAAAATGTTTTTTTCACATCTTTAATCCGTCTGAATTACAGGTCCAGTTTTCGTTTCATTTTATGTAGTCTATGTTTTTCTTCTTTTTTTTATTTAATTTTTTCCCTTTATAAAGCGTTCTGGGTTAATGACCGTTCATTATGTATACGAAAGAAAAGTTATATCTCGCAAATGTTTAATGATATATAAATTAATTGAATCTTGAATCGCATTCATGATTATTTATAAATTACTATTATTAAAAAAATAAAATTATTAAAATATACTATGCGTGTACTTTTATATGTAACATTCATTATAAGTATTATTTTGATTTAACGAATGATTTAATTTATTTTATTAATTGTAGTTTACATCTAATTGTTATAACTAAAAATTAGATACGTTAAATACTACATTATAATATAAGAACATAGTTTGTAATTTATTTCAGTTTGAAGGGTAAATTTTATCTCTTTTAAAGTGTTAAAGGAACTGAAGGGTTCCTTGATTATTTTAAGGACGTAAGAATGATTAAATTATTACGTCATAAGCCTATTGGATTCCAAAAATTACCCGGATCAAACTACTCAGAATGGTGTTACCCATATGATACATTACTGTGTACTATTAAATAAATAAATAAATTTTAAACTTCATCCTGACCTGGTCTGTTGTAAATGGTAATTAAAAATATATATTGCCAGGCGGTGTTATTAATATCTTCTTAATGGGAAAAAAAGGAATCTGATAAAAGCACCTGTAAAATCTCTTGAAAAAAAAATTTACAGAAAAGAAAAAAAAATAATCGATTTATATATTAAGTTATCATACAGAATGTGAATTTATTAGAAATTATAATGAACATATATAAGAATAAAAAAATATCAGTTTAAGTAAAAATAAAATGTAAACAGAAGCTCGAAAAAATGAAAAAGACGACCAAATTTAGGTACTTGGGTGGTGAAATTATCCAACGAAATGGAATGGGCAATAAAGTAAACATCGTCAGGATTAATACGACCCTAAAATCCTAGGCCTTACGAAGGACGTGTACAGTAAGAAACGGATCTCAGGGAAGAGCAAAACCAGATTCACTATAATACGGTAATCCGACCAGGAGTTTTATACGCGGTTTAATCCGTAGCTCTGAACCAAGGTGGAAATATATAAACTGGAACTTGCTGAAAGACGGATACTAAGGAAAATCCTAGGGCCCAGAAAAACTAACGATGATTTCAAATTAAGGAAGGATGAGGAACTTTACCGGGAGTTAAATGGAATCACGGAAGCATTACGCAAACGAAACTAACATTCTACAGACATCTGACAAGAATTGATTGAAACAAGCTTACGAAGAGGATTTTTGACAAATGTAATGTGAAAAGACGAACTTTAAATGGTCGAAACAAGTAAAAGAGAACATAAGGGATTTAAAATACAGAGATCTTATAATTCTAAGTAATCCAGAAGGAGAAGAAAGAATGCGCTAATCTAAAATGGTCGAAAGAAACGAGGAAGCGGCACAGTGAAACAATGAAGGACTATTGGGGAGCTAAAAATCTAGCCAGAAGTTAACTATTTTATGAGGTCCTTCAGAGACCGGTGTCAAAAGAAAATTTAAATCAAAAATATCGATATAAGTTGCTAAATCATTTTACACAAAAAACCCCGAAATTAAAAAAATATAATTAGATCTTTTATTGTGATTGGTATATAATAATATATTACATAGATCGAATAAAAAATTGGTAGATTATACTTCGTGGATGAAAAAAAGGAACTGCCCTTTGTATCTGCCGAGATGGATCGAGGTAGACTGCGGTATAAACGTGATCTGTACAGCGTCAAAAATACAAAATTAATTATAAAATAAACTATACATGTTATTAAAGACCGTATTAATTATTTTAAATACAAATACGAGAAATATTAAGGTAAATATAATTCTAATTACTAAATTAAATATTACAAAAAACAATTATAAAATAAATCACCATTCAGAAGGTGTTAATGAAAATTATACCAGCCCATATCTATGTACACATTGTTAGGGATACAGAAAACTCAGGGATACGTTAAATTAATATTATTCAAAAATTAATTGATAGAGTAATATTGTTTCTGTAGAAAAAAATTTTAAGCGGTCCGGTAATTAATTAAAAATGATAGAATTTAAGCCTTTAATTTTGTACAACAGGACACCTTATTTGTTAAAATTGCTTTTCATACAACTGAGATATGGCTGAATTGATAAAATGGATTACAAAAATTATACAGTCTCACAGTTTTATCCTTTTTTTTAATTTCCTTTGCTTACTGAATTAAAAACAATAATAATTTCTGTTATTAGTCATAATAAAACATATTCTTCTTCCTCTTTAAAAATAATATTATAGATATATCGATATAATTTAGTGTAGCTCGACTGTAACGTAGGTGTTTCTGAAATACCGATTTTTAGAGATATTCTTATTTAAGTTATTGGAATTAAGATGTTTTCTCCAACCAAGTTTCCGCTACTGACGGTGTCTGGGGGTGGGGGGGGGGTGTATGAAGACCAGCAATTGCAATCACCTCTTATCAGCTTGCTAAGCCTGACGTAGCTGCAGATAGTGCTATGTAAGTGTACCCGTAAACACGTAGTCTTGAATAGACTCAGGTCGACCACTCCTGAGACGTGTTGTTTATTGGAAAACCCAACCGCCAATGAACACCGGTATCCACAGTCTAGCATTCAGATCTATATAAAAACAACTGTATTTACAAGGACTCGAATTTTAAAACTCTCGACTTCAAAAACTTCAACTGATTTTACGATGACGAGTTTTAAACCACTAGACCAATTCGACGGGTTATTATTGGGATTTAAGATGATGATCATCAATCTAACATTATTATTCCAATTAATTTACAAAATTTTTCGGTAACATAGTATTTCAAGTGTTAAATTTTTCCTGCTTTTCATGTGTTATCACCAGAAACGCTACGATCCTTTTATATATTTTTAACAATTTTTTTAAAGAATGTATAGTTTCAAACATTATAGTATGTGTAAAATCTAGAGTCGGTTCCTCCCTCCAAGCTGCTTCTACTTGCCTCTTCTACCTCATTCCTATAACCTGGCACATACTGGTTGGAACAATAGTAATGCGTACGTGCTATTAAAAAATAATTTTCGTAAATAACTACGCCACCTCAAAGAAAAGCGTAACATTGTAGCTTATAATAAATAAACAACTCATTTCGTATGTTTTGTATTACGTCATTGTTACGGTTTATTTATAGCAAAACCTTAGTTTAACATACTTGGAAAAAACACCACGTCCTTCAAGAAATAAATAAATAAATAGTTTCATATACATCTTGAACAAAATACTAGGCATAAATAATTTTTATTTGTTATAACAAATAACCAGATAATATTTCGTTACTGTAATAGTGACATCATAATTAGGTACGGCGCAAGTCATTGCAAATTAATTGATGTGACTTTTGGGACACACTACTATGGCTGCTGTTGTGAGGATAAGTCGCTGAGCGATATAAAGAGCAGCGGAGGGGATGCCATAGCTTACTACGGACACGCCTTTGAATATTACATACACTATAATATGCTGTAGTGACATATATGCGATTAAAAATTTTCGAATTTTAATTTCGAACCTCTCTCAGTAAGTTGAGTCTGGTTTACACTTCAGAAAATCAGTTTTTATTATTAAAAATAATAATAATTATTATTATTATATAGATGAAGAAAGAAGCATTTGGAAAAATATAGCTGAACGAAGAGACAGACTTATAGGCCACATATTAAGGCATCCTGGAATAGTCGCTTTAATATTGGAAGGGACAGGTAGAAGGAAAAAATTGTGTAGGCAGTTCACGTTTGGAATATGTAAAACAAATTGTTAGGGATGTAGGACGTAGGGGATATACCGAAATGAAACGACTAGCACTAGATAGGGAATCTTGGAGAGCTGCATCAAACCAGTCAAATGACTGAAGACAAAAAAAAATTATATACGTTTTAATGTTTAAAACATACCACATAAGCGAAAGCAATTAGACGCAAAATTCAAGCAGTTCAGTAAATTCTTGAATGATATTCTAAATTGTCACTGCAAAATAGATTCTTATAAATAAATCATTCCTAAAACCAATATCGATGTATGGCGTCCAGTTGGAGGCACTTTATAATCAAACGTAAAAATAATTTATTGTTACCGACCAAAATTTCTGTACAGAATTACACTGTGGTACATTACAAAGAAAATTATTCATAGAATACTAAATGTTTATATCGTTAAAGAAAAAAATTACGCATACCGTATAAAGAAAAAAAAAATCATCTCGCTAAAATCATTACACAGAATAAGACTAAAATTCAGTACATTTAATTATTTAAAAGTAACAGCTAATTTTTAATATTTAAAAGGAAAAAAAGTTAAAAGGCAATAAAAATGTGAAGTATTTAGAAAGTAAGAAATATATATATAATTGTAGAAAGGTTCTAGGGATTAATAGACGTAAGTTAAAAAGTAGTGTATTAGAATAACGTGAGCCATCAAGAACTTATTTTAATGACTGCACTCTCAGCAGAGATGTGCAGTTAGATATGCATTATAAGATTTCATTTTTTCTATGTTGAATCCATTAAACGCATTTAAACTATAAATATTAATACTTTTAGCACCTAATATCGGGGGAAAGTTTGCAGCTAAAAAATAAATAATGTACCATGATTAAAACATACATAATTTTGTTTATACTATCATTAAATCATAAACAATTTTATTTTCGGTTGGATACATGCATACATTCATACATAACATAAGCATAATGCATACATACATACATAAGCAGTATGTATGCATACGTACATATACATAAGCATATTCCTCTCTAACATATGTAACATCAAACGTAATAATAATCAGTTCATTTCAGTTTACTTTATCTTTTTTTTTTTTTGTTAGTGTCTACAAACTATTCAATAACGAAACTGTCACCAGATTTTTACCTAGAAACAGCAAGATTAAAAGGAAACTCTTAGTAGAACTTTAGCTACCTTCAATTTGAACAACTTAACGGGTTGCTTTTACAATTTAATGTATTTAAATTTAGTCAGACGCAAAGCTGTTGACCTTCATCAAAGAAATTATGCTTTGAAAGATTAATCGATTAAGACACTAATCTTTATGTTTAAGTTTTCGTACTGTTTCACCGGTATCTAATAGATTTATTACCGATTGATTTTCGTGAGATTCAAGATTTCTTTTTGTTGTAATTATTACTTAATCTGAAAATTATCTACATTGATATTTTTATATTAATATTCTATGCGTATACGCTTTCCCGATAATTTCTCAGATACTTCTCCGACAATTTTTTGTCGATGTAATTTTATGAACAGCAGACGTAACATGGGTAGCGGATAAAAGTTTATTGATTGATTTTAAAAAACGGTTTTTAATTAAAGTATCATAAAATATAAAACTTGCGTTAAAATTATAAAGAAATTGTGTAAATAGGCGATTATCTTAAAAATAAAAGACATTAAAAAAAAGGGAATTAACAAACTACTGCAATTATATTTTATGAAGTGATATTTGTGAAGTAAAACTTTTTTTAAATGACATGATTTTACAGGATGATGTATACGATATTCAACAGATTATTTTAACATTATAATGCATTAGGTCAAAATATGGAACAAAACTGTATTAATTAAAAATAATGAAGATAAAAGACAGTGTGTTAACAGAGGAATATTTGCACAAAAGACGGAAAAACTGAACAAATAAAACAGTACACTTGTTACGCAGTAAAGTATTTTAAAACGCTTAGTTACTGTTGTAATAAAAATTATAAAACTGAAAACAAAATAAAAGAAAAACGAAGATAGCAAAAATTATGAAAGAATTTAAGGGAAGTAAACATTAAATACGTGTTAAATAAGGCTTGATGAAATTTCTCGTGACTTTATAACTATTGGCCTGTTCTATCCGGTTGTTAAATATGTACACTAAGAAAAACGAGGAAAGAATGACAGGAAACGATTACAACGACAGTCGATTTGTGCCCCAAGAATTCTAGTACGCTTTAACTTTACAGAGGGGGCAAATAGCAGCTATAAATGCCCACGAGACGAATCTCGCTAACGAACCGTTTTTTTAAATATATTTATATGAACTTTTTTCTTATTTTTGCCCACAGATCATTTCTCGAAAGATTGCCGTGAAATTTGGAATCATTATATATATATGAATTGTTATCCTAATTTTGTTGAAGTTGATAAAGAGCAGCGATTGATTGCTTCAGATTATTATTTTTTTTAATTTATAAAAAGGCTTGTTTTCAGTATTTTAATAATATATTTTTAACAAATATACTTCTTTAATTTAAATATAGTTATATTTTTAATAGAAATCTCATGTTAATACTTGGATACATTCACATTAATTTAAATTGATGATAAAGTGTTTTGTGGTACTTTTACATTTATTTTATGAAGTATTTTTAAACTTATTTTGTCATTCACGTTGGATACTGTTAAAAGTAATAAGTGCACGTAATAGGATGAAGTCAAACACAGAGGAATTGTCATTAGGGTTCTAATGTTAAAACCCGAGGGCGATCTCTTTTTCTTTTTTTAATGATGCGGTTAGGTTAATCTCACTCAACCCTTTTCTTTGTTTTTGCTCCGTACCATTAACCATTATTGTACAGTATTATAATACCCGTAAAGAAGTGATTTTGGTCTTTGTTAAGGTGTTTATTTCCTTAGGACGTTAATAATAATAAAAAAACATGTCTCACTCGCTCGTTCTCTCTCTCTTTCTCTCTCTGTCTGTGTGTGTGTGTGTTGAGGGAATTGTTCCTAACAGTTGTTTTCATACAGCTGAAAACAACGTGTATAATATACGACTTCAGATATCATTTGTTTAAAATATAAGCAATTGTATACAATTTAATTTGTATATTTTAATTTTAAACTGGATATTCGTAAATTTAATTCTTAAATAATTTGCTTTTTATCGTAGAGTTGATAGAAGATAAATTACATCCACAGTGATGGTATTTCACATTAATTAAAAGTACTAATAAATAAAAATTAAGTTGAAAACATGTTACATTTTGCAATTTAAATTCTCAAAAAAAGGATATTTAAAGGTTCAAAAACTTGAACAACAGACTTCAGATGTCCTTACGGATAGTTACAGTTATTTAGTTACAGGTTTTTTTTTTTTATTAATTAAAAAACCCAAAAAATTTCTAAACGTATGAAAATAAATTTTATGCTGATATTGGTCGACTACTGGTACAAACCTATTAATTCAATTTCTTATCGGCTCATACTGCATAAAAACAAATTTAAAAAATCATTAAAATCGGAGCATCCGAATCTGAATAAGCTGTGCATATACGTAAGAGAAGAAAGGGATGAGAAGTATGATTATTCGCAAGTACTGGTGTTGTCCATACTAACGGAAGATTATATACCATCAGAGTGGATGGAGTCGCGACTTGTTCATGGGAAAATAGTGTACTAAAAAAGGGACTATGCTCTCTAGTAATAAGAGTTTATCTTATAGATAAAGGATTAGCTAAAACATGGAGGGAAACGTGAACGAATGAAGTATCTAAGACGTAGTCCCTGTGAGACCGATTGAAACGGTGTGTGACATCAGAAGAGTATGGATGGGAAACCACGTTTCCATTCTACGGCAGCAACGGGTAGGTGATAAAAACTTACACACTTTCAATCAATCACATCTTTTTTTTTACTTTCTTGATTAGAAATATAGCGGCCGCCATTTTAAATGTTATGAAGATATCGCTATAAAAAATGTACCTCGCTTTGCTCGTTTAATAATTTCACTATTTTACTCGTTATTATTTTCTCTCTATCATTCTCTTCTAACATTTCTTTTTAAAATTGTTTTTATTGTTTTAAAGAATACTTTCCCTCCTAGATTGATTTCATTGTAGGAAATTTTTTCCAAAATCAATCACGATATTTTTTGACTGTAATTTTACAAATAATTACAATAAAATCTCCGTGGCGGAGTGGTAGTGTCTCGGCATTTCATTAGCAGGTCCCGGGTCAGGCATGGCATTTTTCATATTCTACAAAATTTCCACTTCTTATTCCCATGTACAAGATTCTTACTTAGTCAATTAATCATAAAAAAAAAAATTGTAATATATTTAAAAAAAATAAAAATAAATTTAAAAAATTTCTTATCGATAAAACAAAAAACACATTTTTTGATATAATTAGAATAATACCTTAAAAACATATATATTTAATATATGTAATCTACATACATAAATGTTATTATGCCAGAAAAAGTAAAGATTGAAAAGATATTTGTATGCAAATTATTAATAATAAGATATTTCCAAACTATCTTATTTTCTTTGTACTATTATGGAGTACTATCATTAGAATGAAGAAGCCTTTGTAATTGATGTGTTATTAGATTAAAATTTTCCAGTTTGTATTAAAATTAAATGAATAAACTTTCCGGTTTACATATTAAATTAAAATTCATATTTTTATTTACTTTCTAACTCATTATTTTTGTAATTTATGACTGCTCTATGAAACGATTGTGTTTTTTAACATTTTTAATTACGTTTGTTTGTTTCTTTTTTGTTGTCATTTTTATTGTGTTGTTCTTTCACAAAATATCTCATTTTAATTAGAAAGAAGTACATTACTATTTCGTTGTAAATCTGTTGTACTGACAGATCTATTATAGTTTATTATATATTTTCAAATCGTAACTTTGTTTTTAACATTTGAAGACAATTTCTAAACAAGAAAGTCATGGAAAATCTTTTCATCTGGTCTTTCCTTTTCCTGTCCTTAAACTTATAAAAAATTGTGACGTTTTCTGATAATGATTTCGAATGGCGAATCTATAATAAAATATTATATAAATAGACGGTCATAAATTTGAAATTGTTTTATCTAATATTTGTCTGTTTTTTCTTGTGCTTTGGTTTTTTTTATTTTTGTGCTTGTATTTTGTATTTAGTCGGTTAACGACTATTTAGATGTTTTTGTTTCATAATTTGCTCCGTTTTTGTCGTAATCGAATTGCTCGGAAATTTTCTGTCTTTTCTCCTTTGAGTAATCTACCAGTACAGAGCAGCGTCTGAACCGTAAAATTCTAATTAAATATCTAATAGCTGTACGATTCGTATAAAACTAAAATAAAAAAAAATAAACTTAAGTTATAATTGGAGAGTGAAATAGGCCAAGTTGGCTCAGTCAAATGATCGGGATCAGAAAATTTGTCGTTAATTTATATTTCAGTCGATTTAAAACAAAATAGAAAATAGAAGATACACACACACACACACACACACAGAGAGAGAGAGAGAGAGAGAGAGAGAGAGAGAGAGAGAAACGTATGTACTGTCCTCAATATTATACTTTTAAATTTTACTTCTTTATCATAATTCTGTGGACAAATTCTTTTTATACTTGGACTTTAAAAGTAAAGGAATAACAAAAATTTGAAAGCTCATATTGTTACCAATATTAATATTTTCTTTTCACTCTAATAAAACGAGACATTTAATTTTATTCAGAATTTATTATTACTCTTGCGTGGTTTGTTTCTTAAATACGTTATTTTATTTTACAGTAATCTGTATGGTACAATAACCTAACGCATTGTTTCATTTCAGAAAGGGACACATTAATTTAGTGGTACCAACATTTTTTTTACTGATTACACACTTCATTGAACGCCCACAATATGGGCAACGCGCTTATTTGTTTTTGATTAATAATAATATGTAGTTTATAATTCTAAGATATCCGGTGTACATAGACCGATGTTAACACGCAAACGGGCGCATTATTATAAATACAAGGAACATTTGTCGAGCGGCGTCAAAGAAAGAGAAAAATAAGTCCTGGAATACCGGCCTGTTTTTACCGAAAATTAAAAAAATATTTATTATTCTTTTCTTAAAAATTTACTACTAAAATTAACGTGAAGTTTGCGCTGGATGTGTTCCGCAGAATTTATCAACACATGGTCTTATGGTTGTTAGGCCAACACGCAAATCGTCTTCAAGATGTACCGGTCTATTCCTCTGTTTAGATTTCACTATCTTCATTGTAGAGCTGTTTCGCTCAAATATGACGTTGAAAACTGCAGAAAAACTCTTATGGCCCTGAAATCGCGCATAAATAAAAAAATGAAGCGTCTAGAAATTTTATTTTCATGGTAGAACCGGATAACAAGTGTAACAATTGATTTTTTTCATCGACATTAGGTTGGTTATATTTTGAAGAAATGAGGTAATCTAACTTTGAAACGGATAAGATAGGGAAGAATTTTGTTACTGAAGTTTGTAACTTATTTTAGGTGTTCTTTTATTAACTTCTTCGTGCATTCTTTCTTATTTTGTATAAGCTGATTTTCAAAATTTTCCCTCGATCTTGAAAAATTCCCACTCTGAGAAATAAATTCCTCAATATGGTAACAATAAACACTCGGTTTGTTACCAAGTGGGAGAATAAACTAAAAATTGTTGCAGGTGTTTACCATCACTCAAAATATCGTCAGTTTAAAATTAAACTCGGCAATGTTGCAGGTATTGTGTGAAACTGTCTGTGTCGCGACACGTCGGTTATTAACGCGACACGCGTTAATTTATTGTTTTATTCTATTCCTCCAGTCTTTTTTACCGCTGTGACTTCAGGATCACATAAACTACCTGATATACCAGACATTCTAATCTGGAAAATTAAAAATGTATTTGAACGTGGGCTGAAACATTTATCTATAAACCTTCATAAAACCATGTAATACATTTCAAACCAAAGCTTGTTCTTTTTTACATTAATTTACAAGAAGTTTATTTAAACAATGATAAACACGACTTTTATATTCTCGAGGAAAACCCGGGAAATGCAATTTTTGCGGAATTTTTTTAGCGGTGCTATTTCCGTCCTCTGGAACCTCAAAAAGAAATATTGGTCGTTACGTTTAGTCTTTTGACTATGACGGGCCTTTCAAAAAATAATTACTAACTTTTTATTCTGTTGCTATGCAAATTATTTTTTCATATTAGTGATTTTCAATTGACAATATATTAGCGATTTACAATCCGACATAACAAATTTATTAGGCTCAAGATAAGTAATCCATTTTTTACATTTCTAAACCGACGATTATACAATTTTTTGTCGAAGTGCTATAGACCAGAAATGCCGTATTAAAAAAAACACGCAAAACTCGTGTCTCTCGACAATGTAAACATCTTGTTCTTTGTAAGTTCTTTATAAACTAAAATATAAAGATACAAACTTCGGTTTTTTAGAAATTGCATTTTTTAACGATTTTCTATTAAGAAGATATCACAATTTAAGTTCATTTGTCATATTACAGTCGGATTTACTTTTTCTGAGTGTAATGATGTTCAATATACAGTCCAAGTTTTATATTATCAACAGCTGAAAGGTATCATTTATAGGGCTAAACATTCCTTGCATTTTGGTGTCCACAGCATGTCGATGTTCAACAGAACCTATTGTCTAATCGCTTAGTATAGTATTCGTGTACTTTTTGGCTTTGTCATTTCAGGTGAGTTCTGTGACTCGGTTACTTAACTTTTTATTGTGGCATCTAACACATATACAATTAGCTTACTGTAATATATTGAAATTAATACTAGTCTACCGATTTCTTCAAATTATCATTTACAGTAAGTATCATATATAATTTTAAAATAGCTTACCAAATTCCAATTTGATTTCCTCCAATACCAATTAAGTAAATTTTTATCAAATAAATTAAAAGAACATATTAAAATAGTAAATAAATATAATTTAAAAAACAGCTTTGTGTTTATAAATACTAAACTTATGACACTTGATATAAAATATATGTATACAAGTATTGATATAAATATGACTATAAATATAATTAATTCTATTTTGTCTAAAGTAAAATTTCAAACCGATTTGATATATGAAATAATTGATTTATTAAAATTATGCCTTAAATATAATTATTTTAAATCCAAAAATAAAATCTCTCTACAGGAGAAAGGGCATTTTTTATGATTTATACAGATTTTTTTATGAATAATTTTGAAAAGACAATTTTACTATCAATAATTAACAAACTTCAAATCATACTTTATAAAAGATATGTGGATGATATTTTAATCAAAAAATTAATAACGAAGAAAATATAATAGTTAATGAAATCAACTCATTAGATGAAAATATTAAATTCACTATGAATCAAGAAATTAACAACATCAATTTTTTTTTAGATATAACAATTAAGAGAAATTTCAATAATAACAAATTGGATATAAATATATAAATAGGAATCCAACCCAACAAGATACGATAATACACTGTAATCTCATTCATCCATGGAACCAGAAAATAGCCGCTTTCAATTCATTAATTTACAGAACAATTAAATATGTCAAAGACATACAATAAAATTAAATACATTGCCACGTCGAATGTATATAATAATAATTTAATAGATAAATTGTACTTCAAGTTAACAATAAATTTTATATAAGAGATAAAATAAAACTAAAACATAATAATTCGGGAAACGATTATGTAAAAATGGAATAAAATTTAAATTATAGAAAATTTAATAAAATATATTAATCATTTAATCTAAAATAGCATATACAACTAATAATAAAATCATAAATTATATTAATGATGAGATCCAACTAAAACTCAAATAAATGGTAATAAATATAATTTAAATGGACAATATATGTATTTAAATATAATTTTTATAAATATACAGCCTAAAATGGGAATACTGCCAATTACGATATGTATTATATATATATATATTGGTATGACCAATCGATAATTTTTAATTATAACTAAGGAATATATTAACTGTATAACAAAGAAATATAAGGACCGTTCAAATTTCGCTAAACATATATAGGAAAATAAGCATAATTATGATCCAAATAAATTTATGAAAGTATTGGATTACTCTAATAATTATTATAACAATTTTAATCTCGAAAAATTTCATATATGCAATAATAGTAACAAATTAATAAATAAACAAGTTAAGTTCGATGATCGTATTTCGTATAAGCAGATAATAAGCAATAATAATTAAGTTGGCTAATTTTACAATTTACAGAGCTCATATCAGTTGAGAAACTAATTCAATACGGATGTAGTCACTTAGACTTAAAACTTTTGACTAATTTTAACAAAATGAGGATCAATTGTTATTTATACATTCAATTGTTATATATATAATTATGTAAGATTGTAGTTTTATATATATGTTAGTCATAATTATCCTCTTGAAGATGGCAGAATAGCCAAAAGCGCTCGATTAAATCAAACTGGAATCTGGTAAGCTGTTTTAAAATTGTATATAATTATTATTATACCAAACGATGCCATGTTCGAAAAACGTATCGTTTATAGTGACATCAGATATAATGATATATCGGATGTAGTGACCAAAACCTGCCTCTTGCTTGGTCTGGAATACTGTTAATACATAAATACAATAAATAATATATTTTATATATATATATTGTTTGTAATTACATCGATTGTAGTGACATATTGATTATTATTATTATGACTTACTTTTTCTACTGCAATCCAACATTTTATCGCTTATGATGACGGACGGAAGTGACTAGTCAGTAACGTAGTATATATACATTGTAGCTACAGAAATATTTTGACGGTTAAAATTAATCACCTTTTCTTTTTTACCTGCATAAGTACTATAGTACTTGTTTTTCTTATCTTCTTCTTATACCAGCTTATTGTAAACTGAAGCAGTCACATCTTTTGCTGTGAGCGAATCATATCGTGCGGGAACACTATTTTATTTTACGTATCCTGTGTAATTCATTTAATAGTGATTTAATTATGACTTCGCGAAAAACATTAACGACAGAACAAAAGGCACACATTACCCGGCGGTTAAAGAATGGTGAAACTAATAAGGGCATTGCCCAAGAATTAGGCGTAGTTCATTCTATAATATCGGTTATGTGGAAGAACCGTGAAAAATTAAGAAATCTTTTAAAACAAATTCCATAAAACCAAAAAAAATTACTGCAACATAATGATGCAGACCAAGCGCTGTTAAAATGGTTTAAATACCAGAGGGCTAGTGATATCCCTATTAACTTTGTTGCAAACAGGCGAACGATTTTTCTGAAAAATTCGGTAAACCACGTGAAATAACTTCAGCTTGGATACAACGGTCCCGTCAGCGTCAAGATATTGTGTCGGAGTGAATAAGCGGCGAGGCCGCTGCAGCTCCAACCGGTGTGTCAGAAAAATAACTAGAATTCATTTGCCAAAATTAAAAGAGGGCTATTCGGACGATAAAATCTATAATGCTTAAACTGACGCCAGATAGAACCTTTCGGTTTAAAGGCAGAACGTGTTCGGGGGGAAAATGATCAAAACAAAGACTAATAGTACTAATTGCTACAAATATGACTGGAACTGGCAAATAAAAACTTATGGTTATAGGGAAAAGTGCTAGATCCCGATGGTTTAAAAATTTTTTGTAGCTTGCTGATATGTACGAAAATAACAAGGAAGCTTGAGTGAAATGTGATATATTACGAAAATGGGACAGTGAATTAAAGTTTGAAAACGACAAAATACTGATGATGCTCACTGACAACTGTCTGGCTTATCTACACGTTAAAAATCTTTCTTGTATAAAGTTAATATTCTTACCACCAAAAACAACGGCAGTCTTACAGCCCTTAGATGAACGGCGTGATGAAGTCGGTAAAAGTCCACTACAAAAAACCACCTAATTTTACAAATGATACAGGATTTAGATCAAAGAAAGGAAACACAAATAACTATTCTGGATGCTATAATTATGTTAGAAAGATCATGAAAGGAGGTTTCTCCGCTGACTATAAAAAAATCCTTCGATGTGCATGATTTTTTCCACAGCCTGGCGAAGTTACTGACGTTCAATGCGAAGAAGAATCTTTAGCGGAATGGGACAAAAGTCTACAAAATCAATCGTTGTCAAATGCATTGTTTGAAGATTATCAAGAGGTTAACAAAGATTTAGAAACGCATGAAACTGTAACAGATGTGGCTTCATAATAACATATAACTTGTAGGTAATGACAACGAAGGTATCGATGAAGATATCAACCCGCCAAGTCTTCCAGAAGTTTTAGCGGCAATGAAAACCGTTTGCTGGTTTCACTCAGTTTTACAGAAATTGCTAATGAAGAAGCAAAGAGTGTTTGTTTCGATTTAGATAAGAACCTTCAAAAACTGTATTACAGCACGAAATGTTCGAAACAAAGAAAAATACTCGACTTTTGCAGAAAAAGTAATTTAAAAAATTTTTCTCTATCTTCTTTTACTCTCTGTATTTATTATTGCATATTTTTTAATATTATTTTATTACGGAAAATAATAATTATTATTATTTTTAATGATTATTATTTTACTGTATTAGAATACCCGTGTAGATGGCATACTAAAGTAGTACCACTAAGCTACCTAAGCATCGGTTATTGTGACTATCGGTAATAATGACCTAAAATCGTCGGTTCCTTTGAAGTCGCTATAAACTATATTTACTGTATATGATTAAGAAGTTTAACTAGAAAATATCGTTCTGCTGTCACTTTACTAAGTAATTTTTCAATTTTATTGACTTTAAACCGGTTAAATAACTGACGAAAATAAAATTATTTTAGGAAAAATTTCTTATAAATGGCATCGGATGTTTTATTGACGTCTATAAATGACAGTTTTCTTCGTAAAAAAGTAATAAAATTATTTTCACTATTTCTTTATGCGATTGCTCAAACGAAGTAAAACGGTTATTTTTTCTTTTTATATCGTTTACTACTTTAGTTACGTATTTCAGTGGAATAGTGAAGATTTCTTTGTTATCCCTATTAATTATTACACCTAACATTCTTGTTAATTTATTTTTAGAATCATTAAACGATACTTAACTTGCATGTTGTAATAATTACATAAAGTTCAAGGTTTACTCGATAAGTAAGTACGTCTTCAGATGAATTGATTATTAAGTAACGTTTTATTGCGCGCATCGTGTGTTTTATTTTAAGTTTTAGGATTATTACTGTTCTGTAGTTATTGATTTATTTGACAATTATTGCTTTAAAATATTTATATTTATAGTAAAAATAACGGAATATACAGTTCATCTTGTGTTGTATGCATTTATGTAACTGTTTATCTGTGACGTATGCCACATTAACTGCATATTTTTATTTGTTTTTACTTTTAGAATAAATAAAAAGTTATATTATTTATTTATTTTAAAACAGTATTACGACTTGTTCATTTAAGAAGAACTAGTCTTTTTCTTATATTTTGCTTTTCTATTTACATAAAAAGAATTAACCGGTTATAAATTTCTTTTTTTTATTAGTAAGAATTACTCGTCCGATCTGTTACAGCGATCCAAATTTATTTAATTATAATATACGTATTTTGGTATTTCTTCGCAGATTGGCTTCGTAAAATGAAGAGTTTTGTTTATATTTTGTCTTACTTTGTGTAATTATAGATCAGCTTATAGAATTCTTAAGAAATTACTTTTATTAGAAAATTTCATATATAATATATTTAATAGAAAAATAAATTGTACCCGAAGATTTGGGTTTTCATTAATTTGATAAATATATTTTTATTTTTTTATATTTTTACGACTTCTTTTATTTAATTTTCTACGGGTTTCCGACTAAGATGGTTACTGAACCTATAACACCTGATAGTTGCAAAGGACAAACGGTCGATTAACCGGTTCAAGTAAATTATCAAAATTAAATGTCAGGTACAGTTTCTCTATTTCTTGATTTATGGAAAAAAATGAAAGTAGATAGCTGTAACGAGATTACCTTTGTTGCGTTTTATGTAGTTGAAATTCAGCGGTCCCAATATGATTTCTGACAGATCAGTTGAAATCAGCTTTTTAAAAGATTCAGATAGAAGAGCTTGCGCCTTCTATCTGAATCTTTTTTTTTATTCTTTTTTTGTTGTTATTTTTTAATTACTATTTATCATAAACGTTTTTAAAATCAGAGGTTAATAATTATTAATAAATCATATTTAAATTTTAAAAAAAATTAAAAAAGGAGATGAAGTAGGATTTGAACCGACGTGCCTTCCTCTTGTAAAATAAAAATATTTAATAAATCATATTTAAATTTTAAAAAAAATTAAAAAAGGAGATGAAGTAGGATTTGAACCGACGTGCCTTCCTCTTGTAAAATAAAAATATTTAATTAATTAAAATTTTACTTGGTTTTAACTCTGAAACCAATGAGAATAAGTACCGCTTGTGATATATGGTTGAAAAGCACTCAATGAGAGCTTATTTACGCAGTTAAGAAAAAGTCAAAAATCCAATTTTTTTTTAATTTTTTTGGATACTTTTAGTACAGCTGATTGCAATCAAACAGGGAGGTGCACAACTAGATTTTACAACAGTCCTAAATCCAAAATTTCAGCATCCTACGGCTAATCGTTTTTCAGTTATGCGAGATACATTCGTACGTACGTACAGACGTCACGCCGAAACTAGCCAAAATGGATTCAGGGATAGTCAAAATGGATATTTCCGTTGAAATCTGAAAATCGAAATCTTTCGTGATCACAATACTTCCTTTTATTCGTATAAGGAAGTAAAAATATTCTAATTCATGAAAAATTGGGAATAGTAGAAAATTAAAAATAGGTATTTCATAATTTTTACAGTGTATTTCTTTGGTAAAAAATTTTTACCAAAAAAATACGTTTATATGTAACGTTTATACGTTTATATGTGTGATTTCATTTCATTATTGCATTCTTTTTTACAAAAAAACTTAACTGAATATAAACTGTGGAATAGTGCCCTATTTGACTACATTTTAACTTAATTCTGCTCGCCGATTTGAAACGTGCAAAACATTTTATTTTGATTATCTTTGTTAAAGAATAAATTATTCGTTATAAAATAAAATTATTATTGTATTAACTGATATTTTGTCATTATTATCCTCTAAGTTTGATGTTTTACTTGAACTTACTCTCATTAAAAACCTGAAACGGTTACTCTAAAAAATGTAACTCTCTTACGAAAATGATTAGCCGATACATTGTTTTATAGGCAGCAATCTTTATACCTGAGCATTGTGACGCTGTTATTAAAATACTTTCTTTTGCCGCAGTTATTTTATAATATTTTTTTCCCTCTAATTATAATTTCATTCGTGTTAAGATATTTATTTAATTACCGTTTTTCTATTTCTTACACCTTACCGTTTATTTAATTACCGTTTTTCTATTTCTTACACCTTATCAAAACGAACATACCGATGCTTTTTATAACTTTTCGAAGAAATGTACGATATTACTTTCGGTCGATTGGTGTGATTGCGGCGAGGGGGGGTGAAAATGAGTTTTATTAACGTTTTGTTGTACAAGGATTACAAAAATACCATTCATATATAAAATACTACGGCCGAAAATCTCCAAAACTGCTGGTTTCATTGAAATTTAGATATGCTGTAATAGTGTATTTGATGTTTTGGTTGTGAGAATTTGACGAAGGCTGGTCGTGTCATTCTTGAGTTTCGCTCAATTGTTCCAAAAAAATGTTGTTGCTCGAAAATCTCCAAAACTACTAGATCAATTTCATTGAAATTTAGATATGCTGTAGTATGTATCTGAAGTTACGCGTGTAAAAATTTGACGAAGATTGGATGAATCGTTCTTGAGTTACGTTCGGTTTAAACTTCACAACAAACAATTTAACCTCAGATTGAAGTTAAGTATTGCTGTATTTTCATTCGCGTTTATGCAGCGAGTCGCAGTGATGAGTGAAGAAAATAATTATACAAAATAAAATAACGAGAAGTCGGTCTTGCGCAACATTTGTTGGAATTGTGCAACATATTTTTTTTGAAAACAAAATTCCTGTCTGAAATAATTTTCTTGAAAAATGGAAGTCTCAAAAAACAATTTTTCAATAAAACTTCGAAATTGGATGAAGATAGTGTGAGAAACAGTTAGTTAATTCGACATGTTTATATGTAAAATTGTTAAGTAAAGTTTTAGGTTTTGCAAACTTTTCAATTAATTCTGTTTTATTCTGAAATTGTTTGAAGAAATAAGCCGAAATAGGATTACATTTTCCTGGCTTCGCCCTAACAGATTTTTATTTCAAATACGTCACTGGTTTTTAGTAATTAATGACTTTATTATTTTTACTTTAAATCGATTATGAAATACAAATAGAAAACGATTTTTAAAATCTATTTTGATAATGAATTTAAATGATTTTAGAAATTTGTTGCCGCAGTGTTTTCTGGTGATATTTCATTCGGCGGTATATGGGACCTAATGTTGCAATGTTTATCTCATATAAAATTGATAACCCGTTGTATGATTTCCTTATAAGGAAATATTTAAATTAAATTTCGAGCTTTAAAATAAAAACTGTTTAATGGTACCAGATGAAAGCTAATAAAATGTGAAATGTACAGTTTGACGATTTTGTATCTTTTTCAAGCGTAATTTTTGCGATCTACTATAATAATTTAAGTTATATTTCAGCTGTTTTTTAACTAATTTGAGCAAATGAGGTGTCATTGTGTTTATAATAAAAGGTTTAACATTTTATCTAATAAAATGTAATTCAAAAAAATTAATATTTACGGGTCTATTAAAGATTAAAAAATTAAAGTGGTCACCATTTTTTAATGTCAAAGGTAAAATTTTCAAATTTATTAATTTTGTAGAAAATGTTCGCTATACATGTTACGGTAAATTTAATTAATCCGGTGATTATGCATACATACCGGTGAATTTGATTAATCGCCTCCAGTGCTGGAGAATAATATATATTATTTGTATATTTAACGTTAATTTTACGAAGTTAACGAGAGAAGCGAGCGTAGCTTATGTTTGTTATTATATATTGATATCGTGCAGGGCCAGGGAGGCAGCCTGGATGCTGAGGACGCTTGGGCTCCCTCATACGCAAGAATGAGGGTTAGTCGGGGTGCACTGATGACGCATTTGGGACTCTCAGGTGTGAGAGGGGGGACCGCCGCTTCTATTTGTCGGCTGCGCGAAAGGCGTAGCCGGCATCCTAGTGTAGGGCCGGGAAGGGTAGCCTCTCAGCGGAGGGATGTAGTGGTCGTCCAGAAGGGAGGGCTACTGCACCTCGATGAAGCTGAGAGGACCCTGATGGGAAGCCATGGAATGGCAAGACAGGGGGGGCAGTCGACTGCCACGACACCCTGACATTCCTGCGCATAGCCTAACGGCAGAGGCCGGGGAATTTGGGGGTGTTTAAAAAAGGATAAAAAAAAAGAGGTTACATTGATATACGTATGACCCACCGGGTTGGTCTAGTGTTGAACGCGTCTTCCCAAATCAGCTGATTTGGAAGTCGAGAGTTCCAGCGTTCAAGTCCTAGTAAAGGCAGTTACTTTTATACGGATTTGGATACTAGATCGTGGATACCGGTGTTCTTTGGTGGTTGGGTTTCAATTAACCACACATCTCATGAATGGTCGACCTGAGACTGTACAAGACTACACTTCATTTACATTCATACATATCATCATCTGAAGTAATATCTGAACGGTTCCCGGAGGCTAACCAGGAAAAAAGAAGAAGAGATATACGATACGATTCGTCAGTACACGGAATCAACATAATCTAACCCAACAAAATTACACTCGCTAACCTCGACTAATTAACAGTAACCTTTTGATTATTTAAGTAAGAAATTTAGTAATAGTAATTATTGCTTATAGTCCATTTGTTATTTAACATGTAAAATATGTTAATATGGAGAATATGTAAAATGAGCGGAAAATTTAATAAATTGCTATATATTTATGAAATCCTCCAACATTGGTGGCTATTAATCGAATTCATCAGCAATTACGCATAATCACCGGATTAATCAAATGTCATTATAATATCTGAATAATTTCTCAAGATATACATTTTTATTGTAAAACTCAAAATGGAGGACAAAGGGAAATGATGGAAGATAATCGGTCTACAATTAAAGGAAGAAAATGGGTCCACATAAATTCTTTTTGTTTTTTTCTTTATTTTGCTATCCTGAATTAGTCCCTTAAGTTTGACCAACACCGCTCAGAACACTCTGTCTAGGAGTAAAAATGGGTACCGTGATGTCCCCTTGTCCTATGTGGACGAAAATTAAGCCTAAGGTGATATATATATATATAAGACAAAGACTGAATATATCCCCACACGTAAATCTAATTGACTTAAAAATTTGGAGTTTTATATAACCTAATAAGTACTTTCATCAAAGTAAGATTCAGTTTTCTACAACTATTACACAAAAAGTAAAGAAATAAAAATGACGAAAACTAACCTTCCTGCTTTTTAATTTTGTCTAAGGTTTAATGCCATCATTTCCCATTTATAGCCATTTTCGAAGAATTTATTTTGCCCGTCCGAGCGAAGGTATTAATCAAAATGCAGGCATTGGCTTTCATTTTTTTGGACTGAGGGGGTCTTGAAATGTCGACATTTGCAAAAACCCCCTTACCCAAAATACTGGCCTATCGCTCCACTTACCCTTTACAGCTATGCTGCTGCACCAGGAATATAGCTGTTACTGGGAAAGTAAAAATATAGTTTTAATTATAATTTAATTTTTGTAAATAGATAATGTTAAGTACTAAATTTTCACTCCGGTGAACAGATTTGTATTATTATTATTATTATTATTATTATTTTTGTTTTTTGGCATTAAAATTTTACAATTATTACGTTTTACGCTGCTGCGAGGTGAAACTTTGCGAGTAATAAAGAAAAGTTACGCAATACAAAGGGATGTTTAAATGCTTACCGAGATTTAATTTTTAACACCTAATTTTACGATCATTACGTTGTATTATTTTTCTACCAAATTATTTCTGAACACTTTTATTTAAATAATATAAAAATATTAGTAAACGTTTTAGTCGTTATAAAAAACCATTAAGTATTAATATCCATGTAGAATTCTTATTTAGTAAATGTCAGTAAAATTATTTATAAATAATCGTTTCGAATAAAATTGGATTTTAGTTTTACTAAAGGAATAAAGGTATATTAGTTTTATTATAATTTTGACGTTTTCATCTTTCTTAGAATTAGAAGTTCATTTCTTTTATGTGTTTTTGTAATAACATGATATTCTATTTAAGACTAGTGCAGACCTTGCAGCAGTCGTCACGGGGAATATAATCTTAGCTTATTATATAGCAGTAGCGGAGTACGATGCATCGGACAAGTTATATACTGGCGGAGACAGAAGACTGGTAGCACATCTAACAGATATAATTTGTTTGCGGTTTTTGTAGAACGGACGAGATCTCCCATGAAGAATAAAAGATTATGGCGACAACAAACTATGTACAGAAGAATAAGCTAGATCCGGTTACGCGCGCCAAATAATAACAAACGAACCAAATTTCAATTTAAAGTGACGCGTGGCTGTTGGCGGAGCGGCGCCTGCCCTTGTATTAGAAACCTAATTGTCGTCATTATGCATCCGACATCATTATGATATTGTCACGACGCCATCTCGGCTAACCAATCGCATTTCTTATGACCCCTCTACACCATCGGAACATCTACCAGCCGGTATAACTTAATCGTTAATAAACTTGATTCATCACGATTTCTTTACATAAAATCAAGGACATGTTTAATTAAAAAATATTTAATTGCTAATATTAAGGTTTATTTATTTATATTACAGGAATATAACTACGCAGAGAACATCTATTTGCTCGTACATTTAATAAATTATTTCATTTAATGTTTCACGTTAAGATAATTTGTTTCCTTACAATGAGAAAAATTTATTGCAATTGGTATTTTCAAGTTTTTCTTTTATAAATAAATATTTAATTGTTATCAGTACGTAATTATGTATGTATATATATATATATATATATATATATATATATATATATATATTATGTAGATAATATCAGAAACGGGTAGTCTGCTACTACTCAAACTATTTCACCATTTGCCTGAATACATTAAGAGAAACCGTTTTAAAACCTTGATCGTAGCAATATCATAAATTACACAATTAATTATAATTATATATATATATATATATATATATATATATATATATACAGAGTGTTAACAAACTTTGGGACCCCTTAAATAATTTTCACTTTTTAAACAAATAGAAATGAAATTTAGTAAATGACTTACGACCATCACCCCAAATGATCTGTGAAACCATACGGAACCCCAAAGCCACCGTATAGTAAAATTCAAAAAATCTCAAATGGAAAGGGCAGCTTGAGACACAACATTTTAAAATCGGATTGAAAAAAAAAACGTAAAAATTTCAGGTTTCGACAACCTTAGCCGAAATGGCACATAATATTTTTCACAGCTAGTTTTAAAAATGGCCTGAAGTGCTCGCCAGGTAATTGTCTCATGCAAAAAAATAGAACCTTTCAAAATAGAAGCATCTAATAAACTTTATTTTGTTTTAGTATTTCACTACTGAACAATTATTTAAGCGGTATTGTAGACAACTTTTAAAACTAGCTTTAAAAAGCATTAAATGGCTGCCATTTCGGTTAGGGTTGTTGTAATTTGTAGTTTTTTTTAATCAAAGTTTACATTTTTTAATCGTTTTTTAAAAACCCGCCGGGTTGGTCTACTGGTTAAACTCGCCATCGGAAAATCAGCTGATTTTCTAAGTCGAGAGTTCTATGGTACGAATCCTCATAAACTCAGTTGCTTTTTGAATAATAGACTCTGGATACCGGTGTTCTTTGGTGGTTGGAAATTAACCACACTCAGGAGTGGTCGACCTGAGTCTGTTCATGGTTACATGTTTACCGTAAATTTGCACTTATATTGGGTTACGTCCGTAACTACGTCATTTCTGAAAAAAACCGGTAAGGTGACTGCAGTTGATACTACATATACACACATACCCACATCCGGAAAGGAAAATTGGTTGGAGAAAACAAATGCTTTTTAAAACAATTCATCATAATCTTTCCCTTTTATCTAGAATTTTTTAGTTGCCTTCTCTTCCATGGGGGAGGGGGCCTATGGAGCCTTGCAATGTAGTGGTCTTATACCAAAAACTAGTTCGTTTCAAGGTAGAGACTACTGAATTCTATTTATCTATGTTTAACAGCTGATAAGTTATTTAAGGGCTCCTATACATTGCTAACATTCTCTGTGTGTGTGTTTTTGTTTATATATAGATATATATTTTTTTTAATTTTATCTGGATAGGTTATACTCAGGGTTTAATAAAATGCAATAAAATATTAGGTAAATATCATTTTTTTCAAATTCGAAGGGTAGATTTTTATGATGAAACAAAACTACGCAATCAATTTCATATAGAAAAAAAATTCAAATTCTGTAATTCAGGTCTTAATTAAAATAAAAACTAATTATCTTAATCAAACGATCGGTGTAATGACGATTTTTTTTTTCTATCTGTTAGCATTTACATTCGGCACCTCATAGGGGACCATAAGTAAATTAGTTTCACGGTAATCACGTGAAGAGAGGTCCCCGACAAAACCCCTCATTAAAGCATACAAAGGCTCAACACCTTATATACAGGAAAAGCACTCGTGTAATTTGTATAAGTAAATTTCAGTCTTAACATAGTACTAGAAATAAATCACAGGTAGACAAGGATAAAAATAAAAACAATGACATCGATACCAATATAAAAAAACAACACTATTTATAAAACAAATATTCGTCGGTAATAGAAAATAACTGTAATGTGTAGACTATCAAAGTGATGCTCACTGCACAGTGATATACTACTCATCCTGTGTTCCCATTTCTAGGTTCCTTCTCCAGGTCACTCCTCTGGTTAAACCTTCCAGGTGCAGCGCATGAAAACGTTTGAATCGTCTGATGTTATCGCTGTTGTCCAATAGATTTACTGCCAGATAATATCTCTACATATTTTTTTTACTGTGAGCTAAATTTTTGGATATTCCTAAACACGATGTTAAGCCGTTTCCTCTTTTCTATGACGTGGCTCTTCCACGTATACTATTAACAAGGCCTTAAATACTTGCTCAACATTCCGACACGTACTTGTCTGTTTGATTCCATGAGTGCCTTGCAGGCGATTAGTGACATCTTTTTGTCTGTGATGTACAGTCTGTTATTTCTGTAATGACTCAACCTAACACAATTTTGAATCTCTGCGGATCCCTAGTCGTATTGAAATTTCAAGCAATGAGCGCGATGATCGTCCGGCAAAAGAGGCTTGTTTGCAGTCCATTTTCACTAATCGCGTTGTTTTGAACGATCTTGTCTGTTTGCTGTATAGAGTGGTTCATGATGATGGGCAAAGCGAATGGAATGTTACCATCAACAATAAATTTCGTCCAGTTAAAAACACTGTGCCACGCAGGGCTCTTCATGTAGTAATAACCGTCGTGTGGAGGTTATTGTTTGGCGTTTGCGAATAGGGCACGCTAAGCTCACTCATAGATATCTGATGACTCGGATTGACGCACCCGTTTGTGTTCGCTGCGACTACCAACTAACGGTGCACCACGTCCCTGTGGACTTGTCTGTTATGCGGTATCGCGTCGGAAGTTTAAACTAGGGCTTACGAAATATCTTAGACATTGTATGTCTAGAAAAACATCTTAGATGTTGTCTAACGTTGTTAAGAATTCTTGCCGTGCATCTGGATTCAAATATCTGATTAAAACTTTTATGTTTCTACCTTTTGATGTTTGGCAATTTTATTGTTTTACGCTAAATTTTTATGTTTTTATTTTGGTTTTATTTCGAACCTAGCATTCCTCGTAGGCGTTTTCAATCGTTTTAATTTTTAATCATTTACTTCAGTAATTTTGTGTTTCCGGGCGCTGATAACGATACCTTTTTGTCAGGAAAAAACTCGTTTCATTGTGTGCCCAGAAAAAAAAATCAACGTCAGGCAATGCTCCAATTGTAGGTCGAGATACCGTACTCGATCCGTGTGAGTGATGTCGACACAATTCAGGAACCACACATCTCAGGTATGGTCGAACTGAGAATGTACAAGACAACACTTCATTCACACTCATACATATCATCCTCATTCATCCTTTGAAGTATTATCTAAACGGTAGTTACCGGAGGCTAAACAGGAAAAAGAAAGAAAGGTGGACCCGTGGAACCCACCGGGTTGGTCTAGTGTTGAGCGCGTCTTCCCAAATCAGCTGATTTGGAAGTCGAGAGTTTCAGCGATCAAATGCTAGTTAAGGCAGTTACTTTTATACGGTTTTGGATACTAGATCGTGGATACCGGTGTTCTTTGGTGGTTGGATTTCAATTAACCACATATCTCAGAAATGGTCGAACTGAAACTGTGCAAGACTACACTTCATTTACGCTCGTACATATCATCCTCATACATCCTCTTAAGTAGTAATACCTGAAAGGTAATTCCCGGAGGCTAAACAGGAAAAAAAAGAAAGAAGGTGGACCCGTGGATAATCACCCGTTCTCATTGTAAATCACACATGATTCAGATTTATTCTGATTCACCCACGAGGTCTGTTTGAATATATAAAAATAATTATATGCCTGTGTTTAGGAAAAGTAATGAAATTTTTCGATATTCTTTATTGTTCATGCTTATTTAACGCGCACCGAGTAGGCTATAACGCTAATGAAGAGGTTTCCAATTCAGATGGAGTCTAATACCATCTTACATCAAATGGAAGCCGAGTTAAAATATAACTTACAGATTTTTTAAGCAATAAGCTTTCTAAATAATATAATGTACTGATTATTTGAGTACTTATTAATTTTTACATTTTAATGAAAATGTAGAAAATTCAGGATATTTTATTTTATTTAGCTTGTTGTCTATTTCATTGGATTATTGCTTATTGTCTTTATTACTTTTTTCTGTATTCATTTTCATTTTCTAATCTTCCATAACGTCTTCTAATTTTGAAATTAAAAGACAATTTTTTATAATTATTTTTCGCCGCATCCACTATCAATACGATTTACTACTGTGTAAGAAATGTAAAAATGTTAAATGTTTAAACGAGTAAAAGCTATACAAAATAAACGTAAAAAAGAAATACTGTTGTAATAAACTGTTATCATGTAGCCTACATCTGTGAATGTCTGTTTTTAATAGCTTATGTGTATACAATGAAACCGTCCATATTTGGTCGAAATTCAATTATATTTCTTCTTGAAATGCTGTAAAGTATATGACAAGAGTGGTGTGTTTGTTTTTTAATACGAGTATAATATAGTAAGGCGAAAGAAAAGTACTTTATCCCCGATTCGCCGCTAGGCGCCTTTTTGTTACCGCCAATTTACAATAATAATAGTAGTAATACGTAACGCGTTATAGAAGACGGTAGTGAGATGATGTTCTGAAATTAAAAAGTGCCCGGAAGGTGGAGGAATTCAGTCCGGTCGGGACATTAAAATGAGGAGAGAGCAACGATGAAGTGGTCCTACGCTTGTATAGAAAGTTGACATTTTCAGTAGAAGAACAATAAACATGAATGTTTATAGGCGAAGGAGGGCCGTGATGACCTGAACACCATACTCTTTAAGTTATGGCCCCAACCTTTTACACACTCGATCAGAACCGTCGTATCATTTTTCCAAAAAAAAAATTACGACAGGACCGAAAATACTGGTTTTTTCCCAACAAGAAAGAGTGGTACCATAAAATTAAAAAAAGAAAAAATGAACACAAATATGGTTTTGTTAAAATAATATGAATAGTAATGTTGTATTAAGTCGGTGGAATCGCTTGTGACCTTATACCATTTAAGCCAGATTTATTTAATTTTAGTAGATTTCTTTACGAATCGAGGAAGTAACCGGTGATGATACTTTTAATCTGGTCCGATATGAGCTACTGATTTGTGTAGCCACTTCATAAATAAAAATTTTAAAAAATAAAAATAAAATTATAGCCTATTTTCTTTCCTGTACGAACGATCTCTAACAGGTTTAAAAAAATGTATCGTACATTAATTTTTAATAAGTAGTAGCCCAAAAAATACCGATCCAAAAGTAAATTATTTTCTTCCTCGTTTTGATAAATATTTTTTATAGCTTGTAGATTACATAAAGAAATTATAGACTTTCGTATAAAGGTTGTTTTATATCTTTCCTTATAATTGGCAATCACCTGAGAAAATATAAATAATATTTTAAAAGATTAATGTTCTGGATCTTTTTAATAAAGAAAGGTTTTGTATTTATCTTCTTTTCAAAAACGAGGAAATTATGCCGAGTAATTTTTTTTAATAATCGCAAGAAATAAAAATCGTTTTAACCGTTAGTATATATGAATTTTTTTGAATATTATTAAATTTTTACACGTTAAAATTTCTATGTAACACTTCGTGTGCGATGTGTAAATAATATTATTCGCCGGTGTGTTTTTTTTTATTATTAATTTATTTTATTAAAATCGAATATTTTATCATATTTTAAAATTATATTTTATGTTTTTAACTCATGTTTTAATCAACCGTGTTGAGGTTTGTGATTTTTACTTTCTTCTTCGAACTAAAGGAAGTATTGCGATCGCGAAAAATTTCGGTTTCCAGATTTGAACGGAAAGATCTATTCTGAGCATCCCAAAATCCATTCTGAATAGTTTTGGCTTGACGTCTGTACGTACTTATGTTTATATATATATATATATATACGCACGTACGTATGCATCTCGCATAATTCAAAAACGATTAGCCGTAGGATGTTGAAATTTTGGATTTAGTACTGTTGTAACACCTAGTTGTGCACCTCGCCTTTTAATCGCAATCGACTGCACCAAAATTGTCCAAAAAATGCACAAAATCCAAAAAAATCTGGATTTTAGACTTTTTCTTAACCCCGATAATATGCTCTCATTAAGAGCTTTTCAACGAAATAACATAAGTGGTACTTATTTTCATCGGGTCCAGAGTTATAGTCAAATAAAATTTTAATTAATAAAAAATATTTCGATTTTACAAGGGAAGGTTCAAATCATATTTCACCTCCTTTTTTTCCAACTTTTTAAAAATTTTTTCTAACTTTCTTTCAATGTTAATATTCATCTATTAATAATATAATTGTTAAATTAATTATTTAATTTAATTAAAATGTAAAGAAAATTTACAATAACTAATAAAATTCAATAATAACAATAAAAAAAATTGTCAAAAAATCAGAAGTTATTAGTGAAATAAAGTTTTATGTACTTTTAAAAATTTGTAAGTGTAATTTAATAGGAATTAGTAAACATGTGTATATTTAATAGATTTGGTGAAACATCTGATTATTTTATATTAATTGAAAATTATAATTTAGAATCGTATTGTTTTTGGATTTTCTAATTTAATTTTGTTTAATTTTATCTACGTTAAAGTTAATTACAGAGTTACTGAAAAATAGACTCTCACAAGAACAACATATACCGTACACTGAGGCATACATGCCCGATCTTTGATAAATTGCAATTCATTTCTTTTGTTCATTACTCCTCTAATATTGTCGGACAATATTCTCCCTAAGTCGGAGTTGATTATCATTTCGTTTATTTGTTTTTTGTTACCAATCGTTTAATTGCTCTTTGGTTTGATATAATTCTTCTGATATTAAATTGTGTACACGTTCTGTAGTTTTCAAATTTTCTTTCTCTTTGTATTCATCATCCTCTCTTAATCTTTTTATTGTTTCCTTGAAAAAATATTATATTTTATCAATGGTTTTGTATCGACGAAGTTTTTATATTGACAATCTAGCTTATATACAAGCACATCCAATGTTTTATTGATAGTTTTCATCAATTTTTTGATACCTTTATACGTTGCTCGCTTTTTAGGTTATACCTTTTAGCTTTATACTTTGCTAACTTTCTTGCGTTGTTATAAGTATGAATTATTATATTTTTTAGAGCTGTTATTATATAAATGTATACGTTATATGTCCAGATAGGTTTTTGTTGCATCATTATGCAATTTTATAAACATTCATTTGCTGTATATAATTTTTAATATTGTTATCGATTATCAAATAATTTTTACGTCTTTGTTTACACATTACAATTTAAATAATACTGTATATTATAATAAAACTGTCAGAGAGTTCCCGGCCAAGGTAAACTCCTCGAGAAACTATCATTTAGAAGCAAAATTTAGCGGAACATTAAAGTATGTAAATATGCAGGTAAATAATTACTCGAAAAAAAAAATTATTATTCTCTTCGGATAAAATCTTGGGATACAGGACCATGGTAACCGTAACTCGCCACCACTTAGTCAAATATGACCAAATTAAATATCAATAATTTATATCCAAAAGTCACGGTACAAAATTTCAATAAAATAAATGGTTGAAGTTATCAACCAAAACGATAACTTACGTAAAAAAATAAAACATAAATAAAATATACTAATTATTCCATAGCCCTGAATGAAATGTCCGAATAAATTACCAAAATGTTAGACTGATTTAATGAAATTCTAATTAGTACAAAAATGTAACTTTGAGTCCAGAAACAACGTAAAAAAAGTTTATTTCTTTCACTCGTTTACGAGGGAATGAATAAAACGAAACACCATCTGAAAGTAAGGGGTATAAATTACTTCAAAAAATTTTCCTATCAGTTGAGTAAAAGTTTGAATACTGACCTTCTCCCTTGATCGAATATGACCGTAAGGAAAAATGGCATTAATCCTTACACAGAAATCATCGTACCAAATTTCATCCAAATAGATCCGTCCAGTACAGAGATATCAAGCAAGTACAGACCAACGTACATATATAATTCCGGAATTTCTCAGTTCTAAAGTAGCGTTTTTTGATTAACGTAAACGTCTAAGCTCTAAAAAAAATCCCGAAAAGTAAAATTTGACCCAATTTAATTAGCATACTTTCCCTTTTTATAGTATACCAGACGAAGTAAAATTTGTGTTGTCTTACAACTTGTGTGTGGGATATGATAAGGAAATAGAATTTTGTAACGTATGCAAAATGCCATCATTGATCGGTATTCGAACTCGGGACCTGCGGTTGAAAGGCCGAGACGCTATCATTCCGCTACGGAGATCGGCAATTTGTAATTTCATAATAAAAATTTGATTATTTTAAATTTGATATATTTTAATATGTTAAAATATATTATCATTATTTCTACTTAAGAATTCAATCAAACGATACTATTTTTTTTTTTTTTTTACACGAATGGCTTAGCTACGAATAATTCATCGGTCCAAATAACGTATTTATTCAGTAATGCATTACACGTATGGTTTTATCGCGTATTGTTTTTATGTTTTTCACATTCCACGGTATTGAATATTGTGAGTCCGGAGATCTAGCGGGTGATTAATAATAAAGAAGCATTATCTCAAAGTAAAACAGCCGACTTGTACACTTATGGAAAATGTCAACCGTACAGTCATGCTCTTTACAGACTAGATTACTTTTTTAACAAAGATATTTTTTTACCAAACAACTATGTCGAAGCCCGGAACTCTTGTTGGATCTAATCCTTTAACTGATGAGATTTCTGCCATATTTCATTTCAGGTTGTTTTTCTTGATACATTTGTGGAATTTAATTTAATTGATCAACGTTATACTTATTCGAAATATCTATTCAAATATTACTCCATTCTGATCGTAACAGTGTTGATCTGAATTATAAATATTTTGTACACAACTTGTATAAACGAATACGTGTGTACTTTTAAAAAAAATCATCATTCTCGGTTGAAATGCATCTTAGCCTACTTGAAAAATTGCCGATAAATAAGAATCCACTTGGTTAAATGATTACCCATTTTGTTGGGGATAATTAAAAATGATTAGTCAATAAAGTATATATGTAATTTTTTTAAATTTTTTTGATACGGGTTTTATATCAAGGTACATTAAATAGTTGTTAAAAGCTTACTTTTTTAAAAATCTACTGTAATTTTATCGTTGTTAATAATGGCGAGTTAAGTTTAAAATTCCTCAACGAAGTTAAAACACGACTTTTATAAAATATAGTGTACAATTTGTTATTCATCTTTTTAACCATATTTGTAATGATTACCTAATAAATGTTTCTTTAAACAATAAACCTGGTAATTTTTTTAAAGATAATGTAGCGTTTTTTTCTTCATATCTTTTATCTGTAATTTTAGCAGTAATAATATTATTAATAATAATAATAATAACAATGCTAACAATTATTGTTAAATTAATTTAATTTCTACTTTAGTTGCAGTTACACAATTTTCACACGTTTGATTGTATGCACTTACTTAATTTAGGTTATTCGTGTTTAACAAAGCACGTGGCATTGGATATTTACAATTAAAGTTTAAGCAATGATCTGAAGTTTTCGTTTGTCCATTAACATAGTTAAATAGAATGAAAGAGAAGGTGTATTTTGCTCATGTATGTGTGTATATCTGTATTGTATTAAAAATAAAACAACAAACAAACCATGGGAACTATTACTCCCACGACAATGGCGATTGTTTACAAACAATTGTATTTTTTTTTTTGTAAGAGTAACTTTATTTGTATATTGCTATATAAGTATTTTAAATATAGGTTTTAGTTAATTACTGTATTTAGTCCCATTAAACAGCCTAATTAAAACAATTAATTGTCTTGTGCTCGATTTTGTAATACATGTATACTTTTTCTTATTTATTTATGATAACATCTTACTGCATTTTTACGAAGATGATTTTTTAATTTTGTTATTCTTTTAAATTATGTAATCAATTTATTTATAGATAATATTTTATATTCTTTTAAATACAATTTTCATTACCAGAAAAAGCTATACGCATACGATTGCTGGCATATAAGAAATAAGTTACAGTTTTCCCAAAGTAAAACACAAGCAATGAATGGTATTTTGGGTTGCTTACTAATCAATCTTGCATATCATTTATTTTTTAACGTTATCTAACTAGTTTAAATGGTAAATTATAAAAAAAAAAATATTTTTTAATCTCAACTTGGATCCGGTCAAATGTGTCTTATTATTAATTTTATCCTTATGGAAAAACCCACCTCCAATTATTAAAGTTGACAATTATGCTGTGACATTTTCGAGGATTATTTGTAAAAGAATTGTTTCTAGGAAAAATTGATTGTGTGTATTTTTTTACTCGGTTAAAAGAAGAAAATTAACGTTAATACAAACGCAGCTGAATAGAACTTCATGATGGCCGACTGTTCGTTATCGCTTTCTACAAAAACCGATTAAAGAATTACCTAATTCTACTCTAAAAAGTAAAATGTAGAATTAAAAATTTAATTGAATTTTGTAGATCAATATGTTGTAGCTGGAAAGTATTAATTATAACAAAATTAGTGAATATAAATGTAAAACAGCATAAATATAAAAAAAAAAAAAAAAAAACACGTTGCTTACTAGTTTTCATAAGATAATAAAATATTACGATTTCGTTACAAGCAGTTTAAATAGAAAACAATTGATTAGCACACACACGTGTATACTCATTGCCCCTAAGATTAGGCATCCCGGCCTATTTTATTTCTCAATATAAAATGTTAAAATAGAGAATTTTTTACTTTTTGGGGGTCGTGGAGGTAAAAAGGTTGAGAATCACTGATCTACATCTTTTACTCCCGTTCTGTCCTAAATTAATCTTTATTTCCACTTTTTTTTTGAAATGTAACCTAATGTGCAATAAGTGACGTGCCTACAAATGATTAATTCATGTGGCGATATAGATAATATAACGCTAATATTTTTGATAAAATAATTCTTAATGTTATGGAATTTGTGCATACTCAGTGAATGTATGCTTATTGTAATGTGTTGATAATTTTTCAATTTTTTCCGTATATAAATTAATTATGTAAGCAATACGTTAAAATAAAATTGTAAAAAGGTTGAAATATACCTAAATAAAATATGTTAATAAAATTTTTAAAAAATCTGTAACCAAAGTAAAATAAACAGAATAAAATAATTTTAGCAAAATACAACAGAAATAGTGTCTGTTATCAGCCGCCGTCAATAGATTCATTACAAGACCGGTTTATCCTCTGTTTAACCGTTGTACTTTTTCCATATTGATTGTATTTTCATTATTAAATTACACAGTAATTCAATTTATCGGTTTACAAACCTTTCTAAAGCTGAGAGTTTTATCTCCCTTAGTTTTTAGTGTACATTATTATGATAAAAGTGTAATTGGCACAGGAGGTCAATGAGGAGGATGCCATGCAGTTAAGTCCTGCGTCAACTTAAAGTGTGTGTCAAACCAGTAAAGAAAGACTTTGTTGTACTCCGAAAAGAACGACCACTGGCGCTGTCATAATATGTACTTTGAAATCGACCATATAAAAGCCATGTAGCTGTGGGGAAGTAAACTTACCTTTAAATTTATAATATAATTTAATCTAGTATAATAATTATAATTATCATAACATAATTATAATAAGTTAAAAAATGATAAAAACTTAAAAACGAGTCAATATGCGATTACAGACCGGACAATCTATTGTCGAAAGGTTTGTAAAGACTGCAAAATTCTATGCCGGTAAAAGGAATGACTGCAGAGATTGTGGAATGGGTTTTGTCACCGTTAATATAATGTTGTTCGTATAATCCGCACCAGTCGATTTTCGAGGATATCTGCCGGGATAAAAATAATATTTTTTTTACATTATTCCTTATCCTTTGCAAGTGATCAAACTTTACTCGATTGTATTACCTCAACATACGTCTCACGACAGACATCATAGAGTACAATAAGCCTCATGAATAGTTGAAATTCCTTTCGCTAAACCTTAAAACGTATAATTTCTATCGCTAAATTACTGTTTAAACTTTGTTGACTCTAACGAAAAAATCCGTATCGATTCGATTAAATGATAATATAGGGTCAAAATGACCGTATATTATTACGGTTTTTTCCCAATGATTTTACGGTTTCTTTCACCGTTACCGTAAATTCGCCCATTGATAATTTGTGAATGTATGTGAGGTAAAATACATCTCGATTCAAGTTTTTGATTACATATGACTGATATATAAAGTTTTTTTTTTGTATGTATAGTATAACAGAGAAGTATTTATGACTATTCATTTTAGGATTCAACGAATCAATACGAACAAAAAATGTTCTACGAAAAAATAACGATTTCCCTTTTGGTTTTCTTTCTGCCTACCATTTTTACTTCATCGGAAGTATTGTAATCGCGAAAAATTTCGGCTCCAGATTTCAACGGAAATATCCATTTTGACCATTCCTGAATTCATTTTCACTAGTTTCGGTGTAACGTCTGTATGTACGTACGTATCTCGCATAACTCAAAAACGATCAGCTGTAGTATGTTAAAATTTTGGATTTAAGACTGCTGTAGTATCTAGTTGTGCTCTTCTCCTTTCGATTGGTGAGTCGACTGGACCAAAAGTGTCCAAAAAAGCCCAAAATCCAAAACAAATTGGATTTTGGACTTTTTCTGAACTGCAGTAATAAGCCCTAACTGACAGCTTTTCAACTATATATTATAAGTGGTACTTATTTTCATCAGTTCCAGAATTATAGTCCAATAAAAATTTAATTAATGAAATATTTGGATCTCTCTAGGGGAAGGTACATCGATTCCAATCCGATTTCATTTCCTTTTTTTAAATTTAAATACATTGATTTATTAATAATTACTAACCTCTGATTATATAAAAGGATTTAAATAAATAATAATTCAATTAAAAAAATAAATAAAAAAATATAAAATTATATGTAATTTAATAGGTGTACAAGGAAGTCATGTGGTGTCTATATCAGATTCTTTTTTTAAAGAAAATTTTATATCTCTAGATCAAATCGAGGGATCATAATAATAGGTACAAAGTTTATACCTAATTTCTCTAATAAATAAAAAATTACGGTGTAAACAGGTTCTTAGTTGACTTTGGCCTTGTCAGTCTTTTTTCTTTTATTTTTCAGGTAAACTTTAGTTTTATTAAAATATTTTTTTATCATCTTAAACGGTAAACCTTTAATTGTAAACAAAATGACAAGTAAATTTTTAAATCGGTTGTCAAACAACCGAGTTATTTTATGTATATTTGAGCGCGAACCTAAGCGTGTGTACATATTATTATTATTATTATGGTGTATAAATAAGTGTACTATAGATGGCAGGAATCATGGTACTCGTTTTAAGACTGCATTTACACTTTACACACAAAAAAAGTTTTCCTTGTTTTGGTTCGTGTTACATTTATACGTTACTTGTGTTACAAATACTCTTAGACAATACTACATTATGTAATACTACTTATACATTTATGCATTACCGTATACCATTATTTCTATATTACATTCGTGTTTTTAAAACAAAAATTTGTCATTAAACATAAATTTTATCCTTAAGTCATTCTTTTTAATCGTATTCTACATTCTATTCAACATTTTGTTAGGTCTAAAATAACCTTTTTTATTGTAAATTTATTATCCCATTTTATTATCCCAGTGCCATTTTGACTAGATTCGGCGTGACGTCTGTACGTACGTATATCCGTATGTATCTCGCGTAACTCAAAAACGATTAGCATGTTGAAATTTTTGATTAGATTTAGGACTGTTGTAACATCTAGTTGTGCACCTCTCTTTTTGATTGCAATCGACTGAACCAAAAGTGTCCAGAAAAGACCAAAATCCAATAACATTTGGATTTTGGACTTTTTCTTAACTGCAGTAATAACCCCTCATTGAGAGCTTTTTAACGATATCCAGAATGTCCCATATAAAACGCAACCCATCAATCACTCATCCATGAAATTTCAAAAGTCAAGCTTACTCCCCTACTCGTTACTGAAATGGACTCGTTCAACATCTGAACATCGCGGCGACGCAGTAGAACACTAACGATAGTAACAACAATGCAATCATAACGTTCAGTGTATTGCTAGAGACAAGATGGTGCTTCGTAATTCAGTACGAAATCAGATGTTGCATTGCAAGATTTGTTTCGCCATAAGTACCCAGATAAACCAGCTCCTAATAAAACATCAGTATTAAGGTTAGTAGCAAAATTTAGAGAGACCGGTTCTTTTAATAACAAGGAACACAAAAGATCTGCGTCAGTGTTGAATACAGATACAGTCACTGAAATCAAAGACCGATTACTCGCCTCGCCAAATAAATCGATCAGACGTTTGTCTGCTGAAATTAATTTGTCTAAATCAACCGTTCATCGGGTGACCAAACAATTACAATTATGACCTTATCGCATTCAAACTGTTCATCGACTTCTTGAGCCCGACAAAGAAAAACGGCTACAATATTGTCAACGGTTCCGTCGATTTCTGCGTGAAGGAATTAATGTTATGGATTCGTTATTTTTCACAGATGAAGCACGGTTTCATTTGGATGGCTACGTAAACAGCCAAAACAGTAAAAATTGGAGTGCTGAAAATCCCCACGTTTATCACGAAAAACAATTACACCCGCAGAAGTTGGGCGTGTGGTGCGCGATATCGCGGAAGAAAATAATCGGTCTTATTTTTTTCCAGTACACCATTAATGCAGAACGATATCAGGATATTCTATTTCAGTTCATCGCACTCTTGGAAGAGAAAGGCAGACATTGCTGGCTACAACATGACGGTGCGACATCGCACTACGCAGGTTCAACTTCTGATTTCGTCGAGGAATTCTTTGGTAATAGTGTTATCGGTCGAGGCTTGTGGCCACCAAGATCTCCAGATTTGACTGCGGCGGATTTTTTTCTATGCGGTTACCTCAAAGAAAAAGCCTACAGCAACAAACCACGTACACTTGAAAGTCAATATTGAACAAGCTGTATTAAATATCCAGCCACAAACTTTGAAAAAAGTTGCAAGAAATGCTGTAAAAAGAATTGAAGCTTGTATTCAAGAAGATGGCGGCCACTTCCAACATTTACTCTAAATGTAAGGTAATTGATGGTATTAAAAATTACATTTACATTTACACATGCCTTTTTATTATTTCAATACCTACCAATATAAGGTTGGGTTGCGTTTTATATGGGACACTCTGTATTATAAATGGTACTTATTTTCATTGGTTTCAGAGCTATAGCCAACTAAAGTTTAATTAATGAAGTATTTTGATCTTACAAGAAGGCACATCGGTTCAAATCCGATTTCATCTCCTTTTTTTATTTAAATATTGATTTATATGATTATTAACTTCTGATTGTAAAAAAAATTACATTAAAATAAAAATAGTGAAAGAATATCAGGAGTTATTAATGAAATAAAATTTTATGCACTTTTCATTTTAAAAAAAAAAAAGAGGAAATGTAATTAAATAGGCGTACAAGTAAGCATGTAGCGTCCATATCAGATTTTTTCATTAGTGTCCAGTTTCTCGCCGCCTTTTGAGCTTACTGAATAAAGAAGGCGGCTTTTATGATTTTCATTTATTTTCCTAGTCGTTTGGGAAATAACAAATAAAACTAAAGAAGTAAATTAAATAAAAATAAAAAAATTTAATCGAGTTGACGTAATCGCCAATTCGATTTAATTTTACTTAAGTGTTTATTAAAGATTAATTTACATCAACTCAGTACGACATGTAGTTCGAAGAGATTTAATTAAAATGTTACGCTTCCGTTAACAAAAAATTTTATCAATTGGAGAAGACCAAAAAAAAAAAAAATTGACGGTTTAATAAATCGGGTTGAATAAAATTAGAAAAAGTATAATTGATAAATTGCGATTTGTATTGTGAATTAAATAATCGTAATTAATATTTATTTTAAGTTTTTTAATATACATAACGGCAACATGCACTGTAAACAATGTAATTTACTTTTTTTTTTAATTTTAAATACCGATATTCCGACGTTAGTCTATCGAAAAGATCGTGTCGTACGATTGAAAATGTTATTACATTTGTATTATTATACATATGTTATTACACGGTATTATTATACCGTGTTAAATAATATAGAATCTGAGTTATGTTGTCGGCCTATGCACGGTAGATTGATTTAGATAAAACGTTATAATTTAAAACATATATATAGTTAAATGTGACGGTGTGCAATCAGTGTTAGATTCTGTGCTCTCCAGTACTTTGTTATGTAGTTTATAAGAGGTACTATTCAGATCGACGCCGGTTTTAATAGCGAAATTGCAAGGGACTGACTGATAATAGAGGATGGTAAAATAGTAAGAAAGAGGAGTGTTTTAAACGGACATCAGTCGCCTAGAACTAGTGCGGAATATTAAGTTGTGTAATAGAGTAATGATATATTTTAAAAGGTATCACGACAATAATGATAAAAAACACCTTGTCACGAGTACTCTGCTCTTTGCGTCTAGTCAAGAGGAAAGAGTGCAAGGGATGCTTACGCCTTCTATTTTATTCCCTTCATAGTAGAATAGACTAGAAGATATGCTCGATAGTGCATGAAATCTTCCTCGTGTTTTCTTGTCCCTCCATTCCAAAATTTTCTATTACCTTATTCTTACAAATTATTTTATTTCTCGTTTCTAATATTAAAAAAAAAATCATTCGGATTAGATATTCTTTTTTCTCCTTTAGTGTTTTTCCAAAAAAATATTCTACTGTTCCCGGTCCTACCCCCACTTCGGTGTCTTTTTCTACTACCCTCTACAGCAAGCTCATTCGCTCGCTTATCATTTATTTTTTGTAACATGCCGTTGATTACAATCTTCTTTTTAGTATATATTTTTTACAACAAAATTTTTTCTAATCTTCATTTTTGATTTTATCTATCCTAATATCGCAAATTACTCGTTTTAACATTTTATTTTGTATTTCCTTATGTTTTTTTTTTATTATAAGAAATAATATCATATGCGACCTTTTCATACAGGTATAAAATACTAACGTACTCGTTTAATTTTATTGTCCTCATATACTTGGCGTACTTTCAACAAATTGATTTATTCAAACCAAAACTGAATAGACTAATAGAAATGTACATGTAAATTATTACACTTTATAGATGTTGTTTTTTTTTTAATTTAGTGTTGTTAGTAAAGGATTTTATAAACAACTCTACAAAGAATGCAACAAACGGCTTAGTGGAAAAAATCCTTTATCTGGAAACGTTTCCCTAGGTCAGTGGTTCCCGACCATTTCATTGCCTTTTTTCTAATTAAAGTTCGTCAATTTAATTTATCCTCATTAAATATTTGAATAATGCAACGAATTAAATATCTTAAGTAATAATAGTGAAATTATATTTCAATTTTAGGTTGTAAATGTATTTGAGAACATATTATAAAAAGGAACATAATTTTACATTATGGCACTGTGAAAAAGGTTTCTCAGCTAACCATAAGGTTGTCAGTGGGACGGTTATTATCGTTTTCCAGTCGTCAGTTTTCCGAAGTCTGGTTCACTTGTAGATTCTCTCGAAATCGTTTATCTGGTTCCACATTAAATTTATTTCTATACTTCTTTTTCAAGTAGTCCGGAAAGCACGTGGGTACATCGTCGTGCATGAAACCAAAATTAGGGTCATAGTAGGAAATACAATTTTCAAACTGGAATCGCATGATAATTCTAACAGATTCTCTTCTACATAACGGGAAGGCTATTTTTCATCACCATGAAGGAGTTTTCAACCGGTTATTATTTACAATTCAGGAAGGAATATATTCCCTGAACTACATGCCGATGACTCAAAATGTTGTTTTATTTTTTTAATGTTATCGGACGAGAGTTTGATCATCGTTTGTCAAGGAAATCAAAGAGAGGAAAAACAATCGAATTCTTGATTAGCAACTCGACGTGATCGTACATTTAATTTCTTTATTGTTACTTCAATCTTATCCTGAACGAAGAACACTGTTAAAGACGAACCCTGATAACTAGAACTTAGAGCCTTCAATAAGCTAAAAAGGTCAGATAAATAGGCAAGACAAGCAAAAGAAAACTTCCACAAACAATCTTTATGTTTAAATTTAGGTCAAGAAGAAAAATCCTTACCTCGTCAAGCAGCTGAAATATTCGTGTTAACGATTTACCTCGTGATAACCAACGCACTTCTGAATAAAGCAGCGATTGTTCATAAGTTCCTGAAATAGTACGGTGAAGGTGCGAGAATTAAAAGGCCGAGATTTAATGATTTTTTTATTTTTATTTTCACTGCATCATCAAAAACGGATTTCATATAAGTAGGCATAGTACTATAGGCCAGTGCTTTACGATGAATACTGGAGTGAGTCGATTTTGCTGACGGCGCAACGGATTGAATGCCAGGCAGAAGACCTTTTTTTTTAAAAGCACCTCCTAGGCAACCGGTCCCCGCCGACTAGAAATAACTCGATCGCCTGAGAGTGTCGTGATAGCAGCCTGCCCTCCCCCCTAGCTTTGCCCAACTTAGAAGTCACCCACCCGGGTCTCCCCTGGATCACAAGGACGCCCCGACACCCTTCTCTGGGCAGCCAAGACGCCCTTCCTCAGGAGGGCTACTCGTCCCCGTTCCTATCCTGCTAGGATCCAGGTATGCATTACGCATGCCCTTCCCCTTATTCACGTCCTCTCACACCGAAAGGATCCCCCATGCCGTCATCAGCAGCACCCCGACTCCCCCACTCTTGAATGCGGGCGAGCCAGAATATCCTAGGCAAGGGGGCTGCCCACCCGGCCACGTCATCACTCTTTGGATGTTTTTTTTTGTTTCCCCTCTGGTATTGCAGAGAAAGACACACACAGGAATCGTAAAGGTACTAAGATACGCATCGACGAAACAAATCGCAAAAATAACAACCATGAAAACACAGTTTTTGGCCCCTGAAGACGAAATAAATACAAAACAGACAAAATATATAACAAGAAAGTAAATCACGAAGAAGAAATTAAAAACGAGACATAATACAATAAGATCAGTCAAAAAATACGAATCAGAATACAACACATAATACATGATATACAATCGTAAATCATAATCGTAGCCATAATACATCACAGTAAAAATCGGCACTCATAGTAAATATGAATGACAAAATACACATGGAAAGCAGCAATAAACAGATAACGCAGGAAATAAGCACAAGAAGATAAAAGAAAGTCACAGAAGGTACAGATCAGGAAGAAGAAGTCCAGCGGCAAGCACATAATAGAGCCATGAAGCAGAAAAAAGACGATCAAAAACGGTCTTCCTTCCCATTTCGGGTTGGTATAAAAGCGGCCAACTTAGCCACATCGGTCCATCCTTCCCGAGAAAGGAGCATGCGGCCTATGACCATATCGGGCGCGATCGCCACCGAGAACCGGGACCGGAAAGTAATCCACCTGTCGCACTCGAACCAGGTGTGTTGCGATGTATCAACAGAGCCACATTACTGACACACCGCAGACTTCCTGCGTCGGAACCTCGCCAGATAGAAACCGAACTCTCTATGCCCAGTCAGGAAATGAGTGAGGTGGAAGTTGACCTCCCCATGACCCCGTTCCACACAGTACTTCACCACCGTGATAAGGCGCCTGGTCCAGCGCCCTTCTCATCAGCCGCCCACCACCATAGTCAGAAGACCCTTAAACTTTCCTAACATAACCGTTATGGCATCTGTGCACATTCCTATACATTTATACGGGTTAATTGTATTACCTTTGATAAAAGTAATAACAAAACGTGTAATGGCACATTCTTCATAAATGTTATTATTATATTTGTACCTCAAAAAGTATAATGGATTTGCATTGTCTGAAATATCAGTACGTTTATCTAGTTGCAATGAAAAATATTCACTTGATCATACTCGTTCAACTAATGTACTCTACGGTTTCCGCCTTTTCATAAATTCATCGTTTTATTGTATTATTTCATAACGATATTGAAGACGCTTTCTTTATAAATCTATTACCACACATGATAGTTGTTATTCTCTTCGTTGTAGAAAGAATTAGCTCTTCTGATAACGTATGCAGCTGTCCTTTTTCAGCTATCACATGAATACCTTTATAGAAAGCGCTTGAACTGCCATTTCGTCGTTTGAACTTATTGCAAAATTCTTCTTTTATTTTTTGCACTAGTTTAGACGTGCAAGTCTATTTCGTAAATATTCAAATGTTTTTTTTTTGCTCAGTCACTATGTCTAGTTTGTAAATGCCGCCGCCGTTTTGAAGGTTTCATGGACTCATTTGATAGAACCTCACTGCAAATAATACATTGTGGTTTCTCCTCCCCGACTTTACCTAACACTGTGAATCCGAATTCCAAGTAACTATCCGAATACTTTCGACATTCTTTAACTGTATTTGTAAACTTGAAACGCTACATGAATTTCTGTCTTCCTGTTTGGACGGTTTTGTGAATCTATTTCAACCAGCGATTCGTACTTTTCAAAGTAAAAATAATGTTAAATCACAAGTACCACTTTTTGAACTTAAAGATTAACAGAAGTTTGAACCAACCGCATTACAAATAAAATATCTGAAATACCGGCATGCGGTTACAAAGTACTAACAAACTCTACCAAAATAGTTAAAATTGTAGTAAGTGAGAGTGTTACTTCTGCTAATAAAAGATAGCAGACAACAAAGAATGGGTTATTCAACTATACCCAAGTAACGGTGAAAACATTCCTTTGTAAAATTCTGAGGCTGGAAATTCTTGTGACAATAATAAACATATTCTTACAAACTGAGATCATGACAAATTTAACATTAAAATAAACTTATTTTGAAAACAAAATTATTTTCTTTATTAATATTATTATTTTATTTTTAGAGTTGTAGAAACTCTCGCCAATTAGCCAATTTTATATTAATTAATACGACTATATGTAAATTTAAATTTGTCAAACTAATTTCATCAATTCAGCCAGATTTTGGTCTTTCTTGAATTATTATTATATTTATTATTGTTACTGTTTAGACAAACGTAATTAAATACAAAAAAAAAATAGTTTTTTTTTTAGTAATGTACGAATTTATTAACGTAAAACTTGTAAATTGTATATATTAGTCATAATTACTATACTGTCTTTTGGTTTTATTTTATTTTAAGCTAAATTATATTTTAATTTTAACGAAGTGAAGTAAGGTCTATTTTTTAACTTTATCTTTTTACATTTAGCCTATTTGTTTGTAATGCAGTTAACGCGAAAACATATTCGATTTTTCATAAAATTGACTATAAGATCTTCGTTGTTAGGCAGAACGTCATGTGCAAATTTTTCATAGAATTTTCGGTTCAAAAAAAGTTTCGGTTCTGCATTTCTTAGATAGGTGCTAGATGTTACACAGACATGTCAACCATGTATATCATGTTGAACATGTCGGTTTCTTTTCTCTCACTTTATCTCTCTCTCTCTCTCTCTCTATATATATATATATATTTAGATTTGTTTCTTTTGTTTATATGTAAAAACAAGATGTGCTGTAAGATTGTTTTAGGATTAATTGAAACCCACCGGGTTGGTCTAGTGGTTAATGCGTCTTCCCAAATCAGCTGATTTGGAAATCGAGAGTTACAGCGTTCAAGTCGTAGTAAAGCCAGTTACTTTTACATGGATTTGAATACCGGTGTTCTTTTTTTTTGTGGTTGGGTTTCGATTAACCACACATCTCAGGAATGGTCGAACTGCGAATGTACAAGACTACACTTCATTTACACTCATACATATCATCCTCTGAAGAATTATCTAAACGGTAGTTACCGGAGGCTAAACAGGAAAAAGAAAAAGAAAAGGATTAACTGAACCTTTCACGATCAGTTACTTTTGACTATTGGAATTTATACTTTTTTTCATTTTTGTTAAATTCTTTGCATGGGGACCATTTTTTTAAATTCTAAATGAATGAACCTCCTGTTCACAGTTATCATTTTTGTTTAATCTTATTGTACAATAAACAGACTGAGCCCTACTACAATTTGCGAAATTTTTTTAGATGAGAAATGAATTTTTTAGTTTATGAAAAGTGATAATTCTTATGCCCAAAGCAAATGATAATTCTCTCTCAAGACTCATACGGTAGCTCCCGAAATCTATTTTTCTTTAAACATTACTTATTCGTCAGTTTGTTCCGGTATTATCGGGATAGGCCGATGGTAGTATTCAAGGTAAACGGTTGTCGCGTATGTGATTATATATACGCAAATGTTAATGTATTAATTAATAAATAATATGTACCTCTTATCTATAAAATATTTCTCTCGCTGTACTTAAATTATAATCCATGAAAGGCAATTTATTGATCGTTTACTTTATTAGAAAAGTTACATTTACGCCTATAAATGAAATAGTAGATGGAAAATATTTATATCGGGTAATTTATTCGAATAAATTTTTTTCGTGTCGGGTTTATCGATACAGGTAATATAGTATAACAATATTATAGCTATATTGTTAACTCCTTTATTTTCAAGGTTATAAATAAATACTTAAGCGACGCGGTTCTGTAATAAACTGAAGAGTATGCGCCTATGCACGCGTAAATTATACATAATGTTGTTTATCTTGACAAGCAATACATTATCATAAAAACCTACTTAGTAAAACTACTCCAGTTTTTTCACTTATTTGAAATTCTATACGTGTAAAGCGTGCGTAATAAAATCTTCTGACATTTTATATAAGCCCCGTGTTATAATAGTGCGATTCCATTTTATCAATTACCGCTTTGAAATTAGTTTCTTTTTTTTTGTTTTAAACGATAATTCCATTTAAATATTATTATTTTTCTTGTTAAAATGTTGTATATATATTAGTACTAGAATTTTATATTTTATCGCTTTAGGTCGAGTTAGATTCATATAACTTGCGTAAAGAGCACTTGACTGGACAAGACTGTATCGGTGGGCCGGATGTATCAGGCTATAATAATCATAATATTGTAAGTATAAAAATAATAAATACCTACAATGTATCTAAAATAAACAACTTTTATATGAGAGATTATTTATAAGATAAGTTAAACTGAAACCGTTTTAGCGGTTTATGGATCAATGAAATTATTTTCACAAACTAGTTAAACTAGTTGGTCTTTTAATTCTCATCAACTTTAATCTTTCGTTTTTTATTAGTTTCAAACAGAAAAAAATCTATTTTAAATACATTGTCGTGTTAAATCAAGTTTTTCTATTTTCATTTCTTGTTATTGAAACATTTTATGTGAAAGTATTGATTCAAACCCAGGATTTTACATTTATATATATATAATTCTACGTTCAGATCATTTGAAAATAAATACAATCCTTGGATATATATCCTTTATTAGCATACGTATCCTTTATGAAGCAGAAATATTCTTAACACCTAAGCGGGAAGTCACTAATGTTCATAAAATAAAAAGAAATTATTTTATCGCATTGAATTAAAGTAATTTGCATGAAAAATATTTATGATGAAAAAACATCATAAATGTTTTTATTTTTTAACATTAGTAGGATGGGAAAGAATTGCTTGGCTTAAACGAGGTTGCCCTGGACTGTTTGTACGAAGCATCTCTCTCGTACGGTGTAAGCATAGTTTACATATCAAACAAACTCCTAAATCGTGGAAAGTAACGATTGTGCCTGCTTGATGACTTGGAAATGTTATATACGTTGTTGAGTATTATTAGTATGATTAGTAGATGTAGTGGCTTATGTCTACAGCTAATGGGTATGAAGAATCGAGGTTCTCTCCGAGTGTAATCTATCGTTCGGCTCCAAAAAAATTGCTGTTCACATAGATGTGACGTAAGATAATGGAAAAGAAATGTTGTACATTATTATTATTTAAATTTTTTAACCTGTCTTTTTTGCTGAAAATAAAGTTATTCGATTTATTAATTGTGTCTTTAAATGAACTGTTTTATGAGTGTTGTTTATATTCGTTATAATAAGTTATTTGTGTTGGTTTAAAATGTTTATAAAAAAAGTTTCTTTTCTCTTATTAACAATAATTTTTAAGTCTACTTAAATGCCGATAGTTTATTTAGTGAATTTGATATGTTTTTTTTTTGTGTGTGATACATCACAGAATGTATAGTCGTGTAATCCAATACTTAGCGGTATTTATCAAATACCCGTTTTCATTTAGTGCTTATTTAGGATTGTTTTTTTTCTTTGAAAGAACTTTATAGATTTTTTATAATTAAAATAGTAAGGGGCAATCTAAGAAAAGTATACACACACACTACGATGATATTAAATGATCCATTAAATATTAATGTTTTATTTTTACTTAAATAATAAAACGCTAATAATATTTATTTTTTATACTCCCTCTCTGAATCATGAGATCTTGCCGATGGTTAGGGAGCTTGAGTGCTCAGTGATTCAGGGTAGCTGGACCGAAGGTGCAGCCATATTGGAGAGGTATCTGTTGAGAGCCAGACTAATGAATGATTTCTGAAAGAGAGCAGCAGCTCTTTCAGTAGTTAAGGGCGTACGGCCATATCAACATCACTCAAACTTCTAAGTACTGCGCAGCTGAAAGCAATGGAAAACAAAAGCTGTTTTTTTTTCCAAGAAAATGTAACAGTCTGCATTTTCATGTAAAAAAGATGAAAACGCCTTCCTTGGTAAAATATTCCGGAGGTAAACTAGTCCGCCGTTCGGATCTCCAGAGGGGGACTAATAAGGAAGGGGTCACCAGAAAATTAAAAAATAAGATTCTACGAGTCGAAGCGTGGAATGTTAGAAGTCTAAAAAAGGTTGGTAGGTTAGAAAATTTAGAGGGAAATGGAGAGGTTAATATAGATGTAGTAGGAATTAGCGAGGTTCTGTATGAAGAGGAAAACGACTTTTGGTTAGTGATTTTAGAATAAATAACTCAGCTTCAATTAAAGGGCAGGGAGGAGTAGGCTTTGTAATGTACAGAAGATGGGGAAGAGATTAGAGCATTTTAAAATGCATAGCGATAGAATCATAGTAATAAGGATAAATTCAAAACCTAAGCCGACAACGATTGTTAACGTCTACATGCCTACAAGTGTCCATGATGATGATTAGCTAGAGTGTGTATACGAAGAAATTGACGAAGCAATTAAACACATAAAAGGAGATGAAAATTTAATAATAAATTTCATCTTGGTGATTGGAATACAGCATCGGTAAAGGCAAGGAAGGAAATATTGTGGGGTCTGGGCAAAAGAAATGAAAGAGGGGACCGACTTATAAAGTTTTTCACGAAGTATAATTTAGTAATTCCCAGCACCCAGTTTAAAAATCATAAAAGAAGGATATACACATAGAAAAAGCCTGGTGATACTGCAAGGTATCGGATAGATTATATCGTGGTTAAAAAAAGATTTAGAAATCAACTCTTCGACTGCAAAGCGTATCTTGGAGTAGACATTGATAGCGACCGTAATTTAGTGATAATGAAATGTAAATTGGGATTTAAAAACCTGAAGAAAAGGTATTAGATGAATTTAGTGGAAAAGTCAGTGGAATTTAGAGAAGCTTGAGGAAGAGGAGATAAAGAAAATATTTGAGGAGGACATCGCAAGATAGAAGAATTTTGTTATTTGAGAAGTAGAATTACTAATGATGGACGAAGCAGGAGTGTTATAAAATATCGAATAGCTCAGGTGAAACGAGCCTTCAGTCAAAAATTAATTTAAACGTCCGGCAAATATTTTTGAAAGTATATGTTTGGAGCGTAGCTTTAAATGGTAGTGAAACGTGGACGATCGGAGTATTTAAGAAGAAAAGATTAGAAGCTTTTGAAATGTGGTGCTATAGGAGAATGTTAAAAATCAGATGGGTGGATAAAGTGACAAATGAAGATGTATTGTGGCAAATTGATGAAGAAAGAAGGATTTGGAGAAATATATTTGAAAGAAGAGGCTACATTAAGGCATCCTGGAATAGTCGCTTTAATATTGGTGAGACAGGTAGAAGGAAAACATTGTGCAGTTAGGCCGCATTTGGAATGTGTAAAACAAATTGTTAGGGATGTAGGATGTAGGGAGTATACCGAAACGACTGGTACTAGATAGGGAATCTTGGAGAGCTGCATCAAACCAGTCAAATGACTGAAGACCAAAAAAAAAGTAATACAAAACCAGAATGCTTTTAAAATATGAAAATAAATTACAAAAAACGTATCACAGCATGCTACTTCTGCGCGAACATGATATAGATTACGCGTATATACTTCATTACTAGCTCACATAATGTTACCTTTCTCTCTCTCTCTCTCTCTCTCTCTCTCTGTGTGTGTGTGTGTGTGTGTGTGTGTATGTTTCTCTTGTATTTGTACATATGCCAGCATTATTTACAGATTAATAATAAGATACATTTTATGCGCATAATTATTTGCATTATGATAACTCAATTATATGCTAATAGTGTTATATAGATTTGTAAAAAACAGACCTGTTAATGTAGTAAGGTCAAGGATTTTCCTATACGAATTTCATAGCACGTGATATACTCTTATGTCTGTGTTATACAGAGTAATTACCGTGATTATTGTAGTTGCTTGCTGGACGTATTTAAATTATAGAAAATAATATTACGTCTTTGTCTTTTAAACTAATTTACAGCAATTTCATAATTAGCATAATAAATAATTGAAAAACATATGCTCTTGAATTTTTTGATAATCAGCAATTAAAATTTTATAATTTCTTTTTTAATATTTTGTATTGTATCCTTGATTAAGTTTCAATTCATAACAAATAGACTATTTGGTTATCTGATATTTAATATTCTCCTGTAGCACCACATTTCAAAAGCTTCTAATCTTTCTTCTCAGATACTCCGATCGTCCAAGTTTCACTTCCATATAAAGATGCGCTCCAAACATATACTTTAAAAAATCTTTTCCTGACGTTAAAATTAATTTTTGATGTAAACAAATTATATTTCTGACTGATAGCTCGTTTCGCCTGTGCTATTCGGCATTAATGTATATCGCTCCTGCTTCGTCCGTCTTTAGTAATTCTACTTCCCGAATAACAAAATTCTTCTACCTCCATAATCTTTTCTCTTCCTATTTTCACATTCAGTGGACCATCTTCATTATTTCTACTACATTTTATTACTTTCGTTCTGTTCTTGTTTATTGTCATGCGGTATAGCATTTCATAGCACTTCATAGCACTTGCATAGCACTTCATCCATGCCGTTCATTGTTTCTTCTAAATCCTTTTTAGTCTCAGCCAGAATTCCTATATCATCAGCAAATCGTAGCATCTTTACCTTTTCACCTAGTACTCTTACTCCTGATCTAAATTGTTTTTTAACTTCATTAACTGCTAGTTCTATGTAAAGATTAAGGGTGATAGGGAACATCCTTGTCGGACTCCCTTTCTTATTACGGCTACGTTCTTATGTTCTTCAATTAATACTGTTCCAGTTTGGTTCCTGTAATGCCAGCAATCGTTCTTCTATCTCTGTATTTCAACCCTAATTTTAAAAAATGCTGAACATTTTATTCCAGTCTACGTTATCGAATGCCTTTTTTCGGTCTATAAATGCCAAGTATGTTGGTTTGTTTTTCTTTAATTTTTTTTTCTTAAAAAAAAATAAGACATGTATGTATATATATTTACGTACTTATGTACGTTCGTATGTGTCGCTCTGCTCTTTACCTTATATCTCAGGATTGACCAAACCGATTTTCTTTAAATTTGTTTCAGGTATATTTATGTATATGGGGTATATTTATGTATTTGTTAAGGGGATATTGCAAACAATTTTTCGATTTTCTTCAGAGGTATTTTAGAGAACAATGTCATTGAAGCAAATTTGTTACGTGTAATGCACATATACGAGAATAAAAAAAGAAGTTTTTCAAATAAAAATCAACCGGTGCCTCTTAAAATTGAAAAATAGTTTTTGACTTATCCTTTATCTTCCTTGGGTTTGAATATTTTTCAGTATTTTTTTAAAGTGTATCCTTTTTATATAAGGCTATCAAAACCATTTCTACATTTTTTTAAAAATTATAGACCTTGGACTTAAAATGCATTAAAATGTTTTGAAAATTTAGCCGTTATTATACCGAATGTTAGTTTTTTATCGATGTTAGATTTAAGAAAATTTTACATAAGCAAATCTGTTAAACTTAACATTTGTATGAATATTCGTATATCTAAATTATAATAAACCTCTTTTAGTTTGTGGTTAGAGTTGAGATTTCAGAAATGTGAGAATTTTTGGAGTTGATTTTTTGTAGTCAGTATTTGGGCAGGTGCAACAGGTTGCTCTTATAATACGTTTATTCTGTAAGTTGGATCTGCAACCGTTCTTCCGACTTTTTCGATTCAAACGGGGAATGTGTTAGTAGGTTGAAGGCTAACTATTGCATACATTTGGTGCACTCTCGATTGACCAGTTCTCGGTTATACGGAAACTCGCATCACGCGAGGACTAACCGACCGATTGATTTCAAATTTGCAGGATACATTCGTGTTATCCCACGGAAGGTTTTAAGTCATTGACCGAGGGCTTAGCCCACTTGGAGGTGAAGTTGTGAAGGAAGGATATTCATTAAAAAAAAAAATATTGAGCTTCTTACTTCATTGTTATCACCGTGACAGAGATATGTTGTGAACTTTTCGTCGTCAAAGGTGCGTGTACTTTGTTACCATAGTTACTGCTATTCTGTCTTTTGTAATGTAGTTCATTTTTCAGCTTTCTATAAAGCTTGAATATTTTAATTGTTTATCAGTATTAATCTCACAACCATGAGGGTAACGAACACTGCGGGGATGAGTAGGCGGAACCCTTTAGCTGTACGGGAATGGCGATCGAAGCTCCTGGGCCGGCTCCGGGGATCGCTTGCGCTTACCTGGGATCCAGAGGGTGGAGTCCCTTGAGTAAACTGACCGGCTAATGTATAGTTTATGTAATAATTATTATATAATATAAAAATAATTGTTTATACTAGTTAAAATAATTACAAGTAGAAATAACTATATATAATGCAATACAAGCTGTTCAAGATATTGTATGACTTGAATGGCTCAACCGGGAAAGTCATGCAATACTCTCCTAGCTTTTTTTAATATTATAAAATGTTTTTCTTTTGTTTTAATTTTCACGCAATGTAAGAAAAACATAATCAACATTTTCTCTAATATATATAATATTTTATTACATTTAAAAAAAAATAAAATATGAAAGATACGGTAAGGGACGCCATAAAAATTATTGGTCACTGGAAAATTGTATCGGTATTACAGTTCCAGCATTTAGTTCAGCAAATTAGGAAAACTGCCTAGAAAACGTTTGCACGTGAGCTGGCACGAGAATGATCCATTTTATTGTTTTTTGCTATTATTTCACTATATTATGATTTATAATTAAAGGTGCATATTCTGTATTATATATTAAGATATCTTCAGTTTATTAATATTTTTATATAATTTATATTTAATTAAATTTGTATAATTTATTAAATATTTTATTACATTTAAAAAAAAAAATTTTTCTATTAAAATTTGTTTCCTTTTTATTAATGTTAATATTAATATTAGTTAAATAAAAACTTTTTTAAAAAATAATTTTTTATATATAATTAAATATAATTTTGTAATTTAAAAAAAATATTATTTAGTAATATTATTATACTTATATATTAATATTGATGAGAATGAAGTTATATTTTCAAAAAAAAATAATTTTTTTTTAAATAACTTACATTAACGGAGGGAAATATTACAATGTGAATGAAGCATTATTCATAAGACAGTGCGCTGGCTAATGAGTCTTTTGCCAGATTTATTTTTCAGTGTTAAAATATTTGTTCACCTTTAAATAAAAGCATTAGTTTTTATTAGGCTTTTATACGAACATATTTTTAGAATTTTTATACGTATCACATCTATGTAAATTCGTGTTTGATGAAAAAATAGTTATAAAAAAGGACACTCGTGTTATTTTTTCACCTTTTTAGAAAAAAAAAATATTCTTATAATGAAATTAAATTGCATTGATTACAAAAAAAAAAGTTATGTAGATTAAAGTAGACTTTCTTTGAGGTTTTACCGTTGGTATAAAGCGTTTTTTTAAGCATCAAACTCATTGGAAAAGATACGACTATAAACTACATTGTATCTTTATTTTATTTATTTTTTTCAAAAGTTATAGTTGCTCTTACTTAAAACATAGACAGCAGTATATTTTTTTTATTTGGCATTTATATTTTATACGCGAAGAAATACCGTGTGAATAGAAGCCGCTCGCTTGTTAACTCAGCTAAAAAGATATTTATAACGTAATTCCGGATTTCTTTTTCTCTTAATAAACCGATTGATTTTATGAGTATATACTAATGGTTAAACTTATAAATTTAATACATTTATAGAATAGCTTTCAAGTTTGTATCGCTGAAGAATAGTTTGTATCAGTTTTTTTCAGTACATTTATTAGGTTATTTATTTATATTTTTTTTCATTTCAACAATTTTATTTTTACATTACAAGCTGTTTAATCAAGAATATATTCTTAATGATTATTTAAGTATTTTATGTTTTAATTTTATTCATTTAATTATCCTTAAACAAATAATGTTAAATATATTACATGTATTTTATTAACATTGCAAATAATTTACAAATAACGACTTTTTAATCAAGTAAAAATTAATTTACGAATATTCAAAGTATAATAATTGCTTAACGCTTTAAATATATTTAATTTATTGTTATTTAGAACCGATTGTAATAATTATCAACTTTTGATTGAATTTACATTATTTATATTAACTTCTGAAAAAGCCAGATAAAACCAATCGACGATTATAATAATAAAACGGTGTTTATTTCGGTCGCACAGTATGATTGAGGAGGAGGGTGAAATTGAATTTTCTTTTTGTTTAAAGGTATGAGGAGTACGATAATTTAAAATTTAATTTCCATACTTGTAGCTCGAAAATCTCAAAAATTACTTCATCAGTTTCATTGGAATTATGATATGCTGTAGTAGTACATCAGAAACTGTACATGTGAAAATTTAATGAAGATTGGTCGACTCATTCCTGAGTTACGCCCAATTTAAGGTCGATAACAGACAACATAAATGCAATTTGAGTTTACTTTCACTGTATAGTGGTGTATTTTTCATACGCGCTTATGCATTGAGTTTCAGTGGTGAGTGAGTTGAAACTTGATGCTTGTGTGTGGGGAGAACTCGTTAATTGAATGTAGAGCATTGTACTCTGAAATTCAGTATGTTTCTGACTGCGAAACAGTGAGGGTATCTGAAACGAAAATTCGGTCTTCTTGCGGAGAATAGCGCAAGAGTTTTTTTTAAATGTTTTAATCATCTGAAATTATTAATTATTAAACTTTTAACTGAAATAATTGATGTTTTTGTTGTTGGTTTTAGAAGGCAGAATAAAAAATTATTCTGCGCTTTTAATTATGTAATGTAGAATTATCTTGAATTCATACAAACTCGCTCGTTTCGAAATTACTCATTAAACTATTATTTACTCGTAGTCTTAAAATTTTCAGTATATTTGCTATGTTTGGTTTTCAATAAAAGCCGATAATTAAAGATTTTATTCGGTTTTTAATGATTTTCTCAAAACTAAATTCTGTATAAATTTTTCTCAGTTTGATTTGGTTTTTGGCAATTTACAAAGTAGATTTAAACCAACTTTAAAAAAGAGTGCTCATCATCTCCTGATAAGGAGGAATCATCAGGCCGCATTTCAGCTATTATTTCACCAGTAGCGCATTTTGCCTGGCTGGACTTAACCTTCTTACCCCTTTGTCAGACATTGGTTTGCTTGGCATTTCTCCCGCCACCACCCCATTCGGTCGCCCTAAGGCATAGGACCGAATGTCTGTGCCGCAAACGGCAACTGAGCCTCGAACAGTTTAGCGACCAGTATCCTAACATAGCTCCTAGAGCTTACCTAACAGCGTGAGCGGACTAAGCGTGATGCCATACACCATCGGCTTACGTGTCCCAACCGCTAACTTGTCATATATTTGCTAAAATGGATAGGCGCACACCGACAACTACTAAAAATATATATTACAGCCATAATAAAATTTATTTCGTCTAGGCAGCAATTCGCTGCTACTCCAAGGTCGCTGAATGCCAGCAAGCAAGTACCTGTCCACCATTTCATAGCGCTTGGAGCCATAATAATTGGCTGGTGGTCCGCCATACTCAGGGTTGGTTAGCTTCCCACGGCAATGCGGTAAGAGTCTTTCCCTTAAGGAATCTACGGATGGTGGTTGAACAAAGCAACCGCACCTAGGAACTCCAACACCGTCCGACAATGCGGCTCTCCCCTACATTGACTCACCGCTTCTGAGTGGCCAATTTTCCCCTCCCTTTCTCAGATATACTCAATATTAGTTCAATAAAAACAAAGACTATTAAATTGATTTAAAGTTGTTCACGGTCAAGTCCAATAAATCAGATGACAATGTAAACAAAGGAAAGACAAAATCGGATCGATGCAAGATGGCCGCTACCAAACACAACGACCAAAACACAAAGAACCAATATTGCTATTGCCAATGTTAAATAAAATCACAACTGATTAATTAAAAAAATTATTTGAAATATATTAAATTCAAACAAACAGCTAAAACAACTGTATTTTATGACAAAATACACCAAAACAAAAAGAAAAGCCACCCAGAAGGATGACTTAAATAAATTAAACCACATATCTTATAGCCCAGATGCCTAAAAATTAAGAACTCTCGACTACGAAATCAGCTGATTTCGAAGTCGAGAGTTCTTAGATTCAAATCCTAGTAAAGGCAGTTATTTTTATTCGGTTTTGAATACTAGATCGTGGATACAGGTGTTCTTTGATGGTTGGGTTTTAATTAACCCCATTTCTCGGAATTGGTCGACCATATACGTTGATGAATGACCGAAATATTTGCTTATGTTATACAATACGACCTTCACCGGTTTATGTTGACACATAAATTAGCTCTGGTGGGGGTCGAAACGATAACTAGAGATAAATAAAAAAATCACTTACTACGAATCTCTAAGGTAAATAGACTAAAGAAACCTCGTAAAAAAAAACGAAGTTTAAATTTTTAGCCAAACATAGTATATGCTCGCTAACTTCGTCTAATTAACATTAAATATACAAATTACAAGTATATAATTAATCAAATTCGCCGCATTCAGCATAGACTGAAGGTGAAAGTAGAACAAAAATAGTTTTATAAAAAAATTGGTCAAAGGGCAAACCATGTGACCATTTATTTGTACCGTTATCTTTCATCCTTGCTTAACATATTCTGTGTATCCTGATTGGCCTTTTCGATTTAAAATATGCTGAAAATTTGATTAAAGTTTTTTAAAAATGCAGGGAATTTTATTAATCGCCTTCTTTGTTGGAGAATAACGTATATAATTTGTATATTTAACGTTAAACTTCCTAATTTTACGAGGGTTTCTCGTAAACTATTTACCTTAGAGATCGGAATTGGGTGATTTGTTTTTAATTTCTAGTTATCGTTTCGATTCCCATTAGAGCTTATCTGTATTTGTCGAGATATAAACCGGCGAAGGTGCGAATAAGCAAATATTTCTGACTTTCACCGACGTATTTGATATGTCTTGACATTCACCGGAGAATATCGACATTTACCAGTTATCGATCTTTCATGCTTAAATAACTAATGCGCTGCAATTATTTTGTACGCATGTACCCATAGTTTTAAACATTTCTTCAGTACTCTTTTCGTAGTACTTGTGATTTCTGCTTATTGTACCGGTTTTTTGATAGATTATTTTGAAATTTCAGCTGTCCGAACAGAAATATTATCCAACTTATCTTCTGTCAGAATATGGTCTTCCGCACTCGGACGTGTCTTTGACGTATCTACTTTCTCGGAACTTACCGGTTAAGTTTCGCTTAGCATTGCGAAAATTAACCTAAAACTTAACTTCTGTTTACTTATAAATATTTTCAACCAAAAAAATGCTAGCTTTACTTATTAATATCATTGACACACTCCTGGATAAAAAGGAACAGGAGCTTTAGTGGTTATATTTAAGTAACCAACTGTTAAGAAACATGAAAAATCAGTCGTGAACAGTCTGCTGCTAATTTTATTGCTGATAATATCCAAAAATAACTTAAATCATATTTTATTGATTGAGATCAGATTCTTTTGTATAGGTTGACATTTTTACTTCCTCGTATGAAGTAAAAAAAGTATTGAGATCGCGAAAAATTTCGGTTTTCAGATTTAAACGGAAGTATCCATTTTGACGATCCCTGAATCCATTTTGACTAGTTTCGATGTGACGTCTGTACGTACGTATGTATCTCGCATAACTCAAAAATGATTAGCCATAGGATGTTGTAATTTTGGATTTAAAACTGTTGTAACATCTACTTGTGCACCTCCTCTTTTGATTGCAATCGACTGAACCAAAAGTGTCCAAAAAAGCCCAAAATAAAAAAAAAAGTGGATTTTAGACTTTTTCTAAACTGCAGTCATAAGCCTTCATTGAGAGCTTTTCAACGATATCATAAGTGCTACTTATTTTCATTAGTTCCAGAGTTATAGCTATATAAAATATTAATTATTTGCAAAATACTAATTATTAAATATTAATAAAATATTTGGATCTTACAAGGGAAGGCACATCGGCTCGAATCCGACCTCATCTACTTTTTTATTTTAACTTTTTTTTTAATTTAAATAATTGATAATATTAATTTATTAATTATTATTATCCTCTGTAAAAAAAAATTACGATAAATAATAATAATTCAATAATAATAATAAAAAAGTATGAAAAAATATCAGAAGTTATTAATGAAATAAAATTTGATGTACTTTTCATTTTATAAAAATGTGTGTTTATAATTTAACAGGCGTACAAGGAAGTCATGTGATGTCCACATCAAATTTTTGACTCCTGTTATGCTCCTGCGATCTTTCTATGACTGGAATTATTTTTACCCATCAGAAATTATTTTAAGAATTCATCAGTTTTTTTCTAATCTGGTAGTGTTACATGAATTCATTGTTTGTGGAGCTGCGAATTATATTTTTTTAGTTTTTTTTCCACAAAGGCTTAATCTAGAATATTAGCTAATAAAAATACTGGTAAAATAGGTTAATTAAAACCTTTTACAAAACGGCTTGTAAACTTTTCTTGGCTATTGAAGTTGATATATATATATATATATATATCTTTTACTTATCGTGTAATTATTCTAATATCATGAATTAACCTTAATATTTTATCAGGTATTTTAATTAATTTTGTGAGAATATTATTTTTTTATCTCTTGTATCTCTGTGATATTAAACGTATCAATACATTGAAATACTTACATATTTTATTAATCGCAACATGGATAATTTTTTTATATTATGTTTTGGTAGTTATTTAAGATTGTTTTAACATTATTATTATTATTATTTTTCTTATTGTAAATGCAATTATAACACAGACATCGTAACGTTTTATTATACTACCGGGTCGATGCATTAATATTGAGATAGCTTTTTAATCAACGAGAGTTATGTTTAATAGTTTACGAGTATTAAAAATATTAAAGCATGTCGCAATGTCTTCGGTTCGAATTGAAACATTTTGGTGATTTAAGCGTAACAAAGGTCCGTATACCTATTAAAAGAAAGTAGAAAGCATATTTATTGTTTAATTTACATATTGTGTATTAATAGCAATTATGTACGGTGTTATTAGTTGGTATTTAGTCTATTAGAATTCAGGTCACACGGTCCGTTTTCTGAATTCGTTTTTCTTATTAGATTAATTTTTTTTTCATCGGATGCTGTGGGAAGTTTAGGAGGTTGTATTTTTTAATACCGTTTTTTATTTAAAGGCATGTAACACTGTTAAACATTAAATTTAGTTATTGTTAAAGTAAATTCAATACGTTTTTAGAACATTAAGTTGTAATAAAAATAATTTATTATGATTTACGAATTCTTACTTGTATTTTTAGTTTGTTTACTTAGAATTGTTGAATTAAGTATTTAAAAAATGTAAAATTGTAGTTTACATTAAAAAAAAAACTTTATAAATAACGGATAATGGTAAACTAAAAGTCATTTTCTTATGTGCGTTGTTTAAATTTGGCAGTTGGTAATAATTACTATAGTTGTTCAATTGATATCCACTTTTATTGAGAGTAATGGTGATTAAATTACGCAAAATAAAACGAATTTTTTCTTTCAATGTCGGTGGAGAAATAATAACGTTACGTACTACCGTCTATGAAAATTTCCATGCTATATTTTCTATACCTACCGTTCAAAACGTAGAATTTAAAAATATAAGAGGCATTGCAATGTTCCATGATCAGATAGGCCAACAACTTTTTCCAATTTAGGAAACAGACAAACTATTTTGGAAATGTTGGTAATTTTGGAACTGTCAAGTATTATTCAGAAACACTTTCGTTAGGCTGGAAACATCCCGAACAAATTTACCAAAGATTCTATTGTAATTGAATCGGGTAAGATGCTTCATGCACTTCGTAAATATGTTTTTAACGAATGAGGAAAATTTTGCAAGGACTGATTATTTGAAGTAATTCATTATTTTCTAGTGATCTGATGAAAAGTGCTTCAAATTGAATGATTTAATAAATGAACAGTTGTGTTTTTATTGATGTGATAAAAATTTATGTGTATTTATGAAAAGTTAATATACCTGCACCTATTTTTAATGCTGGATTACAAAGAAAGAGCGTTGGAACCTTATTTCTTCAACGAAAATGATTCATTTACCATGTCAATCGTTTCATTTTATGATTTCCTGAAATTAAGAGATCGTAAAATGACTGGGAGAGTAATGAATTTTTTTCGCAGAAACTTGTTAAGAGATGAATTAAATAAGTAGGTCATATATTAAGCTATAGATACTTAGGTAATTTGGTAAAATTACGTCAGATATAACTTATTTACGGCAGATATCAGAGCTGCAACGTTTGTTGACGATTCTGCTATTCTTGCTGTCCACGGAAATCCGACTACTGCGTCTAGATTTATGCAAGATTATATCACTCTCCTCGAATTGTGACTTATATGTTGGAAAATAAATAAACGAAACAAAATCAAAGCACGCCACGTTCACCGTTCGTAAGGATCACTGTCCTCCTGTTTTTATCTTCAAGGTTCCGATTCCGAGATCTCAACACTGTAAATATTTGGGGTTTCATCTTCATCGACGACTTACTTGGACGAAACATGTCAATTTTAAGCGGAAACAGTTGGATCTCAAGTTTAAACACATGTACTGGCTGATAGGATATAGATCTCGGCTTTTACCAGAAAGTAAATTATTGATTTATAAATCCGTTTTGAAGCCTGTTTGGACTTACGGACTTGAATTGTGGGGTACAGCGTGGTGCAACTCCAATATTGTCATACTTGAACGCTTCCAAATAAAAACTGCAGAAAATACTCAACATAACCTGGTACAAAACTTATATAGTGATCTTAAGTTGCGAACCGTCCGGCAGGAAATCTCTCTGGTCAGCCTACTGTATCAAAATCGTTTGGATCGGCACCCGAATTATTTTGCGGTCAATTTATTAGATAACACGGTCAGTGATTTTTCAAGATTGCTGAGAAACAATATTCTTGGTTTGCCTTATCGTTTCAATTAGGTGACTTTGTGGTCTGGCCGTACTGAGTACTCTTCTATTCCAATTCAAATACATCTTATTTATTTATTGTTCTATGAACAGATTGTAAAGTTGCTGTGTCGTTATATTAAAAAAAAAATTGTAAAAGAGGTTTTAAGAATTAAACAGTAAAATAAGATGAAAATAATATAAAGTAAATAAATAGAATTGACAAGATAATAAAAGAAAATACTTTTTATTATTATTATTACATTTGATAACTTTTTTCTTGTCGGTAAATTTAATTACGTAAATCGAGGGATAGTAATTGGAGAATTTCGATAAACGTTACGTGAATTCCTGTGTCGATTAGTTGGTGGTCAGAGGAATTTTGAACGGTAAATGAACGTAACTTTATTCCGTTTCACAACTACTATTGTTTTTTTATCTTTTGATGAAACAGTTTTTTCTTCCTTTTCTGAATGCTCTGTCTCTTAAATGATATTTCATAATGTACTACCACTGCATAACTGGGAGAACAAAATATTGTTCTCCCAACAATATAATTAGCAGACTCGTCACCCTTAAAGAGATCAGAAGGTTGTGCAACCTTTAAGAGAACATTTTATTGTAATTAAAAAGTTTAACGTAGTTATGATTATAAGTAAAAAAAATAACTGACTATTTAGCACGTGGTAATTATCTTCAGTTTATAACATAGAGCAGAAAGTAAATCAAAATGGAGAATGGCTTAAAACAGTGAAATAGCTTATAAAGAAAAAATATTCATATCTATGATTAACAGTGTATGATTAACATCTCCAAAAACATATCTTTCACTGTTAATCGATCACTGTTCTTTAACTTTTTCTACGGAATTTGCATATATACAAAGGTATATTTGTATGATATAAGCAAAATGTATTACTAAAGTTCTGATTTTGGGAATTAAGAAATAATTCCATTTTCGTCTTTCTTTCTTAGAGTTGCTTATTCCAGCCACATTTCCATCACATAAGTTTCACTGTTTTAATAAACTGATATTTTCCTTAATAGGTTATAAACATTCAATAATAGGTTCCTGATAGGTTCATAAACATTAAATATTTGTTGTTAGTTTTATTCGATTGTACTTCTTCCTTTTTTTTTTGAATTCTTTTTGTTTTGTGTAACAGGTCCCTTAAATGATTCAGCTACAATTCTCTTCGTGCATTACTGTAATTGAATGTATGAAGGTATTTAATTTTTAAACTTTTGTACCATGTTTAATTCTTTATTTTTAATTTCTTTAACCAGGATTCCCGCAACATACAAATTGTTCTTTTATAAAAATTAACAGTGCCTCTTATTTTCCGTGTAGGATTCGTTTTCTAATTCAATTTTTTTTTTTACTCGAGGAAAAATCAGTACATAGACGCCCACCAGCTCACAGTACTGGGTGTGTGAGGTTTTCCGCAGTAGGCGGGGACTCAGTAAACCACCTCGCCCTATGACATCGTGCCTCGATACCCGCCGTATTGGCATTATTCGAGGCAGGCTGTGTTCTCGCGGGTTACACTGGACGGTTTCAGGAGTCCCACTTACATTATCAGAAGCAGCGACTTGAGGGCCCCAAACTACCTCCATGAGCAGACTGTCCCTATCCCGTCCTTTCCGTGCGTTCCGGCAAAACTGCAACTTTCGGTACCTGCATAACATCTCCCTGGCTCTGTTTGTTCCCTATTGCCTTCATCCATGGAGGTCCGTGGCACAATCTGAGGGACAACTAATGGAGGGACACTGCTGGTGGCCTCTCCGAATCCATTGGCGCCGCTGGGCAGACGACGTCAACCCCATTCCTTTGCAGCAGAATCATCTGACAGCTAAGTGAGAGAACGGCGCCAGGAGTTCCCACATATCATCGGTAGTAGCGAACCAACTACTTCCATCTGTAGGCTGTGTCTTCCCCGTCCTGTCCCGTACTCCTTCCTACTCATCCTTCCATGGCCTTTAGCTCCAGGACCGTCCGAAACCATGTTCCACACCCTCTTCATCGGTTTCGGTCATGCAGAATATCCTGCATGACTTCCTGCAAGGTCTCGAAACTCACTCCTTCCAGTCTAAACACGATCCACCGCGTACACTCTGAAAACGTGTGTTCAACTGCGTCCACCTGACAACAGTAGATGCATTCCGTGAAAGGGCTGTTCTGAACGGCATAAAGGAAATTTCCGAATGACCCGTGTCCCGTATGTCGTCGGTCGTCCACTAATCTATCTCCCCGTACCTCCTCTCTATCCACACCCGGACATTTGGAATCAGCCAGTGAGTACCGGAGTAGGATTGATCCCACCTCTCCTGCCTGTGGTTCCAAAGGTCGTCTCTCGCTTCATCTCGTTTTCTAATTCTACATAGATAAATATTTAAAATTATATTATGTATAATATAATTTTCATTAGGTTCATGAGCTAGTGAACTTTTCCATTACTTTTGTCACTGGTATAATAAATTTAATTATAATTCTTTAAATAATAATTTGTTTATCTTTTAAAATTATTTTGTCTTTGACGAAAACGTAACGTACCTCTATTATCTGACATTAATAATGGCAGTAAACTTATTTTTTATCGTTATTCTTGAAGTTAATTTAACAAGATGGTTATTTTACTCTTGAGGCAACATTTTCTTTATTTAAATCGTCTTAAGAGAATACCATATAAAATGTCTAGTTAAATTTGCATTATTTCACCACGATGTGTACGTATATATAGATATATTAATATATTTATAAAGTTATAAGTTTATTTATCGTCGTTAGTACTTAGTTTCGTGAAATGTTAATAGTAATTTAATCATTTAATTTGCTTAAACGGGTAAATATTTATGCTCCGATAATTTGAATTTAAATATATATTATTGTTTTACAGAATACGTAACAACACGTAATATATTCGTGCTTAACAATGCGACGGTGGTAATAACGATGAATAGTTATTTGATATGAAATGTAACATTAATGTATTATGCATTGTTATTTAATTTTAATAATAATAACAATAATAATAATGTGCACTTAGCGAGTATTATTGCAAAAGAAAGATACCTGTTAATGTTATACCGTGTTCTGTACCCTGCCCCGGCGGTGGGAACTTCCGGGTCGATGCTGCGGTAACACCTCATCAAGGCAATTTCCCCTTATTACTCTTTTACCACGGGGTATATAGCCTCTTCACCTTATATAGGCTGCTTGCATTGTTTATGTACCGTAGGTCACGTATTGTCTGCATAGTACATCTGCCCTGGGCCAGTTGACACAACTCAGCGATAAATATCATCTCGCTAACAATATGTAAGAGTGTGTATATATATATATTCACATATTCTACATAGGCGTCTAGACTGGATTGTTGTATGATGAAATAACAATTTTAAGCTATTTATCATTGTACCGGATTAGATAATTTATGCATTAATAAATATTAAATGATCTTTATCATTGAATTTAACGTTAAAAAAAAACTGTCGAATATGTTTATTGTATTAGACTTCTTTATAATAACATTATAATGTAGAATTATGTTTTTTATGGAAATTTCTTCTTTTTTTTAATTTTATGTCCGTACCTCCTGCTTTTCACTATTTAAATCAATCGTTCAGTGTAGCATTATATAGGTAGGCGGTGAACTTTTCGTTTAACCTGTTAATTAAAATAAAAAAGAAATTCTAGTGATAAGTTTTTGAAACGCATAATAAAAAAGATATCCTTTGAACCTTTTACGTTTTACTTTATTCCTCGTGAATATAAGTATAAAAAAAAGATGTTCGTTGTTCATTTACGTGATAAATAAGGAATGTGGTAACAAGAATATTGTAGTTTTAAAAGATGCACTTAGTTGCGTTCTCTTTATGGTGACGACTTCATTAATCTGTTTTGCCCTCACAGTTACGTAATAATGGTAAATTATGAAAGACGATTTACTATTGCTTTTTAAAGAGGTAGATCATTTCAGAAAAGGAAGACAGAATTTTTTCGCTAAGCCTGTAGTTCTTTGAATATTCTGATAAGATCCTTTTCACGGTCGTTTATATGCTTCTATAGTCCAGCCCCTAAGTCCTGCTTCAAGGTAAATAAACACACTCCCAGCTGATTCATCTCCCCGAATTCATCTCGTCTTCCTCAGACGACGGTGGTCGGATCCTCTTCTTCACCATGAACGGTGGCTTGGAAGTACCTGGAACCTCAATTTCTTCTGATATTAGGGAACTACGCCCTCCATCACGGAGGGCCCTCCACAACGTATCTTCAAAAAAAAAAAAAATAAATAAAATAAGCAACCATTACAATGTTGTATAATGGGATAGTTTGACATTCATTTACCCTTCAAAATTTCTCTGATTACTCAATTTGTATTACGTGATATCAAAAATTTTGCTAAATACGCTTAAACTTGTGCGCTAGCACAGCTGTAAAGCGTAAACTTATGAGGACTAAAAAGTAGAAAATAAAAAATATATAAAAAACACTTTTTAAAAACTACTTAAATGCACTAAAACGTAGAAAATAAAAGTTATGTAAAAAAGATTTTTAAAACACCTTTCTTAAATTAAACGCACTAAAATGTAAGAAATAATTTTAGGACGGTATCTCAGAATGGAGTTGACACCGAATGTAAGATTATGTGAAAGTCATAGCTTCAAATTAAAAATTTGTTGTTTTTGCCAGTTTTTTCATAGCGCGATGAGTGGCCTAAAGAGTGGGGTGCTCGTGTCAATGTATAAATCTTTGCACACCACGCTTTAGGCTATTCATAACGCATATGAAAAAATTGGCAAAAACATCAAATTTTTAATTTGAAGCTGTGACTCACATAATCTTATATATAACCATCAAAGCTAGTTGTCAAATTAATTCTGAGATACCGTTATAAAAGTATATTTTACCTTTTATTAGTACGTTCAATTTAAGAGTGGCGTTTTAAATATTTTTTTCAGATATTTTTTATTTAATCGTGTAATTTTTTTTTCATAAATAATGACCTATAACCGAAAAGTAGGCACCGGAGTATACCTATCTCTAGCGGAAAATCCAGATTCGTTAGTATCAATTTCTAATATAAGTTTCGTTATATCAGTTTTATTCATTCAGAAAAAAAATATTTTTACACAGAAGGTAATCAATTTTGAACACCTAATAATCCCATTCTAAGACACCGCCCGCCAGGGCAACCCGCCCGGACGGCCTAGCTGCGTAGGCGTACCTTAGGCACGCCCTCCAGCTAGCACTTATACTATGTAATGTTATTTGTGAAAAATGTTTATATATTTTTTTTTTTAACGTAATTTATTTCAAATAATAACATTAAAAAATAAAATAAAATTATTTAAATACATTTTATTTGCACACAAAATAGTTAATTTTTATTGAATCGCCGAGAAATTATTTGGATACGTAATTTAAAATTTCTGCTGAAAAAAAAAACGCTAAAGAAAGAATATAATACTTCACAAAATTTAAAGAAGTATAAATTTTTAGAAGTATCAAACCCGTTTTTTTATGTTTTATTATAAGTGAAATAGTTATAAAGTTATAAAAAAATATAAAGATATTATTTATTATTTTCGAAGCCCCTATAGCTATTACAGGGTAGTGTATCTCGTTATTACTAATTGTAGGATTTTTCGTCTTTAAAATAAAATAAATTTATGTACTATTTCGGGTTGATTTAATAAAAATCGACTACAATGCAGGGTTTTTAGTCGAGTTGTTTTTTTTAATTTTAATATGCAAGCGGTTCTTTTGTTTATTTATGCGGGAACTTATTTAATTTCTCTATATTTTTATAAGTACAGTTGTGTTAATAATATTTTTGATCTTTCACATCGTTTGTTTATTGTAACAAAACGCAGTACATGGAACAATAGAGCTTAGTAGCTGCAGGAATTTTGATCGTTGACCACCGCGTTCGTCTGTACGTCTTCGTTCTCCAGAACGTATTGTGATTCAGATCATGTCAGCTTAGTAGACGTCCATGACGACGACGACGACGATGACGATGACAAGAAGATGAGGAGGAGATACTCGGGTGTACGCTTTGGCTACTTCGTTTGTGTCGTCGGTCAAACGGTGAATTTTGATTAACTGCTTCACCTTGATTATGATTTATTAAGATTTATGCATAAAATTTTAAATTCAGTTTAACAGTTTAAAAAAAAAATAATCATAATAATAATAAATACTAATTTCTGCTTATTTTTTATTCTACTCGTTTTATTTTTATCATCTTTAGTTCAAATTATTTCATCTATTAATTGTAATTACACGATCATTGTATGTAAGTTATTCACGCTAATTTCTTGGTCAGAAAAACTTAACTACAACGATCTTTTAATTCGATTTTTTAGCTGCATAATTTGTGTATCTATTCTAAGCCCTATAATCTGATCGTTATTGAAATGCTGATTTATTTTTTATTATTTTTTTTTTAGAGGCTATATTATATTGGCTGGCGTAGCTTTGTTTATGACGAGATAATTTTCGTGTACGTCATCGATGATGACGTTGGTAAGATCGTCATTGTAATTATTTATATAGAAACGTCACACATTACAGTTTGCTAAAACGAAATTTCTTTTAGTATACCATATTATAGTGTTTTCGTCAAATTTATTATTTTAATTTTATTGACGTTACTTTTAATATTAAAACCGCTTATACATTTTTTAATTATGTAATTATTCTATGACGGTTACGTGTATATCAGATGCCGTAACCGTAGATTTAATGGTTCTAGGCGATCTTACATGAACCGGAAGTGGCATATCCATTGTCAAGAATAATTAGCAGGGAATGCCTATTAAATGCTTACTAAAAGTACCTTGTGTTATTCCGTTGCTTTTTTTACCGATCGAATATACTGTTCTTTATCAGCATATTGAAACCGTTGAAATAAAGGTGATATTCAGCTTTAAACACACATTACTCGTAGCTTTGTAATAAAAATTTCTCTTAAACAAAGAAATTCTGATCAGTGTTGTTAATTCGATTCGTAATTATATATTTTTTTAATTATGTTTATAAATGTTTTAATATCTTCATGAAATGGACTCGATTTGAGAATTATTTTTTTATTTTGTAGAGAAATTTATCTGATGGTTTTGTTTAAAAGTTTCTTCGAGGTATTAAATGAAAATTTTTTTAGATAAAATTTAAATTATCGCCATAAATGTTTCGGAGATTTTTTCATCGTAATTGTAAATTATCACCTAATGATATAAATAAAAACATATCTTTCATTCTGATCGGTACATAATAATACATTTTATAGATTTCCTCAAGAGTAGATAAATATACTAATATACCGATACGGATAAAAAAAGGACCAATCATTTGCCTGGATGGCTCAAGAGAGATCGTAGTAAAATTTTAATTGGAGGATCATCACGAAGTACATAATTAATTATAAAATTAAAAAATATATATATATATGTTTGAAATTCATATTCGTTGTTTAAAATATAAACACACGAAAATAATAATATTAATGTAAATATATGAAAATATTAAATGTAAATCGCAGTTCAGAAGGCTTTAATGAAATTTTAGCCTGTTGTGCATCAAGTATTTGAAAAATACTGATGTGAAAAATCAAGAAAATTATTTAGAAAACGTGTAGCGTTTAAAAAATATTTAATTCCAGATAGGCTTCCTCAATAATAGTTGTAATTTTAAGCCGTCTTTACTTACGGTTTTTTTTAAATATAAAAGTTTCTCCCATTTATGTTACTAACGAGCGGACGTTTTTTTCTTATAAGCAATAAGTTTTTGAGAGTTTATCCGTATATAAAATAAAAATGTAAATAAGATAAAAGTTTTAACAAAATAAAATCGGGTTTAAAAAACTACAGTAAACATTAAAAATTATGTTTTCTCAATTTTTTTTAAATGTCTACTTTCTGAAATCAGCGATAAATTAAGTGTTATTTAACTGGTGATTGTTTTGATTTTAGTATCCGGATTCTATAATTCGAAGACTATTTAATTTTTGTTGTTTTTTGAGGGTTTGGAGCAGTTTTTTTTCCGAGTAAATTTTATATATTTATTTAAATATTTTTCAGGTTCATCCTATTTTCAAATTTTTTGTAACCAACTGTTTTTGAAAATCCTGCAGTCATCTACTTATGTCCTTTAGTATTTTGTAAACCGGTGTTGGTTTTTTTTTTTTATTGGTTGTTTATCATTAAATGTCTATTATATTATTTGTACGTTTCTATATGTATATTTTTAAAACCTACCGATGAATTATAAGTAAACTGATATTTTAGTCAGTCTGTAATACTTATGTGACAGTATACTTTTGGTGTCTGTGTGTGTTTATATATATATAACGCAACTGCGACAAAAAATGAGAGAATTTATTTTTCTACGAGAGTGAGGGGAATTCCGAGTGAGAAAGGGAATATTAAAGAGAGAGAGAGATTGAGTGAGTGCGGTAGAAGGAAAGGAAAAATTATTCACAATAACTTTATGCATGGAGTTAAAAAAACGGCATTTATCTGAGAGGTCGCTCTTGATGGTAGTGGCCCAGTGTGCCACCCGCTGTGTAAGCCGAAATGCGGGCTCAGGCTCGTTACAGAGGTCACTTGTCCACTATCCCCGAATTTATTATGCCGGGTCGATTACCTTATCCATATATTTTCAGGATATACTTCTGGACTAAAATATCAGAACGGAACGAACCGAGGAATAATCGTTGCTAAGACTCGACTGGAATATTTCATCTCTACCGTCTTTCCTAACTCGTATTCACTCTCTTAGCGAAGACCCGTTCAAATAAAATATACGATAACCGTATCGTTCTCTTTTTACCATATTATGGTTATTTTTATTTTCTCTCTTATTATTATTTATCCGCTGTTTATCCGTTTCTACTTTCCTACTCGTATTACATTCCTACCGTACCTCTTACATTCCAAAAAAGCGTTTTGTTGCAACAGCGGAATTCGAATAATTTTCATCGCTGAATTCTATAAAACGATCCGTTTTATTTATATACGGCAGTGGAATCTTTCATTATTATAATATCATAATAAATTGAAACATTTTGGCTTATTCTTTGGTACTTTTGTTTATTTTCTGTTAAATATTTTAATGTTTTAACGCATCTTAAATACATCGCTTAATTATTACAGTTGTATTCTTGTCGTTCACCTTAGGACAATGCGTGCTGTATTACTTAAAACAATTTAAACAACTGATCCTTCTACCTCTAACGAATTTTTTGCAGCTTTCTTTTTTTAATAATAAATTATAGAATTGTATTAAATTTGTTTTTACCGTTAGGTTGATAAATACTATTTTTGTTTCATATTACTTTTATTTCATTGTTACTTCGTAAAATGTACATATTTATTAGTGTAAAACAATATTAATATAAAATATATTATATGTTACTCAACATAAAAAATAAGAAATAAAATGAAATAATATGAATATATTCATAGACATAAGTATGTACTTTTTAATCTTTTTTTTTCTTGTAATTAAATTTGTTTTTTATTATTTTGACCAGAATAATAACAATAACAATAATAAACCACAACAAATCCGCTCTCAAAAAATGAGGAACAGCTTAAATACAAGAAAGTAAGGGAAAACTCATAAAGAATGGAAAAAATGGGGGAAAAATTGAGAAAAAAAAAAATCTAAATAAAAGTTTATACGAGGTTCTCCAAAAACGAAAAAATAAGCCGATTGTAAAACAAATATACTACCAGCATATCTAATGTTGAATTTATACCTTGCGTTTAATTGTAGGAAATAATTTTAAACTTCGAAATCAAATTTATCTGTTTCCAAAAAAACAAATATAATAAATTAATAAATTTAATCACATATTGTACTGCGGGTCATGGAAAGGCTTTATTTTAAATTAGATATTCTTTCTTATATGAAAAACTTGTTTTTAAATTAACTTATATTTATTGCTGTCTTCTGTGTAAATATATATATATATGTGTATCGATAAGGTTGGTTTGGAATTTAATGTATGAAACCAGATACTGGACGGGCAGGCTTCTGAGAATATAATTGTTAAATGTTTGATTTTAATTAATTTAAATTGCAATTTAATTTTATCTTATAATTATTGAAGATATTATATTGAGGACTAGTAAATTACATCGCTAGCGCACAAGCACAGCTTCTGTTGCTGCTGCTTCAAGGAATGAGGGAAACAATACTTATTAATTATATTGATAACAATGAGAAATAAAAAAGAAAATTGATTATAATAGTATTTCATTAATAATTTTCCCTTTCGAATTTGAATAATACTGGTATAATTTAGACCATTTTGTTTCAAATTCCTTGTTTTGTGTGCGAGTTGTCTTTGACTGTGTTATTATCATACTAAAATTTATTTTAATCTATGATAATATCCTAAGACGTTTCTGAAATAGTATGAACTATTTGTTGTTAATTAACGATTGTAATTGTAAGTTGTATCATACAATTGATTAATTCAGTTCCATTTTATCTCTCTCCCTTTCTCTCTTTTTTAATTTTTTTGTTTATAATTGTAAATTAATTAATAAATTTGTAAGTACAAATAAAAAATAAACCGTACTCATAGTCCACAGTTACAGTATTAAATGTTAGTGTCTATAATAATTTTATGCGATGCAATAATTACAAAAGTTATTGCATTATTTTAATTATATTTTGTTGCATATTATCCTAATTATAGGAATGAAAAATGAAAAGGTTTATGTTAAATCTGTATTCTCTGTTTTCTGTTTTATTTTGGATGTTTTAGGTATTGATCAGACTTATTGAACTGATTTAGGACATCAGAGTAAACAAAAAAGGCTTCTATTATTTCTAATCTAGAAATTATTATTAACTGTTTTAAATTTAGTTAGTAAAGGAAATGAAACAGGCACAAAATTATTAGAATGAATAATATTTGCCATTCAGTTTAACAATTTCACTATAAATCAGCTGTTTATCTACATATTTGGAAACGATGTGACATTTTGTTCACAATAAAATATTTAACATTTTTTCTAATAAAACATAATTCGATAAAACTAATATTTAGGAATTAATGATAAAAAATCTAAAAGGTCTTTGTTTTAGGATTTTTAACCGACTTTAGTAAAGGAAGAGGTTGTCAATTTCACTGTATTTTAAAAAAAATTTGTTACGCAATATCTCCGACGTTACTGAACCGATTTCGATAATTGCTCTTTAATCGAAAGAGTATTCGCAGTGTCTCATATATATTTTAACCAAATACGATGATAATCTTAGGAAAAAATACAAAAAATCGATTGCCCCGACACCCTTAGCCGCTGATCGCTCTCAGTACTACCGTGTTGCTCTGTTCCCTGTATGACAAGGATATTAATAGCAGTTTATATTATCGTTGTTTAGTCTCCGTGGAAATATTCATGGCATTTCTTTCCTATTTTTCTTCCTTAAATAATCATTCCTTTTTTTTCTTGGCTGCTTTCCTTTAAACTCCATATAAACATTAAACCTACATTTAATATTTATATAAAATGGTGAAAAGGTGTATTATCCCTAATTGCAAAATTATAATATAAATATTTATATTTATAAAGGTCTATCACTGCACTGTCAAAAGTTGTACTGTACAGTTTGTGAACAGTTACAGCCCAGCTTAATATTAGAGGTTCTGCGCTTGAGATCTTCGTATCTCTTTATCGCTTGGAATGTTGTGCAAACTGGTGAAATAAGTACTAGATACCGCTAAAAATTGTGAAATAAAATAATATAAAAAATATAACTAAGTACCATTTTCAACAAATTATAGTACTAAAAAGTTACAAATAATTATATTTTTATTTATTAACTGAAGTAAAAGTACTTACAACAAATAACTATTTTTGTAGTAGGTGCCAGCCAACACAAGTTAAACAATGCAAAATTAGTAATATAAGTTTTACTACAATCAAATGAGATCTACAAAATATAATACAACAATAAAATGCGACATACAAAAATGCGATATAAGAATATTTTATAGACGCTTAGGTACATATATTATCACCAAGTATATAACCTTAGCGAACTCAAGATGTGATATGATCGTGAGACGCTCTCTCTTATATGCTCGTAAGTTCCCATTTTACATGTGGGAATCCTCCCGTTTAGCCGCTTTAGCTGCCTAGCGTTCGGTTGTGGCACTAACTTTACGTAATTAATTTTTGTCGGCTGGCACCGACTTCAAAAGTAGTTATTTGTTGTAAATATTTTTACTTTAGTTAATAAATAAAAATATAAATATTTGTAACTTTTTGGTACTATAATTTTTGAAGTCGGTTTTTATTTTTATTTTTTAAATTATTTTTTAAACGTAAAATTTTCAAACTAATTTATTGAAAATCTTTCATCTACACCAAATTTCATTAAAATTTCAACCCGCTCTTCAGATTTGTATTGAACAACACAAAATGGCGGAAAAAGAGAAAACTGAAACTAAATAGGTTTTTATTTCATTTATTCACGTGAACGTTTTGATTTATGTTAATGTCCTGAATCAGACCCCTGAATAAGTTTGGCATATAACTGCCGGTTGTTTTTGTACAAAAAACGGTATAATATCTAAATATATATATATATATATATATATGTACTGTTGCAATTGTTTTTACCTGATGGATTTCTTACACGCGTTCTTTGAAAATATTTCTGTTAATGTTAGTTCTGAAATCATAATCAGTTTTACTTTTCCAACTAGACAGCGCTATAACAAACCTATAGCTATATCCCTATAGGAAGGGAAAGTGTTGTAATCTCTTCAATTTGGGCATATGCAGTTTTCACCGGATTTTTACGTTTTGACACCTAAAGAACCCAAAAAATCGGATGAAAATTTTCCGGATGTTAATGTTCGTATGTACGTGTGTGTTCGGTGTCGGCCACTAAATCATCTTATATTTCTAGAACTACTGGACTGAGTTTGACCAAACTTGGCCAGATTACTTCTATATATGGGGCATTGATGCCATTAGATTTTCTGCTTAGATGGTCAAGGGGGTGAAGTTGTAGAACAAGGTCACCCTTAATATCTCCATATTTCGCCTAATTAAGGTGATATTTTTCTTAGGCACGTTTGTTAACGATTAAAAAATAACAATATTTGCAAAAAATTGGCGAAATCGCACCCCAACCTACAAAAATGCTATTGTATTCGTCTGATATGTTGTGACGTCATTGTGAGCGGTAGAATTACTCGTCATCGCAAATCGAAGATTTCGAAGTCGAGAGTTCTAAGGTTCAAATCCTAGTAAAGGCAGTTACTTTTATACGGATTTGAATACTACATTGTGGACACTGGTGTTCTTTGGTGGTTGGGTTTCATTTAACCACACAACTCAGGAACGGTCGACCTGAGGCTGTACAAGACTACAGTCTTGTACAGCCTCAGGTGTAAGTGAAGTGTACTTCACTTACATTCAAACATATCATCAATCATCCTCCTCTGAAGCACGGTGGTTCCGGAGGCTAAAAAGGAAAAGAAGAGGCAATGGTAGAATTAAATAAATGAATTGATGTCGAACTCGATCGCCCGGCTGACTCGATACCTGGTGCGTTAAGCCTTGCGTAGTCGCAAGGCAGTCTGCCGACCGTACAGGCGAAATTTGTTCTATGTAAGTTGTGAAATTACATTAGTTTAGTGCCGACTGTCGCCAGTGGTACCGCCTCACCCGGGCGTATTAAATACGGTTTGCGTGCGCGCTTTATTTAGAATCAGTGAATTAAACGAAAAAATATTAATTTAAATAAAATGATTTATTATAAATTAAGTTGTATGTGAATGGGTGTACAACAGAGAAAAGCCGCGTGTCGGGAAAGTCCTACAAATTGTCGTCAGTTTTTGTCAATTAAAATTATCTTTTATTCATATTTAGATGTTTTACCTTTTTGACTATTAAAACGATAGACATTAACAAAGAATATGAATTGCTAACGGTTAAAAAATTACATAAATCAATTTTTTGTTGTATTTTTCAATATTTTGATGTCAAATTTACTATAAATTTTCTTCACAAAATTTTATAAATATAATGCTCGTACGTTTTGCATTATGTTTAAGAACATTTTTATAATTAAACCTAAAGAATTTAACTAATTTACAATTAAGAAATTGTTTGTGGGAGTTTGTAATTAATTTAAATAATTATTTAAAATTTTCTATTAAGTCAAATGAAGGTCTACCACTAAGTTGATCATATGAAAATTTTTGTAGTAACGTTTTTTAATTTATCAAAAATAAAATGATTTAAAAAAGAAATCATAAAATCACTCCCCCAATCTTTAAACATGTTAATTCTAAATAATTTTTTATTTTTTTTATTTTTTTTTTAATTTTGCTATCCACAAATTTTTTATAATAATTTTCAACTTTAACCAATCATTTTAACCAACCAGGTAATGCAAAAAATGTTTTGTTAAGAATTTTTGTTTCCAAACTTCGTAATTTTTTTATTCATTTAACTGATCTTTTTTATGTCAAAGAAACAAATTTTAACACACTAAAAGTGCATAAAAAATGTTTGAATACATTTTTTGTTTATTTACCTTTTTCATCCTCTTCATTTTTGACTTGTCAGTGATTCAAATGGGGATGTTGTCTAAAAAGGTTTTAAGAAAGTGTTTTTTCTTATATTTTTTTTTTACAATAAATCTTTTATTATATTAACTAAAGCTTACATTTTCAACGGTTAAAATATCTTGATATTTGTTCACATAAAGTTTTTTCTTTAGAGAAATATTATGTTTTTATTAAAATTAATTTCTCGTTTAAATCCTGAATTTCATTTAGATTCAAGTCATTTAAACTTTGCGTATGATTAAAAAGCTGTAAATTTTCTTCATAGATTAGTAAGAATAATTGTTATCGTATTTTATTGTATTACTATAGGTATTATTACCGTTAATTTATTCTAAATTCAAGCAATCATGACTGTTAAACGCTTGCTTCGATAATTCTTTTCCATTTTCTTTTCTTATCTCACATCATGTGTATGCAATTCACCTGCGTAAACCGTTATTGGTGTATTCCAGTTTTTCCTTTTTATTTTACATATTTACTTATCAGTTCGGGCGTTTTCCAAGGATCTGGGAAGAAGCAACATTAGGTCGTCATAAGAGACCGTAAAGTAAAATTAAAAAAAACGATGGAAAGAGTTTTTTTACCTTACAAAAAAATACCCTATAATCCGTTAGTAAACTAGGCTTTGTACGAGTTTACTCGATACTGACATGTACAGAAGAAACGGAATACAAAAGGATGCAGGATATATAAAAACAGAACATTTTATTTAATGGAAGCTTTTGTATCGGTGGGTCAGTATTACAGGCCAAAAACAGTAGATATGAATCTTCATCGCGTGAAGAGTTATATTTCACTACGGTGCTACATTGCTTGGGTTTGTTATAGGCTTCCGGTTAATGAACATTCCGCCGGCTTCCATCGCTAGCCTTAAACATATTTCCACTTCAAATCTTTATTTTTTTGCTATTATTCTGTGTTATTTATCACGCTTTAATTATATGTTTACGTATTTTTTTGTTGATTATAATGTGATCATTACAGCATCGTCTAATTCAGCCAGTATCTACTTAGCCGATTTAGTTTTTTCACCTATCTATACATAAGATAATATATGAAAATTAAGGTCGTCTCGGTGTACGCATCCCGCAAAAATTACTGGATAGATTTTTATAAAACTTTTCAGATTTATAGCGTAGAGGTCATTGTCTCCAATTAGAATTATCACGATATTCCTAATGGGGGTTAAGATAGTAAGGATATTCGTTAAAGAAAAAAAAAATCTGATGTGGTCATCACATGACTTCCTTGTACACCTATTAAATTACATATACACATTTTTTCTGCGCTTCATTTAAACTTATTTTATTTGAAAGTGAAATACGATCCTCCAATTTTTGATAAAGTGAACAGTTACACGATTACTGAAACTAGAGAACGTGTGTACACAAATTAAGATCAGAAGAATTATATCAAACCAAAGGGCGATTAAATGATTGGCAACAAATAACAAGTAAACGAAATTATGTTCAACACCGATTTAGGGAAAATATTTTCTGACAATATCAGAGGGTTAATGAAGTAAAAGATAGGAGTTTTTTTGCAATTTATTAAAGATCGGGCATGTACGCCTCAGTGTATATGTTGTTCTTGTGAGGGTCTATTTTTCAGTCATTCTGTAGTTTAACTTTCATATGGATAAAATTAAACAGAAAATCCAGAATAATTAAATAAAATTAAACAGAAATTAAAATAAAAAATCCAAAAATAGTATGATTCTAAATTATAATTTTCAAATGATATTATATAATCAGACGTTTCACCAAATCTTTTACATATACAGATATGTAATAACGCTATTAAACTGAATATACACATATTTAAAAGTACATAAAATTTTATTTTTCTAATAATTTCTGATGTTTTTTATATATTTTTTTTTTAATATTGTTATTATTGAATTATTAATTATTGTAATTTTTTTTTACAATCACTGGTTAATAATTATTAATCAATCAATATATTTAAATTAAAAAGAAAGTTAAAAAAAGGAGATGAAGTCTGATTCGAACCGATGCGCCTTCCACTATAAGATCTAAATATTTAATTAATTAAAATTTTATTTGGCTATAACTTTATAACCGATGAAAATAAGTACCACTTGTGACACATCGTTCAAAAGCTCTCAATGAGGGCTTATTACTGCAGTTAATAAAAAGTCCAAAATCTAATTTGTTGGCTTTTTTGGGGCTCTTTTGGTTCAGTCGATTGCAATCAAAAGGGATATGTGCACAACTAGATGTTACAACAGTCCTAAATTCAAAATTTCAACATCCTACGGCTAATCGTTTTTGAGTTATGAGAGATATATACATACGTACGTACATACTGACGTTACGCCGAAACTAGTCATAATGGATTCAGGTACGGTCAAAATTGATATTTTTGTTGAAATCTGAAAACCGAAATTTTTCACGATCAATACTTCCTTTACTTCGGTCAAGGAAGTAAAAATAATCCTTTTATTTCATTATATTTCTGTTACCGTAGTAAAAAAAGATCACTGATTTCAGATATGATTATTATTTTTCTCTAATTAACTTAAATTAGAATATTTAGCGAACTTTTATGGACCTTGATATCTATTTTGGCTGTTTGTATTTTATTGTTAAAAGCTGAAAAATATGCCTTCAAGAAAGAGGAGTAACTTTTCTTACCATTCAAAGTCTGCTAAAAGAATGAGAATATCTCGGATCCTCTGTAACAGCTGAAGTGCGTGATTTTCGGTTAGCTGGCGACCGAGTGCGCTACGCCCAGACTCGAGCTGCAATAAATTTGCAACGCTAGTTGCAGTTAAATTCCTCAAGAGTTCATACTATGTCATCGTAGAGCTGCCGTGATCACATAAGAATAGAGGTAGTTTTAGCTATAATGTACAGATTAAGTACGCCGATCGTGGGCATATGGGCGCTATGACAGAAGTGTTTTTGTATTGTCATGTCAGGAAACGGAAACCAAAGGGATATTTTTCTGTACAACAGCAGCGTATCAGAGCTTCTACGTCAAGAACTAGGGAAACGTTGAAGGAAAGAAAGCTTTTCAGGCTTTAATTGTTAATTATCAGAATTATTCTCACAATTCTGAGGATACACAGTGAGGGCCAGATACCCGGTAAGGGCTTGCTCGCCCTTCCCGGCTAGTAAAAAATAATTCGTTTAAAATACAGCAAAGAGAAAAAAATTATAATTAAAAAATGAACATGTGCAGTTTCAATTTTCAACAGGAAATTCAGTTACATTGAAGAAATAAATAATTTTTCGAATTATTCTACTTTACTTAATACGATAATGTTGTATCGGTTATTTTAACTGTATTATTGTTCGCGTTACCCAAAACGATTTTTTGATGAGAAAAGCACAGTTAATGATTATGATAATGATTTACGAGTATTGTAAAATTTTCTACTATTGCAGGTTGCAGCAGTAGTAGTAGTAATAATAATAATAATCGTAATAGTAATAACCGGTCAAATAGATGAGCAAATCGTGTTCCGGCACCGATTGTTCTTTATAACGTTAAGAAATATAATGGATGTATTTGCCGCTTATTAGTAGTGACATTTTACTTATCTTCTACTACAACCGTATTACGAGACATCTGCTCTTATAAATCTCTCGGGGAAAGTTTAAACTGTTGTATTTCGTTTCAGTTTAATATAATGTAAAATGTAGTCGGATTATTTTAGTATATAAATTCGTTTCCAGAAGTAATCTCATCTCTAGTGGAACGTTTTCCTTTCTCGTTTTGTGGTACGACAATAGTCGTCTTGTATACAAGAAGTAGTTATTGTTGATAATATTGCGGTTTATGCTCGTTCGGTATCGAGGGACATCGTGTCATGTTGTCCTTCTCTGTTAAATCTAATTCTGCTTTTGTTATTACAGTATTTTTTTTTCATTTTGTTTTGTTTTAATATTATTTCCTGTTTTCACTGTTACTTTTTATTTTATTATTCATTATTATTTTTTAACTTTAAAATTTTGGGTCGATAAACTTTATAATTTGACACGTGCATTTCTTTAAAACCTTAATACATCATTTTAGAAATGCATTATTATTTTACTTCCCATTGAAAGTAAAAGAAATATTTTACAATTAAAAGTTTATTACCGTTTTTTAAAAAAGTTTTTATTTGATCTGGTGGTAAATTGTATCTTCTTTATTTGTCATTCCTTTCTTTTATTTGAGTTATTTGCATTTTTGTATAATTTTAATTTTCATATTTGTATCTCGGATCGATTTCCTTTCGCAGTTTGAATATAACTATTTGTATTTCGCCCTGAATATTTTCATTCCAAATAGAAAATAACAAGCTATGATATCGAGATAATGTAATGTTAATGTTGCTTGTTAGCTGCTCGATTTTAACGAACTTAAGCGATCTGACATGCGACACCACCAGTCAGCGATATGGTCCTTCCCGAAAATAATAACTATTTCGTTCCAAGTTTATTACAAAAAATGTGATCTTCCATCAGGCCCAATGTATTGTTCCGTATAAATATAACATTCCTACTGAAATAAAAATAATATTTCAACCTTACTATCTACATCTTAACCGGGGTTTCGTCAGTCAACGTCAGTACAACGACGGGTTGTAAACGCAAGATTTTTAACTATTGTGACTATGTGTTCCTTGATTGTAGCGCCACATAGATTAATTATTTCATTTTGGTTGATAGGTAATGGGTACGATGCTTTTTTCGGTCCATGCAAAATGATCTTTTAGTTGTGAATCGCCTGCTTGGACGTGTAAATTGCATAAGTCGATAAGTGCGCCGTCATCCAAACTTTTGCCTCTGGGAGTTAAATCATGTGTGCCGGAAAAAATGATGCAGAAAACAATTATGGACAGTATTTTTTTTTTTTTTTTTTTAAATTTTCGTGAAGATAGGAGATTAGTTGGTTTTATTGGCATTTCTCCCGTCACCACCCACCCCATTCAGTCGCCCTAAAGCATAAGACCTAGTATCTGTGCCACAAACGGCTACTGAGCCACGAAACAGTTTAGCGACCAGTGTCCAAACTAGCTCCTAGAGTTAATCTAAAAGCGTGAGCGGAATAATGGTGGTACCTTACACCACTTGCTTGCGTGTCCCACCGTCCACTTGTCATATATCACTAAAATGGGTAGGCACACCCCATCAACTACTAAAACACATATGATTATCAATAATTAATTTATTTCGTCAAAAACAGCAGTCGCTGCCACGCCTAGGCCGCTGAATTCCAGCAAGTACCTGTCCACCATTAAACCGCTTGTAGCCTTAATTCGGTTGGTAGCCAGCCATATCTCTCGGTTAGCTTCCTACAGCAGCGCGGTAGGAGTCTTTTCTCTTAGGAAAATTACTGATGTCGGTTCAACAAAGCAACCGCATCAAGGAACTCCCACACGGTCCGACAATTCGGCTCTAGCCACATTGACTCGCCGCTTGTGAGTCGCCAATTTTCCCTTTGACCTCTACTTTCCAGGGTGGTCTGAGTTCTGCCCCCCCCCCCCCCCAAGAGCCGGGCTGTCGAACATCATGTGTTCGTTCGACTGGACCTCCCCGCAGACGCACAGCTCATCAGCTACCAGGTAGAACTGAAACAAATATTGGTTTAGATGTACGTAATTGGAGAGCACTAGGGCTCCGTTGCCGTTAAAAACGGAGAAACATACCATCCCCCTAGATACTGTATAAACCTATACAAGGATCTTCCCTTAGTCGTGCCATTCTTGCTGCCATGCTTCCATCGCGAGGCTGTAAAGCCTCCTCCGAAGGCGGGAGACGGGCAACTGTTCGAAATTTAGAACCGGTGCATTGAGATCACCGTTTCGTTCCGGTACAGGCCCGGCTCGAAACCGCATCCCAAATATTTCGGCCTCCCTTCCTCTTCGCAGTTTCCACATGGTCGCTTGAACTTTCACCAATAAATCGATTGGGAGAGCCTTTCCCAAAACAGTGGTAGCCTCGTAAGAGGTTTTTTTGTAAACACCGGTGCATACAATTAAGGCTCTGCACTGGGCACTCCTTAAATTTTGAATAAGTGCTCGATTTATTTCCAACCTATGCTCCCAAAAGGACGCCGCGTAAGAGGTCACACCTTTCGAAGACACCTCGGTACACCATGTACAAATGATGGCCCGACAGTCTGTAATCCTTTCGAGCAAGCCCCTTAAGCTTGTGCATCTCACAGAGGGCGTCCGCCGCTACTTGCCTAATGTGGTTGCTATACAGCAACTTCTCATAAACAAAACACGTAGGTACTTATGAACTCGAACTCGGCTGATTACACAGTCTTTATACTTAATACGGGTGTTACGACTGTTTGATAATTTGTCTACACCCTTGAGAAGCATAAACTTCGTTTTGGGCACAAAAATCCTTAAATTTTGAATGTCCCTCTGCGGGACCTCTGCGGTTGACAAAGCCGCCTGCACTCGGTATTCTAGCTGCGGTCGTGAGTTACCATAAACTAACAGGTAACAGTCATCGGCGAATGCCTGGGCCGTGACCCCTTCTGGGAATGTCAGTCCCAAAAATCCATCGAATACTATGTTCCATAGCAAGGGACCGTGAAGATAGGTGATGTTGGATGTCCACTGAAACGCTCTTCATGAACGATTTTGCAAATTCCATTGCAGTCTATGTCCCTGGGACTGTATATGTAGTCTAGAATATTTGTGCGTGTCCTTAGTAAAAGGTCTGATTGAAAAAGAACCCCAACCACATTTTTTTCTGGCTAATCGCGGAAACAGCAAACAATATTTACCGAAAGACCTTGTGTAAGTTGCCTTAATCAAGGTCTAATTAAGGTCACCTTATTTACAGAAAGTCGCTTTGAGTCAGCTAGCTATGATGAATATTCGTCCAGCCACTGGAGATTGAATTTTTTCTTGAGATGTTTCGCATCTGCTGCAAAATCGTAATTACTCAAAGGTACCCAAACAATTTCCAACAGACATTTTTCTTAACAACCGGGATAATCCTCTCCAGGCCAAAGTTTTTCCCATTATCATCTTCATGATAATCGTCATCTTCAGTTTCACTTTCGCTGTGTTCACATTGGTTTGAAACACAGAAGTACCGCAGTCGCAGTGTTTAAACTAGAGGGTGATTGTAGTTCCTTGTTTTTTTAATCATCGCTGTTGCTGATATTTTTTCCGTTTTAAATTCACCGCAAAAAAAAAATAAATTTAATTTGACCAACGTTGATATGAACGCGGGGACGTGGTATCTCGCTGCATATATTTGACAAGGAAGGTTCCAACCGACATTTTTGTCAAAATTTAATTTTACCTATACGGAATACGACTATACTAGTTAAGCTTAATTAAAAGATTTGACTATCATCATTATAACATTAAAAACTTACGGAAGAATCATCAGCAGGAAATTTTTCAGACATACAGACAGTTTTTAAAAACCAATGTTTTGTACTCAGGGACCCCAAAACGGATATTTCTATATATCCATATCGTAATCATAAATTTGTCGCAAGTTATTTAAATGTTTTGTTTTTTTACTGACAAATTCAAGATAAACTAGAAACGGGCCGATTTTGCTAATAAAAAAATCGACCAATTGCCAAAAAGAATATTCGTAATTATGCCACGTTTTGGATTATTTTTAATTGTTCATCAAAAGTATTGATTATTTAGAACTTAACAAAACTTATAACCGTAGTACTATAATCTGTTTTATTTATTTATTGTTTGTTTTGAAAGATCTAAAAGTGTCCCTAGTGGCATAACACTTGCAAGCATAGAAAGATAACCAAAAAATGAATAATAAATATTTATTTTATAATTTCTTCTTACCCATTTAATAAAGTTAAAATAATGTGTGTTTTAACTTCAGTTTTTTTTTCTTTTACTCCAGATTTCTCGAAAAAAATACAGATTTCTCGAAAATTTCTGGAACCTTTTTTTCAGATTTTCAGGTCAGATTTCATATAAAATCATTAAATTTTCCCTAATTTGGGTCTCATGCATTACATTCTGACGTAATTATACCGAAGGCTCAGAAATCAGGCCGAAATGTTCCAGCCGACATTCGCAACAAATCATTTTCTAACCTATATTTAAAAGAATTTTCTTCTTTATTTTTACCGGTAAAACACGTCCTGAAAGTTTGTTGCATTCTTCTTAAATTACTCCGTTTGTATATTATTATTTAGGAATAATTACTTTTAAGCGTGTAAAATAAGCATTAAATTTTTATCGGAATTTTGTTATTATTTTGTCTACCTGCAGAAAAGTAAACATCTGACTGTTTTTTTACATCAAAGACTCCTTCAACCTTTTTTTAAAATAACCCTAAATTATTATATTCATTTTACGCTTATGTAAAATATTGAAATTCACAGGATTATTTTTTAATGATTATAATAATGTGAATAGATTAAACGACACTACACTTAATTTTTAAAATGATATTTGTAAATTTAATTGTAACTAAGTATCTTGCAACGAAATGATTAATTATGTGTTGTCTTAATGAGCAGTGTTCCATAATGTAATATGTGTTACGTAATCGTTATACCTAAAGTAATCTTTGTACTTCTCATCGTTTAGTTTAGTCGTTATTTTAATAACTATTTCTTTTATTTTTAAATGCCAGTTCATCCATGTTGTAAAACATGATTACTTTTAATTACTGTAAATAATTTTTTATTATATTTAAACGATCATGCTGGGTTTTTAAAAAATAATGCTGTGTTAAATTATTTTCTTAAAAAAATATACAATAACTAAAAAAAAACTGATATTACAAAAAAAAAAAAAAAACAATAAAAAAAAAGCAATCAATTGGATGAGGACAATAGAAATTATTTGTTAAATAGTTAATAGTGTTTTTTTTTTAATTTTCTTATTTGGGACATTTTAGGCGGGCGTACATTCGAGTTCTAAAGTAGTAAAAAACCGAAGTTTCTGTAATTTCCTTTTGCAAGAGATTAGTTACTGTAGGAAATGAAAAACGCACCGCACCGGGATTTATAACCAGCTGTTTCGAAGTCGAGTGTTCTAAGGATCAAATCCTACCTAATAAAGGCAGTTGCCTTTATTAGGATTTGATCCTTACTTTGATCCCTTTGATACTTAGTTTTGATCCCTACTTTTATACAGATTTGAATACTAGATCGTGGATACCGGTGTTCTTTGGTGATTGGATTTCAATTAACCGCACATCTCAGGAATGGTCGATCTGAGACTGTACAAGACTACATTTCATTTACATTCATACATATCATCCTCATAAGTAATGCCTTATGATGATTCTGGAGGCTAAAAAGAAAGAGAGAGAGAGAGAGAGATGTGCGAGACAAAATTGCGTACGTTTATGGAAAAATGATTATTGAATAAAATAAAGCGACTTTTATATTGTTCCATTACTGTGAAACTTCAAACATCGTAAAAAAATTTCCAAAAAATCATAATTTTATTTATTTAAATTTATTAATAATTTTATTACACAAAACAACAATATATGTATATATTTGTACCTATAAATAAAATACCCTGGCGGACTCATAATCAACGCCCAGCAACAACTACTGAAGATAGATTTATCAAATTTGTATCACGTTCTTTTTACTGTATAGGTGCATGTTAAGAAAGCAGTTTTTGAAATTTCGAGATTAAAAGGTTAAAATGGAGAAACATTGATTTTACTATTTTTTTAATTGCTTGGTTATAAATGAAGATATCATCAATTTGCTTTTTGGCGGTGAGTAATCTTCATGTGAATGTCAAAAAACCGATTTCTAGATTTTACGAAATTCTACCTTGAAAGGGATGAATTTGAACAATGGTTGCAAATTTGCCTAATTTCCGACTATACTAAACGAGATATTCACTCGATTTGGGCTTGCAAATGCTTTTCAGATTAACATCTAAAAACTATTTTAGGGGTTTTTTGAATTTCGATTTTTCAAGGAATGCGACGGTGTACGACGCTGCGGCTCAACCAACACAGCGATTGACTCTGTTACTACATGTGCCACGCGACTGGATGCATCTGCCTCCGGTTATTTGGCTAAAAAACATGAAAAAAAAAAGTAAAACCTATGAAAAACAAAGTACAGTCATCTCCTAGTGGTGTTTTTCGGGTAATGCTATGAAACGGGCAGAATACATTTTTACCCACACGAAGAACGGATAATCAGCTATAATTACTATTTATAAGATAGAGGCCGACTATTTTGAAATCCGCATTCTTCAAATCAATCAAGGGTCCTCTATTAATCAGACTGGTGCTCTGAAGAAATTACAATACACTGATAATTTTTATGAATTGAACAGTTTTTAATTTTTTTCAATATTATTCTTACAAGCTTGAGTTTAATGAACAGAGAGGTCCAGGAGGCAGAGCTCCCTGGACCTAGTGGCTAGACTTCTATCTTTATATATTTTTCAACTCATAAACATTTCTTACTACTTTTGTTGATTTATTTTTAAAATCCTTAATATTTTTCAATAATTACTTATTTTTTGTGATTCAAAAAAAAAAATATGCTTGGCGTTGAGGGATGAATTTTTGTATTTATGTTCAAATCTGATTATAAATTTTGTGAGCAAAGCTGCGACGAAAAATGCTAGTATATATATATATATCTGAGTATCTTGCAATAAAAATCTTTGATAAGAAGAAACCCTCACCAAAATTGAGACTATTTAATAATATTTTTTACATCTCGAAAAGTTGTTTACAGCACTTCTTAATTAAGTAAATAACTGTTCGACACTAAAAAACTTTAAAAAAATTGTAGCTGGCCCTATCTCAAATCAGCTGTTTTCTCATCCGTATAAGAATATTACTTGGGATGTATTATTTAGGTACTTTACAAACTAATTGTGAAAAATATTAAATAGTCAGTGAAATTTATTTTACATTTCCCTCTAAAATAGTATGTAACAATCTTACTCTTTTCATTTAGTATTTTGTAGTCAACAATGTTAGATGGATAATTGGAATGTAGTGAACTCATACAGTAAAAATACATCATTTCCAGCTAGGAACGTTTTCTAAATTTTATATTTCTAACGGTTGAAAAATTACTTAAGGATTCCCGTACTTTATCGTCACTAAAATTTATATATAAAGAGAGAAAGGGAGAGAGTTTATAAAACAGTAATGTTACTTTTATGTTGAATGGAGTTACCCCTCCTGTTTGTTCTTTTTTTTTTTTAATTTATATTCCTCATAGATACTTTTATAAAATTATTTTCATTATTTTCTACCCGACATTCTTAGGTCTTGTAGGGTAACTAATTACTTCTCAACACTCAATCTTATTAGCACATTTTAGAAAAACTGTTTTTTTTCCTTTATGATGCTATAAAAAGAAATCAGGTTTTATTTGATATTTTTATTTCCCTTGTTACATTCAACTGCAAGGTTTATTTAGTTTTATATAAAGCACATGCAGGTATAAGTTCAATTTTTTTTTTTTAATAAACTTGTTTATTTTATTTACTTTATTGTGTATGTTTTTTCTACTTGTCTTCATATTCACGTTGTATAATATTAATAATAAATTCTCTTTATTAAAGCTATAAACTTGCCTTTATTTCGGTAGTTATTATTATTATTTTTTTTTAAGTAAAAGGTTCTCAAAGTACATTTCCTTATACAATCCCTTAATGCACAACCAGCTCAACGAAACAAAATTATACTGTGTTACTTTTATATTTTAATTTATAATGGAGTTTTTAGATTGGTAAGCATAGGAACGAAATATTCCTGGATTTCTTAATAAAAGATTTCTTTAAAGGATAGTAAGATATGTAAACTAAGTTATAGGTGTATTTTATTTATTTTGTCATTTTAAATAATATTTACTTGAAATATTTACGAAATATTCGTACACTTTGAAATACTGTAGTGTTGGATCAACAGTGCAATATTCTAGTACGATAAAAAAGAAATTATTTTGTAAAATCACTTTTTCACCGCTAATTAATCATATATTTATAAACATAAACTGACAAAATTAATTCACGCTTTCAATCAACTAAACTATTTTATATAAAACCGTTGCTTTGCGGTGCAGCGTTTAACACGAATCTAAATCCATTGTCATTCAAAAGGTTATACGTAGAACGGCATTGTATAAAAATTGCTTTACCTTTCAGATCAGTTATTCGGTGAAATAAAAGTTTGTCGGGCAGCGTTTCATGAAATCTATTATTTTTTTTACTACTAAAGTATTAAACTTTTTTTTTCTATGGTAATCTTTTTCTTTTTATGGTAATCTTTTAACTTTAAGGTAATTAGAACATCTTGTATCCTCTGTTATCTGATTTCTTTATCTTTCTTTCCAGTTTTTAACTTGTATTAATAAATTTGGATGTATCTTTAATATTAGGTCCTCAAATATTCTTTCTTTTCTTTTCAAGTTTTTTGCTTATCAGATTTTCTCGTTTCATATTGGTTTTAAAAAAATGTTTTATCTACACACATAACTTTTATTCCGTATTAGCTTCTGACTTCATTTTAAAAGCTTTATTTCTTTCTCTTTTCATATTGTGTAACGTTTAATAGTATATTATAAACATGATTATTTTTTATCACGTGATAAGTTTTTTTACACATGATTATTAATCAGTACAGTGCATTATTAATAGGGCACATGATTATTTTTTATTTATAAGAATATTTTGGTAATTCTAAAATTTTACTCGCTTATTTTTTTTCATTAAACGTTTTTTGTTTTTACATCTGATTTTTATTTCTACGTTACATCTTTATATTCGTACAAATCTCAATATTATTGTAATTCTTATTTTCTCTGTTATCTATTTTATATTCCAATCCTTGTCTTCCAATACAAAGTTTAGTTTCTAAAAGTTATTCTATTACGAAATTAACCAAATATGGTTGTATTTATGTACGACCCACCAACCTAATCCATATTTTTACAAGATTTTACCACAAACTTCTCTCTCTCTCTCTCTCTCTCTCTCTCTCTCTCTCTCTCTCTCTCTCTCTCTCTCTCTCTCTCTCTCTATTGTGCGTGTGTGTGTGTGTTCGTGTTAATCCTTTGTCATTTTATATTTTATTAACGCATATAATTTTTTGCATCTTACGTAAGACCACAATATTCTTGGTCTATGCGTTTTTTAAACAGCATTACATTCTATTATTAAAATTATTTAAGAATTTCTTTCTAATTCTTACATTTATTTTTGATACTAGTAAACTTCTTTTTGGAATGAAAATACGTTTTTTTAGGCATTGATTTTTAATGTATTGTTTACAATACTTCATTCATTCGTTGTAATTTTAATATCTACATCATAAAAATCTTCTCCTATTTTCTGTTCTTACTTCCTTGTACGAAGTAAAGGAAGTATTGCGATCGCGAAAAATTCGGTTTCAGATTTCAACGGAAGTATCCATTTTGACCATCCCTGAATCCATTTTAACTACTTTCAGCGTGACGTCTTTACGTACATCTTGCATAACTGAAAAACGATTCGCCGTTGTATGTTGAAATTTTGGGTGTAGTACTTTTGTAACATCTGGTTGTACACTTCCTCAAAATCCGGAAATATTTGGATTTTGGAGTTTTTCTTATCTGTAGTAATAAGCCCTTATTGAGAGCTTTTCAACGACTTATCATAAGTGGTACTTAGTTTCATTGCTTCCAGTGTTATAGCCAAATAAAATTTTAATTAACGAAATATCATTAACGGATCATACAAGGGAAAGGCACATCGGTTCGAATCAGACTTCATCTCCCACTTTTTTTAACTTTTTTTTTTAATTTAAATATATTAATTTATTAATATTTATTAACCTCTGATTGTAAAAAAGTTTCACGATAAATAATAATTCAATAACAATAGAAAAACAAATATGAAAAAATAAATAAGTTTTTAATGAAATAAAATTTTTTGTACTTCTCATTTAAAAAAAAAATCTGTATATGTAATTTATTAGACGTACAAGGAAGTCGTGTGGTGCACACATCAGATTTCTTGTGTTTATAATTTTTAATATCTAATTTTCATATTATTATTTATTTTTCATATTTAATTAAATTTACTTTCCTCTTATTTATTCTCCAACTGCTTTTTATCTTAGCAAAAGTATATTTGATTCTGAATTTTTTGTGAATAATCTTTTTCTGTTGAAAAATGTCATCGTCGAAATATTACTTTTCTTCTTGGATATTTGTTTAACTCTCAGATTTGTATTTATGTTCCTATTGTTTCTTAATACACTAGTAAATAAGCATAACTGACAGAATACATCCTGGTTTCAATCCTTTTAAAATCAAAGTTTATTTCAATCTTCGTCTTTTCTATCACTGCCACCTGATTTTTGTACAGATTATATCATCATTCTGTATATTTCAGTTTAATATGTTAATATTATCGGTTATAAATTGTACACTCCAACATTAAATTAGTGTGTCCTCATTTTACATATGACTAATCTTAAGGATTTTAATAATTTTATTATTTACTTCCTTGTAAGAAGTAAAGGAAATATTGTTTTCGCAAAAAATTTCGGTTTTTAGATTTCAATGGAAAGATCCATTTTGACCACTGAATCCATTTTGACTAGTTTCAGCGTGACGTCTGTACGTACCTCGCATAACTTGAAAACGATTAGCCGTAGGATGTTGAAGTTTTAGATTTAGGACTGTTGTAAAATCTAGTTGTGCTCCCGTTTTGATTGTAATCGACTGAACCAAAAAAGTTCAAAATTTAAAAAAATTGGATTTTGAACTTTTTCTGCAGTAATAACTGCAGTAATAAGCCATCATTGAGAGCTTTTCAATGATTACCATAAGTACCACGTATGATATGTAACCATAAGTACGTATGAAATAAAATTTTATGTACTTTTCATTAAAAAAAAAAAATTGTAAATGTAATTTAATAGGCGTACAAGGAAGTCATGTGGTATCCACATCAGATTTTTTTTAGAAATTTCTTGAATCTATTATTTTAGAAATTTTTTTACGATTTTGCAATACTAATTTTTAACGGTGTAGCCCGTAAAGTCATACAATAATTTGCCAGATTTTTAATAGAAATGAGTATGGTTTTTTAGAAGAACCGAAAACAATAAAATTTAATCATCGGGTCATTGAAGTTATTCTATAAAATAAGAGATTTAAAATTTTAGTACAAATAACAAAGTTTAGTTAGTCATGCGCTTAGAGTCAGATAGTACGGGTTTGTATTTTGCGTCTGTGTATTTATTTACATATATACAGCGTTTATAAATACGAATGTCAAAGATCAAGACAAAAACCGGACCGAGGATTTGTCAACGAAATTCTTGTGAGACATAACTTAATGATATTTTTTGTCCTCCTTTATTATCTAAATAAACTCGTATATAACAAATAAAGAGTTATCGTATAATAATACATTCATATATACGTACAGTTAAGCCACAAGAAACGTTAACAAGAAATAAATTCAGTGAGAAAGGAAGATAAAAAATAGAAAGATGCTTCTTCGTTAAATCTGATTAATTATTTGCGGGGATTAGAAACGGTCAAGAGCGCGTTTGGACAGGGGAACAATGCCTAGAATTGAAATCGTTCCCGGCTGTGGTTATAATTCAAACGGGCTTAACGAATGATTTAATGTATCCCTCCTCTTCGCTTTATCACGGTATTACTCTGAATATTCCCCTCTTTCTTTGTGCTGATTTGCATCCGTGTGACATTCATAATAAAGATATCTTTTTTCGTTTCGTTACTATTATTATTATTATTTATTCTAAGAACTGCAACTTTTATTCGTTTGATCTATGTAGCCGGCTGAATTTTACAATTAAGTCTACTGCCGGTTTACTTCTCAAATTATCTTCCTGCACTTTTTTCATTTAATTTCTATTCTTTTTTACAATAGATGTAATTTCAGATCAACTAAGTTTTATATGCCATAAATAACGGCGAATTAAAATACAAGAAGTATTATACGATTTACGTACTTGTATAAATGTTATATTAGATGCGTGTAAACATGTTTTTTTTTTTTACTTATTGATTAGAAACCATTATAAAAATAAAAAATTAATTAAATATGTTTAATAATTTTTTATTTTATTTAATAACATGTTTCGGGAGCAAGTTCCATCATCAGGTATAGACCATTATTGTAGATTGTAGTAATGAAACGAAGTTAAAACAAAATTATAAAAAATTCATAAATTTAAACATGGTACACATTATTCAAAATATATGGTGATGCATTGCTATATCATCTATTGAAAAATGTAAATTTTTCAGTAGACATACTGTTCTGTCATTGGTTTGTATACCAAGCGGTTACATTGTTTGTAAAATACGTTCTAGATATAAATTTGTTGACTTTTTAAAATTATTTCGTGTCTTAATTTCAATACGATCTGCCAAATCGATTGGTATAATTATAACCGATGACTTGTGACAAAAACAAGAAGTTAAAAGTTATAAATTTTTACACACTGCTCAAAAAGGAGTACAGTGTATTTAGGATGTATGTTTGTTTATTCCACCGTAGCAGCTCAGAGGCTGAACCGATTTAGATCTATGACCCCGCGTTGGAATCCTTACGTTACTGGGATTGTCAAAGGCTGTATAAACGTGTGTTTTGTGTGTGTTAAACATTTTACATATATGTAATATATAACATATTATATATGTTTAAATAAATTTAAAAAAAAAAATATTTCTATATACAAATCAAGCAGCAAAATCAATACGTGTAACGAAATGAACAATGTAAATTTTAGATATAGGCAACGGGATGTTTAGAGTGCATTTGCATTTTAAGCAAGTTAAATATTTTAACCAAGTCATATTGGCCAACAGCCTTCACGGATCTAATGGCAACAGTTCGAAAATTACGGGCTCCGTACTTGTACATTACACTCGAGTAAAATGATCTGCACCGGTGGGGCGTCCTATTTTTTTTCTGGCTGTCGGGTTTTTTTAATTTCTAACAAATTTAAAACTTGTTTATTTTATTTAAGAAATTTATACACGGATAAGAATTAAAAAAATTAATGTTATAAATTTTTTATACCCGTATTTTACGCATAAATACCTCTAACTCTAAATTAGTGGATGTATTATATTATATTCTATTGTAGTGGATTATTTAATTATACTTTAATTAAAAAATAATCTTGATAAAAGTTGTTCGCTTTTACTTTTCCGGGAGTAGAGTTGTACTGTAAGCCGGTTAGCTTACAGTATACTCTGTAAGCTAACCGGGGCAGATTTTACATGTCTGAGCTTTCATCGACTTTTGGAAGGAAAGTACGATATTACTTTGGTCGCATGGTGCGAGTAGTAGAAGGATGAATATACCATTCACTTAAATTGTGGTTTCCTTTTTACTTATTTGTACGAAGTAAAGGAAGTAGTGATCGCGAAAAACCTCGGTTTTCAGATTTCAAGGGAAATATCCATTTTGACCATCCCTGAATCCATTTTGACTAGTTTCGACGTGACGTTATACATCGGTATGTATGTATGTATATACGTACGTATGTATGTCGCATAACTCAAAAACGATTAGGTGTAGGACGTTGAAATTTTGGATTTAGCACTGTTGCAACATCTAGTGGTGCACCTTCTCTTTTGATTGTAATCGACTGGACCAAAAATGTCCAAAAAAGCCCAAAATCCGAAACATTTTGATTTTTGACTCTTTCTTAAGTGCAGTAATAAGCCCTCATTGAGAGATATTCAACGATATATCATAATTGATACTTATTTTCATTGGTTCCAGAGTTGTAGTAAAATAAAATTGTAATTAATGAAATATTTATATCTTACAAGAGGAAGGCGCATCGGTTCGAATCTGACTTCTCCTTTTTTTAAACTCTTTTTAATTTAAATATATTGATTTATTATTAATTATTAACCTCTGATTGAAATAAAATGTTTACAATAAATAATAATAAATTTAATAGGCGTACAAGGAAATCATGTGATGTTCCTGCAAGTTGGAAAGTTGAACGTTTCTTTATCACCAGAATCTATTGATATTTTTTTTTTTTGTAAAATTCTGGATTAGAATGAATTGTTACTTTTTTAAAAAATAAAAATAAAATCACAAAAAAATTTGCGGAGAACTGCGCAAGAGTTTTTTCACATCTTGATGTTTCATGATCCCCTCAAACCAAATATCAGAATTTTAACATTGAAAAATTCCGAGATGTGTGTACGTATGTATATATTATATTAGCTTGTTTTTTGTTTAATTTCTTCAGACAGGTCGGGTTGATTTTGATAAAATTTGGCAAGATATGGATTATGGACGTCATTTAATTTTTACTAAAATTAATTCGTTTCTTCATTAATTTATTGTTCATCTTGTTATAGAATTTATTGTACGGTAGCATTACATGATTATTTATCGTACGTAACATATTACTTAAGCGGTAAATAAAAAGAAAAAAAACTTAATACATTATTCTATTAGAATGATTACAGTAGAGGAAGGGAAAAGTAGAAGAAAGGGAAGTTCAGCGCAAGTTGAAGTTCCAAAAATAAAAAGTGTTAACCTCTATATACATAAGTTTGATCGCTGTTAACGATATGTTTCAGGTCAAATAGTCGTAGCCGCAGTACGATTATAAATATGTGCGCTAACAGAAAACGAAGTAAAGCGTTTAGAACTTACAACATTAACCCGTTTACTATACATTCCGGTAAATATAATTTCGTATTCCACCTTCTTTTAAATTATATGAACAACAAATTTGAAGAAAAAAAAATTAGTCGATATATAACTTATACGTTTATTATATTACGGCTAAACCAGTGGTCGGTTGGAGTCGTCGTTTGTGGTGGGAAGGGTCTGTTATGAATATTTATCATGGAGTATACAAGAATCTCGGTAGGGATCCGACTTAATATGTTATTTATATGAAACATTATAAATCTCCGCCCAACTGAGACCTGTCCATTCTCTGTTTAAGGTGTACTTATGTCACCTAAACTTATGTTTACGTGTACTTTTTATCGTCGTTATTATTATTATTTTTTAAATATTTAAATGCTTTTAAATTCGGTCAATAACCTAATTCCTTATTAAACATTTCTTAAAAATTCTTTACCGTATTATCGCGAGTAATAGGTTTTATAAATTACTGCTTTCTTGTAGTCTTATCGTAAAATGTTTGTTGTGTTATATACAAAGTTGAACAATTTTCTTCGTTATTATCCTTGTAATAAATTTATGTTTTCGGTCGTAAATATTACCAAAGTGAAAAACAGGTACCTGTTTAATTTGACGGTTACTTGCGTTTATTTAAAATTTTTAACAGTTTCGTTCTGTATCTGAATAATATAACGTATAAAAGATGTAAACAAACTACTGCAACCCTTTAATAGTTTTTAATGCTTAAATGTATAAAAATAAATTTTAGCAAATTCCTCTATCTGGAAGCAATATATATTTTGGTATTAAAACATCTCAGAAGGAACCAGGGGAGGAAACTAAAAAGATTTAGATAGAAAGGGAGGGGTTATAACAGATTATTTTAATACAATCGAAAAACAAAAGGTATACGTAAAAGCCATCGGATTACGACAATCCTAACCAAAATTGTAGCCATTTATTATTTTTCACAACTAGTTTCAAAAGCGGCCTGTAAGTACCTCTTATATAACTGCTCAACATTGTAACACTAAAAAAAATAAAATTTATCAGAGTTCTTATCTCAAGACGATCTATTTATCAGTATGGGGCTATTGCTTAGCTTGTGCTGTAAACCATTTTTGAAATTACCAGTGAAAAATATTAAATGGCTGGGACTTTGATTAGGGTTGTAGTATTCTGAATTTTTGGTTATCAGTACCCTTTTTAAATACATGTGTAGCAATTCTACTTTTTCTAATTAGCATTTTTCAGTTGTCCTTCCATGATATCCTTTTGGGAGCTTGGGGTGGAGTAAGTAGTCTTATACTGAAAAATATATAATTTCTAGGTTATAATATTTGCAGAGCATCAATTCTCTATGTTTAAATTTGAAGTTAAGAGTTTCTTACTTTATTAACACTGTTCAAATGTATATATATGTTTTTTTTGAGGGGCGTCGCTAGCGCCCCTTCTTGCAAATACGACAGCTTGACAGAGAAGCGGTGACGCTACCCGTATAATCGAAAAATAAAATTTTTCGTAATTTTCTGTACCTTCAAATACATTTTATTAAATAAGAATGATTTTAGATAAATGAATTGTGTTTATGAATCCTGAATAAAAATGTAATCTTATGCGCAAAACATAATCGTATTTTGGATAGGATCGTATATTGTATTAACAATATACGATACCAATTATATTAATTGACTCAACCAATTTACATCATATATTAACATACATATTTAAATTTCAGTGAAACTTATGTAGTAGTTTGGAGATTTTTGATATTCAAAATTTGATACATAGGCATATATATATATATATATATATTTTTATATATATATTTTTGATATTCAAAATTTGATACATAGGCATATATATATATATATATATATATATATAAAACACATCCCGTTAAGTATTTTTCATGGCTTATTTAATGTTTATATTGAACTTTATTCACGCATATTACTACGCTTTTTCAAAACAGAAATTTGTCTCCGAATGTATTTTCAAAATTAGTGATCATTCTATTTTTTACAAAAAAAGATTATTTAGGAGCAAGTACGACTTTTATCTACATGGAACTTTATTCTGTCAAGCTTAGATTTCCATTCGATCATTTTCCTGGTACATGAAGTTTCTTCTATATTTCAATATAACACATTCTTTTCTACACACAACTCTATGCTTAAACATATTTGTACTGAGCTATGTTTTTTGCAAACCATTTACGCAATAGATCTCAACGAAAGAGATGTGTGAATAAAATGTATCGCAAGTTATTTTTATGTAATATTCTTAATAGTGTTTCGTATCTTACCGAATTCATCCTGTAGAATTCGTTGTGGATGAAAACAATATGTCTCGTATTAAAATGGGAGCCTTATAAAAAAAAATCTGATGCGGATACCACATGCCTTCCTTATACGCCTATTAAATTACTTATATATTTATTTTTCGTTGCACTTCGTTTAAACTTATTTCATTTGAAAGTGAGATACGATCATCCAGTTCTTTAATAAAGTGGACAGTTACACAATTGTTTTGTTGTGTACGTATCAGCATTTTTAATTAGTTTATGTATTAAATTTGTTTCGTATAGCTCAAGCGAGAAAGTGTCGGATCCGTAACCGTGAACACAGCGGTTCGAATCCGACTTCATATACAAGTATTAGTTTGTAACTTTTTTTTTTAGATATAGTGATTTATAAATAATTATCGACTTCTGTAAAAATTTTTGGATTAAACTAAAAAGTACATAAAATTTTATTTCACTAAAAAACAAATGATTTTTTCATATTTTTTTTCTTATTGAATTATTATTTTTTGTAAAAATATTTTTACAATCGGAGGTTAATAAATTATGAGTAAGTCAATATATTTAAATTTAAAAAAAGAGTTAAAAAATATATGTAGATGAAGCCTTCCCATTGTAAGATTCAAATATTTCATTAATTAAAATTTGATTGGCTATAACTCTGGAACCGATGAAAATAAGTACCGGTTATGATATATTGTTGAATAACTCTCGATCAGAACTACTGCACTTAAGAAAGAGTCCAAAATCGAATTTTTATTTGAATTTTTGGGCTTTTTGAACACTTGGTCCAGTCAATTGCAATCAAAAGGGGAGACGTATTTTCATTCCTTGTTCTTGTAATGAGTGAAAAATTACATTTAATAGTTGGTTACATCTGCAATGTCGTTAGGATTTATTTTTTACTGAAAATCAACAATATGATGATATCCGGGAGACAGTATTGTGAAAATTTAAATATAACTAGTCTGGACGGCATCGAACTGGCTTCGTTCCTGTTGTGGACGAGTCAATCGTTATATATGTACATTATTAATCTGTCCTAAACTAATTTAACAATTAAAAATATATCTACGACACTACCGTAATCGTCATTTAAACAAGTTTCTTTTTTTAATTTTTTAATAATTTAAAAGTTACTAAATTTTACAATTTTAGGCCCATTCGTCAGCTTTTTTTATTATCGTATTAAAAAAAGGTGTTGTTGGTTATTTTGACCTTTTATAGTATTCAGATAAAATTATTGATTAAACATTTTCCTTATGTTTATAGGAGTGCAATCATTAATAAAAAAGAATAATCACTTATTTAAAAAAAATAAAAAATCTGATCTAGAACCACATGACTTCCTTGTACGCCTATTAAATTACATATACACATTTTCAAAAGTAATTACGTATACACATATTTCACTGATAACTTCTGATTTTTTTTTAATTTTTTTTTTATTGTTATTATTGAATAATTATTTATTGTAAAACTTTTTTTACAATCACGGGTTAATAATGATTAATAAATCAATATATTAAAAAAAAAAAAAAAATTAAATAAAGAGAAGAAGATGAAGTCTGATTTAAACCGATGTGCTCCTTCCCTTGTAAGATCCAAATATTTCATTAATTAAAATTTTATTTCTTTATTACTCTATCATAAGTACCGTTTATGATATATCGTTTTAAAGCTCTCAGTGAGGGCTTATTAATACAGTTAAGAAAGAAAAAATCCAAACAGTTTTGGATTAAATTCAAAATTTCAAAATCGTAGGGCTAATAGATTTTTGGGTTATGCGAGATACGTACGTACATACAGGCGTCACGCCGAAACTAGTTAAAATGGATTCAGGGATGGTCAAAATGGATATTTTCTTTCAAATGAGAAAACCGAAAGGTTTCGTGATCACAATACTTCCTTTACTTCATACAGGAAGTAAAAAACAAAACAAACAAAAATAAACAAAATATATTCACTTCTCAGAAGTGAATACGAGAATATGAGAACCAGATAATAGAACTCTTTCTGCGTAACTTAATAAAATACTTAAGGTTATAATTAGAAAGTATTTTATATGCTTCTGTTATCATTTGTAATAAATTACGAAACATTTTAAAAATAATTCTCACCAATTTATTTTTTAAAAAATTGAAAAATCTTTTTTTATAGAAATAGTATGTCCATGAATTTTTAAAATAATATTAATTAAAGAAATATTTACAAACCGGAACTTTATGCATCCTTTTCAACATGTGCATAAATATGATTTTAAGTAACTCTCATTAACCTTTTGTAAATTGTGAAAATGTTTACTAGTATGTTCATATATTTATCTTTCATATCAGTTTACGTTTTAAATAATTAGTACGGATTTTGAGTATCTTTATTTTTTTTATAATTGACTGTGTATTTTTTGATGCCTGCTTTGATAATTTCTTTTTCAGTTTCCCTTAATATTTTCAGGTAAATGCACGGGTAGTTTTTTTATCGGTGGAGGAGCATATCTTCCCGTTTGTAATGCGATGTTTATAGTCTTCTTTGCCGATACTGGTGGGTCTACAGCAAAGAAAAATAATTATGACCGATATTTAAATATATAAATTAGCATTATTTATGTAAATAAACAACGCTAAGTTTATACATATTATTTAATGTAACGAGAAGAATGATTGCGGTCCATTCCTGACGCCTGGCGTCAGGAATGGACCGCAAAGCAGAATAACAAAATCCCATGTATTACTCAAAGGCCGTCGGATTTTGACTTGCCACGTAAGACATGGTCAACGCTAAACAGAACTCAGCACGGTAGGTGCGCTTATTTCCTGTATAAATGGGGTAAAATACTGACGCCCCTTTGTGAGTGTGGTGAAAATCAAACTGTTAAACGCATCACAGAAGTTTGTCCTAGGACAGCTTATGAAGGGAATCCTGAAGATTTCCTAATGGCGACTCCAGAATCAGTAGCATATATTAATTTGTTAATTCTTTGTAATTTTTGACTGTAATTGGTGTCGTGTTCTGGTGCCATACGATAAATAAATAAATGTAACGAATACTTTCAGCGGGTTTTAGGACTCAGCTCCTCCCCAAACTAAGCACGTAAATGAAAAATATGCAAAATATTTTCAAAAGGATATTATTTATTTATTTATTTGGAAGTATCAACAAACAAACTGCCCGATTACAGTCATTTTATTATTGATGAATTTTACGGCGTATGAAAATTTCATATCTGACCGGGAGTCGAACCAGGGACCTTCGGATGAAAGGCCGAGAACCTACAACTCCACCACGGAGATCGGCGGATATGATATTTATCAACTTTAGTATGCATTAAATAATCCATCTCAGAAATCAATTATTACAATGCGGCTATACGAGTTTAATTTTATAATTTATACGCGTAAATGCAAATAATTAATTTTAGAATATTTGTTTTCATATACAATTTATTTATTTATTTATTATTACTGAGACATCGTTTTTATAATAGCTGTTATTTAAGCGGGATGAATTCTTTACTAATGAAATTTGTAGTCTTTCTGCGTTTTTCTATTTTTCGTTTTGCAAGTAACGAATGTCGAATGAGTTTAACCGCGGTAAATTAGTGTTTTTGCTCGTTTTAATTAGATGGTATTTAGTGATGGGCAATTTGATGACTAATGGGCCATAACGAGGTTAGTTGTAAAGATAATGCTGGAAGTCGAGAAGAAGACTCCGACAGCAGAAGCAGAGTATAAGTAAAACAAGACGGGACCGCTACGCTCGGTTATTCTTGGCCGTTAAACGATAATGGTAACTAGTGGTGGCCAGTAGAGCCATTTCACGAAATCATCGCAGACATAAAGCAGCGTCAGAGGCCGGGCAGCTAGACTGACGCAACAGAAGTATGGATGGCGGCTGTAGGGCTGCTGCTGCCGTCTCGATTGTTATTGTATATGAGCGTGCACTAATAAGCATTATATACCCTCCAGGAGGAGAGTTTCTCTTCGTTAGCGACCGATTGTAATTATTATATGTTTTTCTATACGTATCCTTTTTTAACAACTACCTCAGATTCTATTTATGCACCCTTTCATTTATATTATACATCTGTTTGCCAGCTTCTTTTATCGCTTAAACTAATAACAAAGTATTTTTAACACTATCAATATTTTAATAACCAGAATACCCTAGATTTCCGTTAAAAAAATCTCATCGTCATGCGGGGACATAACGGCAGGAACAGTTGTTTATTATTATTACTATTATTGTTATGCTTTTATTAGAATACAATTTGAAACCGGTCAAACCTTAGTAGTAGTAAAAGATGATACTTTCCCGTAACAGACATGACTATTTCTTTTATACAAATCTATAAACATTTTTATAAAAAGTGTTTATATGATTTTTAATAAACTTTATAATATGTTTATTTATAAGTTAAATGCTTTACTTGATCGTATACGTTAAAAATTTGCCATCAAAAATTCTAAAATTATTTAAAAATAATAATTTTTTTATAGCGGTATGTAGGACGGATTAAGAGAGGTTACCCCTACTCAAACCGCCATCAGTCTCAGTCGTAAGTGTCTTCATCCTGCAGCACCTCGCTTCCTCCTTGCGATCACAACTTCCCTCATCCAGCCACTCCTTGGCCGACCCTACTTTTTCGTTCTAGCAGGAATTCAGGACCAAACTTTTTGAGGTATATTACGAAACTGATTTTCTTCTTTAATGTTCGAAATATTTCATTAGTTTTTTGTTGTATGAAAAACTAAATTTCGACAACCGTAGTCGTTTCCTACACAGAATTATTGCAAAAATTACAACATTTTATATTTTCATTAAAGAAAATTTAAAAAAAATAGTATACGCAGTAAACGTTTATGTCACTCGTCCAGTACTCATGTTACTTTATACAAAAATCCAACATGAACGTTTACGGACCTGAAAATAAACATTTAATCTGAAGAAATTTAAATATAAAAATATTTTCTAATAGTTAGCATTGATTTACTGAAGACATTTTAAAGAGCGAGCGAAACGCATGCGATTTGATGGTAATAATATGATACTGATTTTAGAATATTAATTTATACCGATTTTTCTGGTTTGTCGCACTAATCTAATCTAGAGAAATTCATTTAAAATTAAAACCGCCAAAGAGGAAACCTCTTTTATTTACAATCGTTTTTAATTAATCTATGTTATAGTACCCTTTTAATACTTTCTTTTACCGGTCGACAGGATTTTTTAATCTATAATATTTACGCAGATGTTTGTGTTGTTTTTCACATCACATAATTTGATGTTAGATAAAATTTCTCTATAATTAGCTAACTTATACAGAAATGTTCAAAATGTGACGTAACTTTATTGAAGAATATTTTTGTTAGCTTTTGAACGCTTTCGTTAGTTTAATTGAGGAAAAACGGGTTACACAACGCAGTAGAAAATATTCATTGTCTCCCAGTACAATAGATGTGCCAGTTATGCCGGACACTGAATCCCTTCACAAAAGTACGGTGTGGATGCACCAAACAAGTCCTCCATCAAGCGGCTGTACGACAAGTTCCAAGATACAGGAAATGCGGCAGATGCAGCCAAAAGTGGTCTACAGAAAGAGCTGACACCAGAAAAGTTGATCGACCTGCAAGCCGTATTATCTGTTAGTCCCAAGAAGTCTGTGCAACGCCTATCTAGGCAGTCTGGTCTCTCCTTTGGTAATGTTCACACGGCATCGTGCAAGTTTTTAAAGATGTATCCTTACAGAATTCATGTTCTTCACGAGTTGTTACCTGCAAACACTGGAAAACGTCTAGCTTTCTGTCACGGTTCATATCATCTGTAACGCCAGACGGGGAAAATCCCGATGATCGATTTCGGTCGACAAGGCACGGTTCCACCTTGATGGATTCGTTAATGCACAGAATTCACGCGTTTAGTGTACGGAAAATTCACACCGGCTGAACGAGTCTCCTGTGAACCGACGAAAAGTGAATGTTTGTTGTCCAATTTCAGGTAGGCGAATCTTCATGACATTGTTTCACGACATAGTGAACAGTGAGCGTTACATACGGATGGTGCAACAATCATACCTGCAGACCGGCTAGAGTATACGTGGTTTCTGCAGGACAATGATACGACTCATACCAACTAACAAAACTATGACTTTCTCGGATCAGTGTTTTCATGGACAAGTGATTTCGAAGAGGTTGTGGCCCCCTCGATCTCCTGATTTATCCCCTTCTGAATTTTACTTGTGGTGATACCTTAAGGATGCTGCTGCTTACAAAACTCATCAAACCGTTACCGAATTGCAGAGCGAAATTTGACGACTTGGTGTCGCTGAAATTCCTCAACAGACGTTGCAACATGTATTTAAGAGCATGCAACGTCGTATTTAATTACGTGAATCGCATAATAGAGGCCACTCTCAACTGCTGTTGTAACTTGCTCATTTTCCCATAAGGTTGTGCCACTCTTTGAACACTGAATTTTATTTGATTTTGGTATAGCAAGAAAAGATATTACGATGAAATAATATTATTGATCTCGTATCTGTAAAAAAAATATTAGAACTGCACCCAAAAGTTCTTTTATATATCTATATAATTGGCATGCAATTGGTCTGAAATACAATGTAATCTGTTGAGGCTTCTTCAAAAGTACTTTTCAGAATACAAAAAACGGACTGTCTGATCAGTAGTTGATTCCCATAAGTTCAGATTAAATAGATCGGTATTTAGAAAATTAAAAGATTTTAACTTATCCTTGTGTTTATATTTTTAAATGTTAAATCTTTGCTAAAAATAGTAGTCGCTTATTACTAAAATATTCACCTATAAATAATTAGTAGGCTTAACCCTTCTGACAAAAAGAATTAAAATTTTTTTAAAATAATCCCGAAGCGTATGGTGGGACTTCCACGGTTGAGTTGCGTATAAGAAAATGTATGCCTTCATTTGATTAACCGTTCTTTCTGATCAACGTTTATTAGTTTTTTTTTATGAATTATTAGATTAAAATGCTTTTTATTGAACCAATATAAATCTCTTCGATAAATATATCCAAAATTCCAGCCGAAAAATTAATTCACTTTAAATTTTAAACGTTTTTTGGTTAAATAAATATTTTTACAAAATTTTGAATACGCTTATAAATTTAATATTCTACAGTGGCCGCAATTTACTGTGATAACAATAGAAAATAAGTTTATGATAACAATAATCGAACGTGATATTTCTCTTAATTTTACTTTGTCATTATTGTATTTTTAAAACTTGTACGAAATTTAAAAACAAAATATATAGTAGGATAGAAATTAACAAGATCGTACAACGTATAAATACGGGGTGTGTATCATGAATTAAGATAAAATAATTAAACGAAATTATTTTACTCGTACCTACCGAATACGTGGTATTTTCCAGGAGAATGGTTACAAGAAAATATACAGCTCAGGACATGTCAAAAGACGCGTAAGTAGACTGAATGATAATCGTTGAAAATGTAATCGATAAACGATCAAACTCACTGAGGAGATCGTAAATGAGGAGAACGTTCGTTTTATTAATTGTGATTTATCATAATTTCAGTACTTATTAATGAAATTAGCACATTTCATTGCGAATTTATAAAAAAAGAAAAAACTAACTTTTATACATATTTAACAATTTTTTAAACATAGGACATCTTTGGTTTACACTAACGTAGGAGAATGATTTCACTGTATATTTTATTACACAGTAATGCTTTAAATATTTTTTTTCACATTGATAAACAAACAAATCAGAGAAGTAAGTAATTTTACACGCTTAGTGTCGATAATTATTCAACAGGTAAAGAATGTAATGCACTGCAGCAAAAATAACTTTTTAAAAACTCATGAAAGCTGATTGCCAGATTGCTGTTTATAAAATTAAAAAATATAAAGAAGAAATAGATATTTTAAAATATTTATTAAAATCTTTAGTTTTCTTTTGCACAAACTGCCAAAAAATTCTAAAGCTTGCCACATTTCTTTATGCGTTTTTAACAATAGAATTCTTCACAAACATCTCTATCGTCTTCACCCAAATCTTATGGCCTGCTCAAACGTTCTCCTCAGTGAGTTTGCCCGTTTATCTATTAAATTTTTAAAATTTACTATCCAGTCTCCTTACTCGTCTTTTGACGTGTCCTGAGCTTATATTTTCTTGTAACCATTCTCCTGAAATTATGCCTTAGGGGAGCTAAATTATAACAGCAATCAAAGTAGCGTTTCTAATAAAAGGATTATTTATACATCTTTTGTCAAATCTTTGAAAAATTGGTAACATTGCCCTTGATTACAATAAACAACGAAGGCAGTTTAAAAAATTAATTTGTTTCATACGAAACATTTTTAACGAATTCAGCTTTAAGATTTTATGAAATATGGGTCATGCAAAATAAGTAGCTTTTGCATCATTGAGTTGGCTTGTTTATTTTAATCGTTTTAGTTCCATTGTATATATCTAAACAAGATCAGACTGGTTTCTTTTATAATATATTAAAAAAAAATTGATATAAGGGAGAAATTTATTTATACATCAATTTTTTCCCCTAATTAATTTAGTACGTTGGAGTTTTTTTTATAGTGGACAAAATATAATACGGAAGCCTATATTATTTTAAAAAAAATATTTTAGGTGTAATAATAATAATACTGATGACAAATAACTCATAATTTCGGTTATTGCTGTTAAAATCATTATTTTTTTCTAATAGGAGCTCATTTATGAGACATGAATCTGTTAAATTTTTACTTTTAAGTGTAGTGCATCAAATCGTAGCCTCTAAGATAACATTATAGCCGGTTTATTGATAGGTAGCAAAGTTGTAGGTCCAACTTACTAATTGGCTAGTTGGTCACCGCTACTGCACGGTTCAACAAAATAATATCCCGACTACATAAGAAGTTATTGTATCACCTGAGGCTACTCCGTTACGTGTCGAAACCGTCCCGTACTCCATCATTACTACCGCCAAATTTGTCAGACCACCCCCGTTCTTCGACGTTATTCGCTCCGGGCATATATTTTATTTAAGATTTAAATCGTCGGAATTTTTTTTCATAAATGTCTCATCATATTTCATTATATTTCACTGCGTTACATCCATGCGTTGATCAATTTAACGGTTATACGATTTATAAAAATATATATATAAAAATAATAATAAAAATAAAAACTATCTTTTAACGTACAACCTGCATTTTAAATTAAATAAATCACCAGATATATTATAAATTATCGTTAGTTACCTTTATGATAAATTACTAAATCATGCAAAATATATTACTGATAGATCTGATTACAAGAAATTATATGTTGCAGTACTAGTGGGTTTTTTTAATGTTTAAGTGTGGGTGGAATATGAACTTATCTTTCTATGTAACGATGAACAACAGACTTCAATAATTCATACGTAACTTTTTACTATTATTATATTTTTAACGAAAGATATATATTATTATTTAATAATTATTTGAATTAATCAAAGGATAGTAAGATAATGTTTTCATTTATTAGGTTATTATTATTTACATATTTTGTAGTGATATTTTACAAATATAAATAATTTTTGTATGTCAAATGCAAAATTTTATTCTCATTCGTACATTTCAACTTTTATTTTTATTTTGGGATAATATGTGTCACCACTGTTATAATTAAATATAGGAAATTTTGGAATTTCTGACAATATGAGGTTTACAAGCAATTATATATTAATTTATGTACAAATATATAAATTAATATACCTATATTTACTTTCCCGTATATATGGCAGTTATATATAGCAAAGCTATACCTATATAAAAGGGAAAGTATGGTGATCGGCCAAAATTGGGTATATCGGGTTTTCACTGAATCTTAACGAATTGACCCCTAAGGACCCCAGACGACCGAAAACGGGCTAAATTTCACCCCCACCCCTAAAAATGGATTTAATTTTCAACATTTATAGAAGGCAGAACAAGGGGTGATTTTCATTGCTTTTTTAAAAATAATTTTTGTGAACAATTATTAAAAAAAATAAACATCTTTTGTGTAAAAGTATTTTTGCTAAATTGCACTCCTACTCAAAAAAAATAGTAATAAAGTGGCCGCTAATACCGCCACACCCGCGCGAATGAAATACGGTATGCGCGCGCGCTTTAGTTAGAATCATTGAATTAAATAAACAAAAATATTATGTTTAAATAAAATGACAACAATTTTTAGTTAAGTTGTGTGTGTAAGCCTTGCATCAAAAGAAAGCTGCATGACAGGAAAGTCCTACAACTGTTGTCAGCTTTTTTATTTATTAATAAAAGTTTAAAATTGAAATTATAATAAAACTAAAAATAATAATTGTGAATGAGGAATATATAATTTTTGCTTAATAACATAACCTAGGCTTTCCCATTACACTGGTCAACATGATTTTTGTCTCACGAGTACCAATAGCTGTACTTAATGCAGTTTTTTATCCTGTTCGGAATCTGTCCATCATCCACAGTTTTTTTTGTTATTTTAATTTTTTTTTAAAGTTTTTTCGTCCATTTGTCCATTGCCAAATAAAAGCTCCTAGAGCATTGTAAATGTGATGGAACCAAATAAGCTAACTCAAAGGGTAGCGTTGCTACTGTTTTGCAGGTTCAAACGTGTATAGTTATGTACAAACGTGATCTAGTGTAGCACACATTCATTAGAACTGTGCCAGTTGTGAGATAGTAGTGAACCAGTAAACACGTCATTGTGAGTGCTTTTGTGTCTGAATTTTTGTGTATTACAAAATTACATACCTATAACTTTATTTTTTTTTTATTTGTCGTTAGATACAAAATGCCTATAGTTTGTCTAAATCATCCTAACAATTTTTTTTATGCATGTGGTGAAGCGACGCTCAAGTCCCAAAAGCGAAATCTTACTCCATTAGTAAAAACGTGTTTTATTTTGGGTGTAAAGTCGGGAGTCAAACAAGGACCTGGGCCTCACATATCTGTTGTTTATCGTGTTCTTGGCTTCTCACTGCATGAGAAAGTGACACACATCACATGCCATTTGCTATCCCTACGATTTGGAGGGAACCCAAAGTTCACTCTTCTGACTGTTATTTCTGCTTAACAAACATTAATGGGATTTCGTTAAAATCGAAATATACTGTGGTGTAGCCTAACTTGCAATTTGCAATGATACCAGTTCCACACTGCGAAGAATTGCCCATATCAAAGCCGCTAGAACATGTGACATTAGATGAAGACAGCTGATGTAACTATGGAAGAAAAAGAAACAAATTCTGGTAATATAACGTTTGAATAAAGCAGTTCATCTGAACTTCATTTACTGATTCAAGAAAATCTTAACGATCTCATATGTGATTTAAAGTTATCCAAAAAAACAGTCTGTAATAAAAATTCTTTTTTATTCCGTAGTGTTATTAGTTTTCTTAAAATGTTTGTGTAAATTAGTCTGCATATCAGAATAACATTAGTACATATTTACCCTCATCGATATACGCGAACAACAAAGTTATTGTACAAGAAAAAGCGGCATTTATTTTGAGTACAGTTCCCATATATAATCTGAAAATGTTATGGGAAAAACACAAAATTATGGATTTTCAGTATATTTATCCGATGACAAAGACATAATTAAAATCTAAAGTAATAGAACGAATTAAACATTTTAAATGCAAACGATGTCTAACGATTTTGATAATGACGTATCTGACAAACTAGTCGGTAGAAAGTAACATAGGCATTTAAAAAATAGTACTTGGTTTAAGATTCGAAGCTTAAATTTTACGGTATTATTCCTGGCCCTTAGTTTTTATTTGATAGTGAATCATGGGTCTAGACAAAACAATTATTTATAGGTTAATTCAAGCCGCTGAAATTAAATTTTTGCCATCCGTGTATAGGTGTACTAGAAGAGATAGAATGAGGAACAAGAACGCTGGAAGCAATTGTTTAACCTTTGCATAAAAAAAAAAATATTAAAACTGTAGACAAAGTGATATGATCATTTAGATATAATTCAGCATGAACGACCACCGTTGGCTGGATTAAACTATCACTTCCTTCGAAAGCGAGATGTAAGACTAATAATGAGAAGGGTACCAGTACAGATTTTATGCGTCTAATCATTGAATATAAAGAAGAAGATAAATTCTTTCATATAAAATATTTGTGACTGAACCATCAGCGTAACTTTCTCTACAAAATAAATAAATAAATCAACGAAATCAGTTCGTTTGTTGAAGAGTAAAGCTTTACGCTTTAAAAATAAGTATATTCTAACAATTGGGAATCTCTTCCCGAACTGAAACCGATTAAAAAAAAAAATTATTCCTAAATCATAGTTGATTCTAAAAATGTGTTCATTCTAAAATATATGTACTCCTTTTTTCTCCCTTTTTCATGTAACTTAATATCACATGAACTGATATCCGTAAAGATGATATCGTCCCGTAGTAAGCATCTTCTAGATAACTTCAGAAATTAAATATTTGTTTCGTTAAGTATTGTTCTTTTTTTGTCGATCTGAAATCTTTATTTTAGACGATAGAGAAGCTATTGGACCGATCAGGCAAGCGGTATTGATTACGATACAGACCTGAATGAGTTTAAAAACTATTTTTTTTTATACCAAAACATTCATGGCCTAAATAAACAATTCGAAAAATGAATGTGTGAATGGTTTTTTCCACACATATAGAGATTTTTTCCTTATTGTGTGGAGTACTTTGGTGAAAACATTGGTTGTTGATCGATTGAATAAAGAAAAAGTGATTTAGTTTACAATCCATCTGTACGCATGATTTAGATGTAGCTGTTTGGATGAAGATTGCTGCACAGACTCGCTTAATATGGTGCCGTGCGTTAAACTGAGGCAATGAAAATGTTGCTTACTTGTCTCATTTGATAGACGGTCGTGAATCATCCCATGCCCGTGAGGGAAGAACCCGCCTTGTTCCTTGCCCTGACGGGATTTTAGGAGTCATCTTTCGCTCTTTAACTTTTTACATCTCATAGTAATAAGCCAGGTCTCGTTGGGATGCCGCTGATGTAAATGCCTCGGTAGACATTTACATCGGTGATTTATAATCTCAGCTTTTGCCTTCGCTGCAGGCCTCATCCAGACATCTTGAATGTCCTACATCGTTGCCCTCTGAACTAGCTAATCGAGTTCGTGGAAACATGAACCCCGCGCCCAGTTCTACATTTTATGGAGTCAATTCGTGTGTAAATGTCACATAAATTCGAGGCAATCGAATACCACCAGAAATGTTCACAACGAAATTTATTCGTAGTTCCCGTAGTGAACTCAGATTCACTTCATACCCCTGACTTGGTTTTATTATGGACTCCGGTCTGGTCTATTAAGGAGAGGCGGACAGATCTCCTACTACCACTCAGACGCTCGTGAGTCGTCCGAACCCGGAAAACCGCCTTGTGACCCTTCTGGTCGGCGAAGCCACCCACCCCCCCAGCATCGTAACCATGATACGTTCGTGAGTCAGTGAAAATTGTGTTTTAATCGGGCTAATGTTCTTTTACGTACGAAATGGAATTTACGTATTCCTTACATTAAACAGCCTTAGCTCACACTCAATAGTAGCCTGTGTATGTTATTTGTCACCATGACTTTTCTTATTTTTACCAACATTTAGATTTCTTGCCTTCTGCTCTTTTAGGAAACGTTTTTTTTCAATACGGGCGCAGTATTTGTAGGTCTATCCCCAATTTAAATAAAATAAACTTTAAAAAATATAGCTTTTTTAATTTGGAGACGTGTTGAAGTTTTGTAAGTTGAAATTATTAAATAATAATACATATTTATAATTATTAATGTTTAGTGCGGTTTTTACTAAGATTACTTTAAAATGGCAGAACTGCAAATAGTTCAACAGAAGAATTATGAAACAGTAAAAGAAAACATAGGATATTTTGAAGTTAATGATGTTTGAATTTTACAAGCAAGAACTAGAATACGATTGGTGAAACTGTAAAATAGGGAAGAGACAAGCAAAATGTGAATGCCGTTTGGTTAAAGAAATACTTGATTCGTAGAATTTCTATGTGCAGTATAATGTCCGTCAATTTTTTTTATGAAATCATTCACAATGTATTACATCGTACTAGGCATTATCCCTTTAACCAGTAGGCAATTACGTCATTAAGTTATCAAATGTCATGATGGTACGGGAAATAACTAATAATAATTATTTTAATTATTACGTTTTAATTCTACACAAAATATTACTGCAAGGCTAACAACCTAGGCGTATTAATATTCTATAAGTACAAAGTCGTACTAAGTAAATTTTAACGTTGTCGGTTCTTCGGTTTTGACGCCCTACCGCCATTTATTGTCGGATTTAAATTCACAACACATCCTACCCTGGCGAATCTAGAATGCAATTCAACTACACTGTCGCTTCACGTTTCTACATACGAACCCCCTTTGTATAAAGTCGCATCTTATTCCAAAAGAATTTTCTATTATTAGACTCTTTTATTTATTAGTTAAATTATATTCAATATTATTGTAAATCCTAAATTCATCATAAGGTTTTAGGTTCCTCTAAGATAAAAAAAATAAAAAACTTTTATAACCGATAGCCTCTATTTATTTATTGTTTTGGTTACTGACTTAAAAAAACCTATAATCTGCTGTTATACAAAGTACAAAAGCGTGGAGAGATGAATTATCATAATTATTTTGATATAGTCTTTCATACAACACTGATCACAAACCTACTTAGTTATATCTATAATTACATTCCAGGTATAAAATAGTTTCTTTTTATAATTCTTCATCAGCCGTCTTCTCCTTCATAAAACGGCCAATATCAGCTGCCTCCATATCAAAACAGAAGTTACCTGTGATCAGCCATAAATGGTTAATGGTTAAGAGTTCATTTATATCATTTTCTATTAGCACCTTCTAGTTGGTTTTAGGAAGGTAATTCTATGGAAAAAATCATTTAATCACAGTTAAGCCAAAAAATATAAAAATGTAAATACTAATATAATAATGTAAAATAAATAATTCTCAGCTGTAAATACTGAGTAGCAATGTACTGCATTTAATCAAACTGATTTTAAGTTCCTAATTGTTACCTACAAGTAGACTGAATGAAGTAGTTTCCTTTACTCAACGTGGTTTTTAAAATTTATAATTATAACATTTTTTCAACTGTACATAGTTTTCTCGTAGTTGAGAAGTTTTATGGATTTTGCGCGGTAATTTTTTTTTAATAATGAAATATAAATGAATTTTTAAAATAAAACGGAAATGGTTCCGTAAAATGGATTGTACTGCTTAATTTTATTTTTATCGAATTTTCGAAGAAAGTTACTTTTGGTCGCATGGTGGGTGTGGAAGGTGAAATTGAATTCTCTTTACAATTTGAGTATGAAGAGTACGAAAATATCATTCAATTAAAATGGAATTTCCTTATATATATATATATATATATATATATATATATATATATATATATATATATATATATATTGGCTTATTTATAAAATTTGTAGCTCAAAAATTTCCAAAACTACTGGATCAATTTCCTTGAAATTTAGGTATACTGTAGTAATGTATCTGAAAACCACCGGGTTGGTCTAGTGTTGAATTCGTCATGGCAAATCAGCTGATTTCGAAGTCGAGATTTCTAAGGTGCAAATCCTATTGAAGGCAGTAGGGTTTGCATACTAGATCGAGAATACCGATGTCCTTTGGTGGTTGGGTTTTAATTAACCGCACATCTCAGAATCGGTCCACCTAAGACCGTACAAGACTACTCTTCATTTACATTCATATATATCAACCTCTGAAGAAATACCTTACGTGATCCCCGAGACTAAACATAAAAAAATAAAGAGTTGTGTATTTGAATGAAGTTGTGCATGGGAAAATTTGATGAAGATTGGTTGAGTTGTTCTTGAGTTACGCTCGATTTAAGGTTGACAACAAACAACGTAACTTCAATTTTACGTATTTTTTTCGGTTGCATGGTTTGGATTGGTAGGTGAACTTGAATTTTTTTACGTTTTGATGTGTGAGGATTACAAAGGTCGATTCATGTATAACATTTTCCGGCTCGAAAATCTGAAAAATAACTTTCATGTATAAAATTTTGTGGCACGAAATTCTTCAAAACTACTAAATCAATTTCATTGAAATTTAGATACGCTGGTTTGAGCGTATCTGAAGTTTCGATGTGAAAATTTGATGAAAATTGGTTGGATCGTTCTTCAGTCTCGCTCAATTTAAATTCGACAACAAACAACATAACCTAAATTGAGGTTATGTTGACTATTTATCGGTGCATTTTTCGTATGCGCTTATGCAGCGATTCACATTGGTTTGTGCGTTTAATTAATGTTTGTGTGTAGGGATCCATTCGTTATTTTTAATTATTTATCAAATTACAGTTATAATAATTTAATTTTCTTATAAATAGAAAATATATTTTAATATTAAAATTCAAAAATCTGATGTGGATCATGACTTCCTTGTACGTTTATTAAATTATATATACACATTTTTAAGAGTACATAAAATATTATTTCACTCATAGCTTCTGATTTTTTTTCATATTTTTTTATCGTTATTATTGAATTATGGTTTATTGTACTTTTTTTTTACATTAAGAGGTTAATAATTAATAATAAATCAATACGTTTAAATTAAAAATAAAGTTAAAAAAATAAAATGAAAAAAGGAAAAAATAATAAAATGCTTCAAACAAAGAATAAAAGCATTAAGAAAAGATGATAAATATAAAGAAAAGAAAACGTGAAGGCATGGAAAGAATAAAAAGATTAAGAGAGAATGATGAATATAAAGAGAGAGAAAATTTGAAAACTAGAGAACATATACACAAATTAAAATCAGAAGATCTATATTAAACCAAAGAGCGATGAAATGACTGGTAACAAAATACAAATAAACGAAATGATGATCAACTCCGAATTCGGGAGAATATTCGGGAGTAATGAATTAAAAGATAAGAATTTTTTTGCAGTTTATTTAAAATCGTGCATGTATGCCTCAGTGTATATGTTGTTCTTGTGAGGGTTTATTTTTCAGTCACTCTAATTAACTTTAATGTAGATAAAATTAAACAGAAATTCCAGAATAATTAAATAAAATTAAACTAGAAAATAAAAAAAAAGATTCTAAATTATAACTATATAAATTAAATAAAAAATCAGATATTTCACCAATTCTATTACATACACACATATGTAATAATGCCTAATTAATTACATGTACACATTTTAAAAGTACATAAAATTTTATTTCACTGAATTTTTTTTTTAATTTTTAGGTAGATTTCATAAGAAAGCTACCTATTGTAATGGGTATCATGATTCACCTTCCGGAAAATTTCGACATATCTTCGCGATTCACATCTCCAGTCCCCAAAACCACCGTCAGTTCAAAAGTTATATATATATATATTATTTTCTTGTGGACACGATCGCTGCCGACATTTTCCGACAACTCTCTCAAATTGATGTATAAAATTTAACGACACAAAATCTCAGTTGAGTTCATTAATGGGCAAAATCGGACCGTGGAGGTGGAAACGGGGGCTTTTTCGAAAAAACAAATTATCGCTGTAACTTTGTTATTAAGTAAAATATCGAATTTGTTTAAAGTTCCTACTATTCATTGCATAAGGGTCTAAAACTTATCTAAGTAGATTTCCACCTTAAAGTTAAGAAAAACTTCAAATTTACTCAATACGACAATGTTTGTATGTGAAAAACGTTTCTCGTGTTTAGCATACGACAAGCCCCATCTTCTTGCAATTCCAGCAACGTTTTAGTCATCCCTTGCCATAAGGGTTGGTCATATCAAAACTTGTTTCAGAGAAAGTTTTTTTTGGTAATGTTTAGAGGACTTTTTTTGTCTTCAAAACGCCATTTTTTCCACCCGCTGGGCAATGGTTGGTGATATCAAAAAACTTTACTTAGATACGTTTTAGGCCCTTATCCAAATAACAGTTGGAACTTTAAACGAATTCGATATTTTACTTAATAAGAATATTAAAGCGATATTTTTATTTTCGAAAAAGTCCCCCACGGTCCGATTTTGCCCATTAACGAACTCAACCGAGATCTTGGGTCGTTATGTTTTATGTATCAATTTGAAAGTGATTGACGGAAAATTTCGGCATTGATCGTGTCCAAAAAAGGTGAAATATATATATCTATAAACATAAACATATATGTGAAATACAAGATATATCGACATTTTCCGGAAGTGGAATTATGGTACTCATTACAATTGCTAGCTTTCTTATGAAATCTACCTAAAACTGTGTGGACTTTTTTGAACCAGTGCGTTAAGGCCAGTAAGTAATATCATGAACTCACGGATAATGCAAAAAATCTAGCCGTAAACATTCACATATGTTTACAAGCAATTTAATTGAAATGATGTTTGTAACTGAAATAAAATTTTTAATTTTTTAAAAGTCATAAATAAAATTTATAAAAATAGGAAGATAGATAAAATAAAATATGCTGAAAACTGTCATAGGAATGCAAAGTAAAACGTAAGACGATTTGTGGTGGTATGTCTCCTTTGAAAATAAATAATTCGACAACAGTATCTTTTACATTGCCTTAGAAAATATTTTTTGGATGATCTATAATTCAAAATTATTTCTCTTGGTTTCCTAATTAATTAAGAAAAAATGAATGTGTCAAAGAAAAAAATTAAAGATAAAGATACAAAAAGCTGTTCAAAAGTCAATGATGAAAACCAAAGAAGATGAGTTATAGTAATTGATGAGGTAATTATCAAAATCTAAACATTAAATAAGAGGAAAACGGTATTGAGAGGACCTTTTATTTTAAACTAAGTTTATTTTAAACTAAACAGGTTATGAGATATGAATTATAATCACAATAAGAAATTTTATCGGTTAATATTTCGGTTCTCAATTTCAAAATTTTTTTGAAATATAAATACGTTTTTAAAAATTTCAAATACAGATATTAACAATCGTTTTTGCTGTCTATGAAATTTTAGGAAGGAGGGAGATATTCATCTTTATTTAAAATCAGAAATGCGTATTTGAAAAAAAGATTTTCTTGGAAACACCGTCTCCAAGAAAATTTTATGTTATTAAATTTTATATTATTTTTAATGTTAATTTTTCTTTTTTTTTATTAAGTTATTACAAGTCAAGTTTCTTGTTAGCTTTTCTTTTGTAACATAAAACAGTATTGTATTTATTTGATTTATAGTTTGGAATAATGCAAACTATAGGTGTTATTTTTATTAAAATATTTATTCAGATTAAATTATATTATTTTCTTACTAAAGTATTAAATATTCAAGGAATAAAATATAAGAAAAAATTTACTCGTGAAATGAAGAGAATTTCTGGACTAAAACCTAAAACTTTTTTCTGAGATATTTTTTAAATGCTGTTTAGTCTAATTTTAATTTAGGAATAATACTCGTAAAACAGAATATTTAGAGATAACGGTGTTACTTTTAGATATAGATCTGGTTTTGTTTATTAGTTTTTTTTTTTGTTTTATCTATGTAGAAAGGGATATTACGGTACCAGATGGTAAACTACTATGAAAGACTAGGTGATAAAATGCAGGCGAATTGAAATCAGACACTAAATAAAAAAATATAAAAAAACAAAATTTATGATCATGGCTAAATAAAAAAATAAACCCCACTTCTCTTCCCCTTCAAAAAAAAAATACGAGCTCTTTCTCTACTACAACAACGGCCAATAAAATGAAATATAAAAGATCAACATTTTGGAAATGAATTAACGTAGAGATAATACAAAGTTATTTCACAGATGTTAGGACACAATAAAACTGACACTCCTTTCGGAAACAGAATGTGTAAAAAGTTTTATGGTGAAATTAAATTTTGGTTCGGTGGTATACCGTTGGAATGTTGTGCTGTTGCATTTTATGTTACAGGTCTACGTAGGCCTAAATCTATTATTTATATATTTATTTTTTTATTAACCCTTTCCTTAGATGTAGGTTTAGGCGTATATATTTCTTTTCAATACTATTATATGAAAAAAAGAGTAATTTTGCACGGTACATCTTAAAATCTATGTAAACCGGATGAAAGGTTATATAACTTATGAAAATTATTTTTCAACCTATTTGAGTTAAATACGTGTAAAATTCCTAAGATTTCCGTCTTTTACATGATTTAGAATAAGGCCTTAAACATCTTAGGCGAGGTTCTGTTTAAACTAGACTTTATTCTGCGTCATCTGTTTCTGTATTTCTGGATCGGTTACGTCAAATGCACTTTCTTTTTTTTTTAGAAATTTATCAGTGAGATAGATTCCTTGCTACTGGATAGAACGGTGTTTGTGTAAGGATTTTTCATGAAGTAAAGTAGAAGTTCAGTGGATCACGATTAAACACGAGGTTTCTCTTCAATACCGCAGCCTTCTTTTCACACCATTTCCAGTCTGCTTCTTAGCGGGAGCACGTTAAATACTTTAATATATCACGATTTACTCTATATTTACTGTAGATTTTGTCTAAAAGGTTGCTACTATTCTACAGCATCGTGCTTTTTTTCGATAATCTCTTAAATATTTTAATCTTAACTTTGTTTTCGATGCAATAATTTTTCTAATACAGAAACATGGGAATATTGTTAAAGTACCCCTTCGACAGTTGTTCTACAGCCCCTGAACAATTACCATCAGAGAAAGCTATCCTAGAAATATAATTTCTTAGCATCATGTGTTGGATCCGAAAATGTTATAAAAATTGGAACTTTTTATCTAATAAAATAAAGTTGGTCACCGTATTGGAAAAATGGCAGAGATTTTAAACTTGTTAATAGGACATTTTTATTGAGTTAAAAAATCAAGAATAAATTCCCCTTTTAAAATTCTTGTTTAAAAGATCCCGATAAAGTCATATTTAAAATGAAATTCCGTATATCAGTGATGTCGGAGAACTAACACTTATAGTATTTTTAATGCAGTAATATTTTTGTCACCGGCTAAATCTTATACAGTCAATTAAAATCTACAGTTTCGTTTTCAATTTTTCCTTTTTTTTAATTTTAATTTGTGAGATTAACTATAAAATAACTGAGGTTTTACTGTTTGAAGAAAATGCAGGAAGAAATTATAAATTTTTTGTTTTATCAAATTCAGTAAAAAAAACAAAAAAACGTTTAAACAATGCAGAGTTTTGTCAATTTTATTAATTTAACTCTAACAACGATCAATTTTTAATTATTATTATTATTTATATGTGTATATAAACAACCTGACATTCATAGCGTTATGATTAGTTCAGAATTATTAGAAATGATAAATTCTGTATAACAAACTACTCGGAATCGCTAATAAAAATCAGATTTAACGAAAGTAGATTAAAATGTTTTCTTTTCAAGGTCACTGTTTTGTTTTTATAGCTCTCTTGTCTATTGTTGATGTATAGGTTTATTTTAATAAATTCATTAAATAAAAATAAATATTTGATTTCATTATTCTTTTTTTCTTTGTTATATTAAATATTACCGTACATATATTATTGGTTTTAACCTTTCTCTTATTTATAATAGATTACTATTTTTATAAATTATAAAAATTAAATTAAAATTTAAAGATTAATGGAAGTTTGTAATAGCGGATAAAAGATGTATTTAAAATAGGTGATGTATTACCGTTCTTTAATAATTGCTGCCAGATGTTATTTTATGTATAATACTTCATTTACGAGTACATTGTAGTCTATTTTAAAGAATAATGTGAATGATTAATCATTAAAAAAAAACATTGTCTGTCTTCGATCCGCGGTTAAACGCGTTAAAGCTTCGGTCGGTTTAGGTATCGATGCAGGTAGACTTTAATTTTTACCGAGTACAGTTGATTACTTGAATCCATCTTGAGTCGTATAATAATATATAAAAAAATATATATATATATGTATAAACCTTCACGAGTATATTGTGTTAGTAACATTGTAAAAACCTGTGTTATTAAGCGTCAATTTGTTGAGTAAATTTCAGGGGAGTGACTCATGAAGTTGATTAAGAGCTCTGAATAATGGCAGAAGCTCGCCCTACCGATTATACGGACGAAGACAAATGCGTTTAGACGAATGGGTTCGGCTTTGTATCGTGCGACGGTACTCGACGGTACACACCGCACGGTTTGATTCATTTCTATTGTGAACTCATTCCACGCTCTAATGCGCTAGTTTTATCGACCATTGTATGTGTAACGATATGTTTGTACAGCATCAATCATATCGTTCATGGATTTTAAATATAATAGACGATGAATAGCGTTTTCAATATATGTAATTTAACGATTAAGGTTTATTTATTTATTTTGATTCGCTTCGATATTTAAGAGTTTTTGTTTATTTTTATTACAATTATATTATTAAAATAAGCGTTAGCAAAAATGTTTTTGATGTATGGAGGGTGCACTGAGAGATGTTTGCCAAACTTGAGGGACCGATTCAAAAAAAAATTCACGAGGACAAATCTCATATCGCGCTTTATTTTCCTTCTGTTGACTACTTTGTACTTGCTTCATTAAATATTTTTTTACTTTTCCATCTAGATAGCGTTGTATCTCGAAGGGAAAGTATTGTAATCGGTCCAATTTGAGCATATATGGTTTTCACCTGATATTGACGTTTGACACCTAAGGAACTCAAAAAACCGGATGAAAATTTTCCGGATGTTAATGTTCGTACAGGAAAATGTTATGTTGTACGAACATCTGACCAAACTTGGTCAGATTACTTCTATATTTAGGGCATTGATGCCATTAAATTTTCAACTTAAAAGGTCAAGGGGGTGAAGCTATACAGCAAGGTCACCCTCAGTATTCCGAGATTTCGCCTAATTAAGGTCATATTTTTCTTAGGCACATTTGTAAAATAATATTTGCAAAAAACAATTTTTGCAAAATCGTATACCACCACAAAAAATGCTGTAAACTACTACTATGTTGTGACGTCACAGGTGAACGGTAGAATTCAATAAATGAATAATATTTAAAGTGGAAAAAAGTAACTCTGTCTGGTTGGGTCTCGAACTCGATCGCCCGGTCGACTCGGTACTTGGTGCGTTAAGCCTCGCGGCTACACCAGTCTCCCGACCGTACAAGCAAATTTGTTTTTCTATGTAAGTTGTGAAATTATATTAGTTTAGTTAGTGCCGACCGTCGCCGCTAGTACCGCCAATCCCCTGCGAATTAAATACGGTATGCGCGCGCGCTTTAGTTAGAATCATTGAATTATGTAAACGAAAGAACTGTTATATTTAAATAAAAATGATAAATATTTTAAATTAAGTTGTGTGTGTAAGTCGTGCATCAAAAACAACATACAGTTGTAGGAGTTTCCCGGTCAGGAACAAAGCTGAAAACACAGTTGTCAGCTTTTTTAAGAACGAATTGAAATAATTTATGAAATTTGGTAATCATGTATGCAACATCTTCTACAAAATAAATTTGTAGATTTTACTTTGAAAATTTAAAATGGCGGCCTATTAAATTTTGTTAATCATTAATAAATCTCTAAAAATCTTTTATTGTAAACAATTATATATCTTATTTGTTCAGATCAGTTAATAAACACCTGATGTATATGCCTGAAAGTGTTAAAATGGTTCGTAAAAATTATGTAATCTAATAATATTTTGTCTCATTTCACTTTTTAATAGGAATGTTTTTTAACCCCATTAGATGATAGGAAATTCTATATAAAAAAAAGGTTCGAATTTTAAAAACAACATGATGCAAGGAAGGTTATTACAATAAAAACAATACCCTACATGGTAACTTTCTCTACATGGAAATAGTGTTCCTATATAATTTTCAAATTTATACTACCCTAAAAAAACGATTTTTGTTGTGTCCAAAGTCATTAAGGTCTTAATTGGCTTTCTTACTGATCCATAAACTGTATAAAAAAGAAAAATTACAATCATTTGTATCGAGTAACGCCGGCTGTATTGTAAACGCAGTTTTTAATCACTCAGGTTTAATATTTGAACCGATTGAACTTGTACATACATTTTTAAATCCTTTATCAAAAGTCTGCGAAATCCGTAAGATTTTTGCACCATTGCCTAAATGACTGCATCAGAGGTCGAAGAATCTGTAACATTGTAATATTTTCTTAATTTTATTTGTGTTTGGGAATTATTTCTTTGATTTTCGAGATAAAAGACGCCATTTTAATTATTTTTTTGTCGTATATGTATTCGTTAATTAATGTAAGTTTTTTAAACTAATCATAAAAAGACAAATCCGATGATACGAATCTACGTTAGAAATTTTTGGTAGGAAATGGTTTTTGTCTACCTTTACAAATCTTACGCCGGCAGTTTTCTCTTAAAAATTACTGTTACTGAAATCATCCAAAGGAAAATAAGAAAATTTAAATACTAATTTGGTTTTTTACTTTTTTTAATATATTCTAAATTTTACAGACTTATTGCAATTTTATTTGACTGTAGAGTTTTTGTATATTATTAATACTTGTTTAGATATGTATATAGGTATAGATATAAAAATAATAATAAAATAAATTTTACTTTAACGGTATTAGTTTACACGCTAATGGTGAAAAAATGTTACTTTTTCGCATTCTTTTAACGTAAAGAAACATAAGGTATACTGTTTCATAGTTGTATAGTAAGTTATATCGACTGTAGACAGATATAATGCATCGTTAAGGATCTCCATTAAAATTTTTGAAAGTTATGGGGACTAAAATCGTAAACAACAGGTTATTGTCAGTGTATTACGTCGCCTGTTTAAAAGCAGATTTCTTTTTTGAGCAGCAAAACACCAAAGGTCTTTTATCATCGCGTTATATACAGAATTAAAAGAATTATGCGTAGAGCGTGATGGTTATAAGTTGCGTGTATAATTCACATAAGTATACTCAGGGCTTGAATCTCAACACAATTAAACTTTCATTGTAGCCCACAGTTCGTATCAGTATTAATTTTTAAAGCGTGATTGTAACATTTATAACGATATTCTTTAATGTCTTCATTTAAATGGATACAGGTTGCTGTAGCGAATTCCTTTTCAACTTTTTAACAATATATTGCTTATATGTTGCCGTATAATAAGCACAGTACCGTTTACGCTGCATTTTTAACGTGTAAACTTATACCGTATAAACATGGTAAACCTAAATAACGAAATTAAATGATTAGAAAAATATTAAATTTATGATATTTGAATTTATACAACAATAATAATTATTGTTGCAAAAATTCGTTTTTCTTGACTTAACATTTTTAGTTATGTGTAAACCAGTAATAAAAAAATATTTACGAGATGTGGCCATTAAATAAGGAGACTAATGCTGTAAAATATTTTATTTTAATTTTATACATATTTAGTTATTATTCCCTTCAATATATACCTTTCCCCACTCCTTCAACGCTACATGCGAATTTTCAATTTTTCGAAACATTGCTGGAAGTCTTCTTCTGTGAGCTTTTTCATGACGCGTGCCGCGTTTTCTTTCACAGCTTCAACGGTCTGAGATCTTGTTCCTTTTAATGCAGATTTGACCTTGGGGAACAGATAAGTCACATGGTGCCAGGTCAGGCGAATAAGGCAGACGATCTAACACTGATATGTTATTCTTGGCTAGAAACGTCTTGACAAACAATGCAGTGTTTGTCACGCACGCCGGTGCGTTGTCCTGTTGAAGAACCCGTGACTTTGCACCTTAAAATTTTTACGTAAAATTTGCCTTACGCACTATTTGCCAATTCCTTCGGTTGCAGCAATCGCAAGAATAGTTAACTGATGTTCAGATCGGATTAGATTATCAATTTTTTAAATATTTTTATCCATTTTTGACGTGGAAGGGCGACCCGGGCGAATATCATCTTCAACCTCTTCTCGGCCATCTTGGAAACGCTTAAACCACTCAAAAACCGGGGTACGTGATAAACATTCATTGTTATATTCTTTTTTTAATAAAAGATAAGTTTCAGTAGCGGTTTTTCGAAGTTTCCTTTGAGATTTCACGGAATTCATTGCTGTAATAAAACGATTATCATTTTTTTGGCAAAACAAAAAAGCAGATGTTATCCAAACGAAGACCATAGCCAGACTAATATGTCTACAGAAACTGCAGTGACAACACTCGAAAGAGAAGGCTTCACGCTACACAGCTGTCGGTTGTAAGAATTTGGCGCACGCGCGGTTCTTCTGTAGCAGCATTAGCTCGTTATTTAATAGCCACACCTCGTATGTATAAAAATAAAAATAAATTTATTTAAAATAAATAAAAACTCCTTCGAGTTATTATTTGTTTATAATAATGCGATTTTTTATCGTATCGTTTTTAAAAATTTTTAAAAGACATTGAACAATTAAACAAAAACAATCGTTATATAAAAAAAAGTAAACCGACCATGTAATGCGCATCCATGAAAGAGAAATAAATGTATATGTAGCAATGCGTAAAACTATTTTCTATTCTATCTGAAACTATATCTCCACCCAAACGGATTGTCAGAGGACGGTTGGTTGTTGAAGAACACTGGAAAGCCTAGGAAATCGTGGGTGGACACTGATGTTTCAATGGATACCCAGTCATTTCAATATACGTGGAAACGAGGCCAAGTCGGGAACGACTCTACCTCAACTTAGTTGCCCCGCGTCTTTAAATTCATCCAGGGTACTGGTCAACGCGGCAATCAACAGATGGAACGAACAACGCCTCTCCGAAACGGCTGCTGATAGGGGATGGAAGACCTTGGTCACTGACGGCCCTATCAATCCGGGCCTTCCGCTAGCGGTCAGCGTAGCTGCCTTCCGACTAAATTGGCCACGACTCCCTTGCCTATCACCTTCACCGCATCCATGTGTTGTCGTGTCATGTGTGTCCGCTGTGTAATTGCGGACGATGTATGCTGATCACCTGAGGAATTGTACGTCCCTGGCCCGCATCCAGCTGGATGAGAGTACGGAGTTCACAGAAGTTCGTCTTTATTGGTCAACGCGTCGCCAAATAACTCAACAAACAAGGGCGGGCGTTGGCTAGTAAGCAATTAAGTAAATATTTTCAATTTCCTTCTGAACTTTATCTACCGCTTTCAGTTTTGTTATTGAAAAATCATAATGCTTTCGGTGGTCAATTTTAACTTGTAATATCTAATTTGTTATTTTTTGTCGTTTACTGAAAAACATTTTATTTCCATTTTTCTTTTATGCATCGCTAAGGAATAAATCGGCATCGATGTAATGGAGGTATGTGTTTTCTTTAACAAATATCGTTTAGATTTAGCTACGGACGATTAGTAATTTGTTGTGTTATGTTAATAAATGAAAGTAATTTGCATCTCTAAAATCATACAATACACTCATAGTCTTAGCGGTACCTTAGTAAAACTCTTCCAACAGGATCGAACTGGAAGATAAATTTTTAAGATCAGGTAGCTAACTATTAAAGACTTTTTGATCTTGGAAGAAAGCGGATTAACGATTCAAACAGTAGAACTAAAAAATTAAAGCTGAATATTAAGAGAGAAATGTAGGCGAAAAAATATGACAGTTTTACCGATGGAATTTTGTTTTATAAAAAAATATTAGCAAAGATGGAGAAGTTTTAAAGTTAGTCCTGTTTTTCTGATTCTTTTGTAAAAAGGATTGTTAAGGAAAAAACAGGCGATTAAATTTCAGTACTTAATTAACTTTTTATGTTGAGAACTTCTTACCTTTGCTTGCTTTATTAAGCAGTACTCGACGTAGAAACTATAGTGATCTTAGGAGAAAAGATAATAGTAATTATTATGTTAATAATAAAAATTTTTCCCTTATAAACCTTTGGATTCTGGCTTGCTGAATGAGATTTAGGATTTAAATTTAATTCTTTTGGCTTATACAGCTTTTTAAAGAAAATCGAATTTTTTATATACGTTGAGAAATTACCAGTGTTGCCCATTATGTTCATATTATACGACATGGATCAGTACGTTGAAATAAAACAAAAAAAAAGTCCACTGTTTGAGTGTAAGTGGTATTAAATAAAATAACCCGTTAACGTTTTACACTAAACCTGAGTTTTCCTGAAATTATCTTTATGAGAACGAATCGGATATGATAATGCCGAAGTCAATAGAATATCTTACTTTCTAGGTAGGTTTACATTTAGTTAAAATCTGTAGGGAATGATATGTGAAAAGCTTATTTAAATATAACCGGGTTACATCCTTGATTCTCTACACCAGGATGTGATTATTATTCTTACAAAATAGTGACCTGGAATCATCTCCAAGCCTGATACTATAGCTGAGCAACCCATTGCATTAAACAGTTCACGATCTGTTGAGACGAAAAAGCAAATAGTATTAAAATAAAAATAGTAGTAATAATGGAGTTGGGAGTTAAGCCCTCTCTTATTTGGATCACTAAAAGTACTAAAAAATGTTTGAGGTTGAGTAAAATATTTTTTGCTACTTTCTCTACTACATAGACCATTAGTTTAATTATAAGTTATAAACATTTAAAATCTATTAAAATAAAAAAAAATAATTTCAATATTGTAATATGTTTACCATCTTTCGCAGATCTATTTATAACATATAGAAATATAATAAAATTCAAAAGAATATTCAAATAAAGTTATATTTAGAAATTTGTTTATAAACAATTTACACGTATTTTAAATTTATTTGTATTGCATCATATTTTTAGCTATTTTTACTAAGATTTTTTGTCTCTACTAAATTTTGGCTTAATCCTACAGTTTTATCTTAATTTCAGATCTAATTTAATTTAACCTCATTACAGCGCAGTAACATACGTAATATTTCCATATTAAATATTTAACAATGACGTACTTAATTTTAAAAGCTATCATTAACCCTCGGTTAATTTATAGATGGTACTTTTTTGTTTTTAAACAAGGACGTTTGACAGATTAGCGAGAAGTATGACAATTTTTGATTTTATGTAGGCGTATTTAAAATATTATTTTCCTTTAATACAATTGCCGCACTGTTTTTCTAACTTACGTGTAGCGACTATATTTCCTAGCAATTCCACCCATTTTAATAGGATTCTTTTTTTCCTTTACGATCCATTTTCCGCCCTCTTGTTAATTCAAATTCTACTCATACCTAGTTCGGTGCAAAAAGGTTTTCAACTTTACCGAGGGCGAATAGCAATTTTTTTTATGGCTGCTAGATTGTAAATCTTTGAAAAGTTAAAAAAAAAGATAACGTTAAACGATAGTTAAAATTCTGCATTTGAATAAACTTAAAGATTATTTTTTAATATTATCTATTAATGATGTTATATAATGTTAAAATTGCACCGTTTATAAAATTAGACGAAAAACGGGACGATTATTTTTTATTTTCTCTACAATTTTCTTCTAACAAATTTTAATTATTAAGAATAATGCAGAAAAGAAGGATACGGTTACATATGGTATACGAGTAAATCTCAACTTTTACGATCAACTAACTGGTTTTAATTTCGTGACGAATACAATAACTGTCGTTAAATTTTTGATTTTATTTTCTAATTACTTTTCTGGTTGATATATTCAATTGCATATTTCATTAATGGAATTCATCTTCAGAAAGTTTTTTTCCTGTGTAGCCTCTGGAAATTACCGTTAAGGTATTACTTCAGAGGATAAATGAGGTTGATATGTATGAGTGTAAATGAGTAGTCTTAGACAGTCTCAGTTCGACCATTCCTGAAATATGTGGTAAATTGAAACCCATCTACCAAAGAACACCGGTATCCTCGATCTAGTAATCAAATCGTATAAAAGTAGTTACTTTTATACGGATTTACTTTATTAGTAAAGGCAACTGCCTTTACTAAAGCTGAATTCTGGACTTCCAAATCAGCTGATTTGGGAAGACGCGTTCACCACTAGACTAACCCGGTTGGTTATCTTTATAAATTTTAATAAACTAAACCGTCTGTTACAGAATTTTTTCCTCTCCTTCGCACTTAACTTACCTTTTTTTGGCTTAAAAAAAATTCTTTTTTAGTCGACGACTACTAGTAAGGATTAATTATTACTCAGTTAAAAGGGGTGGGTAGTGATTACACAGTTAAGGGGAGTAATAGTGGAGTTAAATATAAGGTAATAAATGAATGTTTAGGCAGTACCCATTTTTAATTCCATGTACGAAGTAAAGAAAGTACTGTAATCTCGAGAAATTTCGGTTTTCAGATTTCAACAGAAATATTCATTTTGACCATCCCTGAATCCATTTGACTAGTTTCGGCATGACATCTGTACGTACGTACGTACGTATGTGCGTATGTATCTCGCGTAACTCAAAAACTATTTGCCGTAGGATGTTGAAATTTCAGATTTAGAACTGTTGTAACAACTAGCTGTGCACCTTCCTTTTTAATTGCAATCGACTGACCAAAAGTGTCCAAAAAATTTGGATTTTGGACTTTTTCCTAACTACAGTAATAAGCCCTTAATGAGACCTTTTCAACAATATAACACGAGTGGTACTTATTTTCATTGGTTCCAGAGTTTATTTATAGTCAAGTGAAATTTTAATTAATGAAATATTTGGATCTTACAAGATGAAGGCACATCGGTTCAAATCCGACTTCATCTCCTTTCTTTTTTTAATTTAAATGCATTGATTATTAATGATTATTAACCTCTGATTGTAAAAAAAAAATACAATAAATAATAATTCAATAATAACAATAAAAAAAAAGAAGAAAAAATAGCAGAAGTTATTGATGAAATAAAATTTTTGTACCTTTCATTTAATAAAAATGTCTATATGGCGTCCATATCAGTTTTTTATCTGTAAGTTATCTACCTCATCCTGGCGTGATGTGCGTATTGTATTATTATGTATCGATCAAAATAAAAAATCTATTTATTTCATTTTTACCGTTTTAGATTGAAAATGAAAATATTTTAAAATGTATCATTTTTTTGGTCGTTTTACTCCAGCATGAAATTGAGTAATAGAAATTTCAAAAAAATTATTTAAAGACAAATTTGACCAATAATAGTTTTAAATTAAGTAACCAAAGTATATGTGCGTTTTTTTACGACTATATTCCCCTAAAAAAAAAAACTAATTTTATTCATTTTTGAATTATTTAGACCGATATAAAAAATAATTAAAAAAGTTTAAACTTCCTTTTGTTTATATTAACCAATACGTAATCTTGTAAATATGATAATCTTATAGTTATTCTTAAAAAAAATAACAATATCCATCTGTATCAAACCATTGAACAAAAGTATTCTCAAACTCAACACAATACATACTTAGGAAGTCTCATAATACTAATGTGCGGAAGTAAAATAAGGTCGTTGCCTTATACTTCCGCTGCAATTTTTAATGTATTACCGAACCATTTAAAATACAATAAAAAAGTATTGCTTAAAAAAACATTACTTTCGATGAATTTTTAAACAATACTGATTAAAAGTATAATAAAAAAACAACTCAATTTTCTGCATTTTGTTCTACGTGTAACATAATTGTAGTGAAATTATAATTTTTACTTTAAGTTTTCTGTGTTGATTTACTTGTTAATTGTTTTATACATCTAGTATCTTCATGTATTTAATATTTTCATATATTTATATGTTAAACAATTAATATAGACTTTAATCGCATCTATTTTTTTTTTAATAATTAATTATGTATTTTATGATGCTGCTCTGATCAAAGTTTAACACGGTTTTCTTTTATCCATTTCGGCAAATTTCCTTTTTTTTATCTGCCGGTTAGCATATCTACCTAATCCTGACCTTATCTGTATAATGTTTTATTTCGTATTGATCAGAATAAAAAACTTATTTATTTATTTAAGTTTTACCGTTTTTATAAATCGAGATATTAGCTAAAGATATAACTAGTTATTTATGTTAGTTTTAATGTAATTTATTGTACATTCCGGCCGACATTCTATAACAGCTGAATATAACAAAAAGTTGTTCGTGTTTCTGTAATAGTATCATTAAATCTCTTTTATATATGTTGTATCAATATACGAACAGAAATTTAGAATATTTCTGTTTTTTGCTTTATTTATGAATGGAATCTATTTTGAATCCTTTGATTCTGATTGAAAATGTTAAATAAATCATCGTTCAGTTACAAAGGAATAAGATTAGCCAATAATAATTAAATAATGGGTTAACTTCCCTCCCTAAACTTACGAAAAAGAAGAAAATTACGTTCATTTACCGTTTCTTTGTTTTTACTGATAATACTGAGATTAGAATTGAGTTTCATATCTCTTTCTAAGTGTTCTTATATTCATTTTAAACACATCTGGTTGATTATTTACTTCTTTTTTCTGTGTAATGTAATCCTAACTAAAATACTGATCACACTCCAACAGTAATGCCTTATATTATTACTTCCTTGAACGAAGAAAAGCAAGTATTATTATCTCGAAAAATATCGGTTTTCAGATTACAGAGGAAATATCCATTGTGACCATTCTTGAGTCCATTTTCACTAGTTTCGGCGTGACGTCTGTATTTACGTACGTTCGTATATATCTCAAATAACTAAAAAACGATTAGCCGTAGAATGTTGAAATTTTGGATATAGGACTATTGTAAAATCTAGTTCTGCACCTTCCCTTTTGAATGCAATCGACTAGACCAAAAGTGTCCAAAAAAGCTCAACACCCAAAAAAATTGGATTTTGGACTTTTACTTAACTACAGTAATAAGTCCTTATTGAAAGTTTTTCAACGATGTATCATAATTGGTTCCTATTTTAATTGGTTGGAGAGATATAGCCAAATTAAATTTTAATTAATGAAATGTTTTGATCTCACAAGGGGGTGGCACATCGGCTCCAATTCGACTTCAGTTCCTTCAAGAGGAACTTAACTTTCCTTTAATTTAAATATATAGATTTATTAATAATTACTAACCTCTGATTGGTAAAAAAAATATAATAAATAATAATTGTTAATGTTAGAGCGAGTATGGACTGTATTTTGAAATGATGGTTGAGATGATGAAATGAAATAAAACATACTCTTCTTGAATCGTTAAATTTTAATTTGTCGCATTATACATTTTTTGAATATCGAGAAATACAAGTCAGACTGATGAATAAATGACACATTAGTCAGAATAATGTCGTTGAACATTAAAAATAAAAACTATAAGCCACATTAGACTTTAAACTACTAAATAAAACTGGTCACATTAGATTAAGAATGAAACGTTAATTAAACCAATCATGACCACACTGAGCGGGATCCGCCTCTAGAATGATCGTACGAGACTAACTCGCCGGCAAGCGCTAGTAGATGCTAGAGTGCAGCACCAACCAGCTCAACATGGAACGGAACAACAATAAAAAAAAAATTAAATAATCAGAAGTTATTAGTGAAATAAAATTTTGTGTACTTTTCTTTTGAAGTGTAAGGGCTTATTTAATGTCGTCAATCGCTTCAATCTGTAGCCGTTATTTCGGTTCTTATTTGTTTTACTATTTTTATGTGATCAGCGAAAGGATGAAGAATGAACTTGTCAATTTTCACTATTATTCCATTGGTAGTAATCTTCCTTTGCAATAGGTTGAAAGTGCGAAACCCACCGGTTGGTGTGGTGGTGAACGTGTCTTCCCAAATCATCTGATTTGGAAGTCGAGAGTTCCAGCGTTCAAATCCTAGTAAAGTCAGTTATTTTTACGCGGATTTGAATACTAGATCATGTATACTGGTGTTCTTTGGTGGTTGGATTTCAATTAATCACACATCTCAGGAATGGTCGAACTGAGACTGTACACTTGTATAGTGTATAAGACTGTACACTTATAATGGTATAAGACTAACACTTCATTTACACTCATACATTTCATCCTCTGAACGGTAATTACCGGAAGCTAAACAGGAAAAAGAAAAACGGTGGAAAGTGTGAAACCCGGTGAAACAAAGTGTATTAGCTGTAATGATGGCTCCTCGATACTTTTTCTGACAGCCAGTATTTGGATTCTAATTAATAATATTTCTTTACTTGTTTGTACTAAATTACTGGTACAATCATTACAAAAATAAATAATATATTCACCGTTCTATCGTTCCGAATGAAGATAGTTACACTTAGATAAACGGAAGTTTCTTTGTACGTCATATGGCTCAATAAAAGAAAAGTGAATTTTTTTATTAATATTTTTTTTATTTTGTAACTTCATTTGTTTACTATTTATTTTTATTAGGTCGCTCATTTTTGACAAAAAATAAATTTTTGATATTTACGAAGTGCATCACGTAGTGATGCACTTAGTAAAATAACATTTTTTCGAAGAAGTTTAACCTGACCTTTATTAGTGATTTTTTTCTTTCTTTTTAATTTACACGCGCAGGATCATTTTGTCAAAACATTACATATACGATAATAGTTAAATAAAGTAATTAATATTTTAGAATTTTACACAATTTTCACGGTAACTCTTTGACATTTCAAGCGTGTAATTTTCACCAATTTTACGGGGACAGTTTATTTTTTTTACTTATTTTAAATTTCTGGGAGAGGATGATTAAAATAAATAAAATTTAAACACTTTTACACGAAATACTTTTTTCTGAGGGAATTTTGACTAAGAGATCGTTCCGGGTAATAAATAAGTACTATTCTCCGAGGAACGCCGAATAATTAAGCTTATTAGACAATAGATGAGGAAATAATTTTAGGTTTATTTGTTTTCAACTGTGATCACAAATATTCCGAGTGGATATATTTACATATGATCAATTTATTATATTTAATATACAAATAAAACGTAGATTTAAAAATGAATCTTCTTTTTTGATTACAAATTTACATATCGTTATCTTTAGTACAAGTATATAGAATTCAGTTTATTTGACCCGATAGCTGTTTGTACTATCTATAAAAAAATCATATCGTGTCTGGAATTTATTTTTATTTTTATTTTTTGTTATTTACCAAATTATTTGATTTCTTTAAAAATCAATGAACAATTGAATAATTCAAAACAAAATTTATTATAGGCTGTATGTAAATCAGCTGTATAATATATTTTGTTAGATGTACTAAAAAAGTGATTCTTTACGTTTAATATTTATGAATTCAAAGAAAAAACAACAGATAATTTTTTTTTAAAAAAAAAGCTTTACGCTTTTTGATTTATGATTTTAATATAAGGAATTCAGATAGATTTTTCTATGAATAAATTTACTTAAAATAAGCATTTCTTATATAAATCAATGTTTGTAATAATTATATATTTGACAGTAATGTCAACTCGGTTATCTCTTGTTACGTACTTGGAAAAACTTTCACAAACTTATTTAATAAGTAAATTAATTTACATCTAACATAACTCCTTGGTAATGTATAATTAATCTTTAAGCAGATTTTTTTAATTACGAATCGTAATCCTAAATCTAGAAAATGTATTTTCAAAATTCTACGGAAAATCATTAGCATATATTTTCAGTTTGATTTATAACTGGCATTATTCAAAATATTGTAATTTTTTAACTTTTGCTGTAATTTGTTTTTTGTATACCCGTAATCTCTATACAATCAGAAAGTCCCTGAAATATATGGACAAACTTTAGTAGTTGATTTATTTATACAAAAATAGATAAAAGATTTAGCGTCTCTACGTGCCCGGAAATATTTTATTATCAGTATTTCTATACATTTTTTAAGCTGCAGTATCTCAAAAATGGATTGAACTAAAAAAAAGCATTAAAATTTTATTTTATTTATTTAGTATATGAGTTGTCAAGGAGGTATAAAATATTTCCAGTTTCTATTTTACCGTGTCAAAATATTAACAGTTAAAAACTGTTTCCATATAAATGTTACAATATTTCGGTTATATTAAAATAAAATATAACAAATGAGTTTTGAGGTTTTTTTTTTTCATTTATTCATATAGTTTTGTAATAATCAAGTCATTTTTTTGTGTTTTACTATATTTATCAATTTATACAATTTTAGTTTCTCTTATTTTTTCAAATAAATAAAAATATAAAAACATTAGAAAATAATTATTTGTCATTCATTTATGTTAATTCAAAGATTAATATAAATAATGCGTGTTGTAACGTTTTACTATCTTCTTTAAAAAATTTAATCATTATAATACACAAATTAAATAATTGAATTGAAGGATGTGGCAAATACAGCGCATTCGAAAAGTTTCTGTTCACTGGAATTATGAAAGTTTTGTCGTAACACTTCCATAATTATTTCTTTGGGTTTTTATTTAATTATTTTATAGAAACGGATATTACAATAACTGGAATAGTTTATAAAAAGTGTTGAAAATGACCTCTTCCAACATCAATACATCACTGAATACGATTCAATTTGTTTTCAAACATTTTAACCAGTTGTTGTACTGGAATGTCTCGTACGTTTGCCTTTATTGCGTTTTATAGTTTGTCAATTAAGTTCCAAAAAGATGGCGGCACAGCGACAATAAAGATCTCACTATTAACTGTATTTTCAAAAAATATTGAATCCACATGCGCGTTCTACTCACACCGACCCAGACTCCAATTTTCGCTTCATGTAAAGATTGTTCGTGTAATTCATTGGGGTTGGTTGTCGACTACAGTCGTGCATTTTGTGAATTTAATTTACCCTCCGAGATTAAGTCACGCTTCATCTGTTACAAAAGTAATATTGGGGTTTTGTCATGATCTGTAGGTTTCAGTTCTTAAACACACATTACTTTGTAGAGAAAAAGTTTCAGTTCTTTTCTTACAGTTTTAAGTTCGGTAGTAAATACTATATATCTTGTTGATGTGCTAACTTACGCGTTGACTTTGATGGACTTTCAACCGTAGCATCCGAAATATCCAGCAGCTTTTCGGTTCATTTAGTTTAGGTGGTCTTCCACTTTTTTTAATGGCGGTATTCCACAAAATCTTTTTCGATAAGAATTCGAACTGGATTGCGGTAAGGAAGTGAATATTTGGAATTTTTTCAGAAAACTTGTAATTTACTAAATCAGTAGTTGTCACTTTCACAAAAGACGTGTTTAACGAGAAAAATGCGTTTCTTTATCGAAAAAAACCATTACGTTTCTCGAAAATATTTATTCCTATAAACGGAAGACGTCACGAAAAGAGCAAGTTCAATCACAACTCAACGACTGACATCTTGGTTTATTACTGAGAAACGCCTAATAAACCCACAGGGAAACCAACCTAACGCCGAAAGAAAAGATTGCACCACATAATTCTAAAGCATACTGCGCAACAACATTGCGAACGCGCTGTATATTAAGTTCAGGTTCCTCAGAGAAAATAATCAGAAAATAGAATTTCTATAAAACAATAAAGTGACATAAAATATATATATTCGATTATATTCTTTAAAAGTAATAAAATCCATAAATTGGATTTCCATAGGTATTGTGAGCTGTATGGACTTCAGGTGACTGGATAGGGTCTTAAGATTTCCGAGTATGGTTTTTAATCTTGATTATAGTACCTTCAATCTTTTTCTCAACACCCACCCTTTTCCTTATCCTTAATTTATTGACCTTATTTTTAATTTATTGGAAGTTTCTCGACTGTTGTTTTATTCTGGAATTCTTTAACGGTATTTCTTGAGTTTTTATTTTTATTTAAAAGGAATTCAAAATTACGGATTGTCTCGATGAACATTTATACCGTTATAATTATTCTGTAGTTATCGCTCAGGAAAGGTATCTTTTGGTCGGTTCACAGGCAACCCCTTCTAAATCAAATCATACCAATACTCTGGCTCTACAACTTCTTGTATCCATAATGATCTAGTAGAGCATTACGATCAAATAGAGTCTGACCTGACCCGCAGAGCCAATGTGGAAGAGGGGTCAAAGGATCAGGAAAACTGGTGACAGAAGGTGATCTTGACACGTTGGCATCTCAGAAGACAAAACCTTACAGGCAAAACCTAGAAGGTCCTTTACGCAACGGTTGTCTATGATCCCTGGGAAGATCTACGCGTTTTATCGGGATTAGATCAGAGTAATACAACCCACCGAGTTGGTCTAGTAGCGAACGCGTCTACCCAAATCAGCTGATTTGGAAGTCGAGACTTCCAGCGTTCAAGTCCTAGTAAAGGCAGTTACTTTTATACGGATTTGAATACTAGATCATGAATACCGTTGTTCTTTGGTGGGTGGTTTGGCTGGTTTTCAATTAACAACACTTCTCAGGAATAGTCGAGCTTAGACTGTTCAAGACTACTCATTTACACTCATTCATATCATCCTCATTTATCCTCTGAAGTAATACCTTAACGGTAATTCCCGGAGGTTAAACAGAAAAAAGAAAGAATGATCAGAGTAATGCATATAGACGACTTAGTGTTTACAAACTTAAATATAAGCTAAAAAAAATAAAAATTATATTTTATTTCAAAAATGAATGATTAATCCTCACTCTAGTGGCAACTGAATACAATGTTTTTAATTTCAAAATAATAACATTTTTGAATTTAGTATTTTACACGACTTACATTAAAAGATACTTATGAACGTTCCGAACCTAGAACATAGAATGAAATGGCAAAAATTACATTAAATACAAATACAAAATACGAAAACAAGCAAATTCATTAAAAATAAATAAATAATATATGGTATAATAAACTCATTAGAATCTATCTTTCAATATTACTTCATACAGACCGGATAGATGTATAAAAATATTATATTTAGAATGTAAATTTTATATTTAACACTGGACTTATTTGCGAATGATTTACTTGAAAATGATGATTTACTCAAAAAAAATAATAATTTCAAATATATTGTTTGACTAAAGATTAAACATGTTTACTTTTAATTATTTTAAAGAGAGAGCCACCAATAGACCCGGCAATGCTTCGATATATATATATATATATATATATATATATATAGAGAGAGAGAGAGAGAGAGAGAGAGAGAGAGATTAAATTAACATAATTGAAAGTATGATACAACATTAACATTACGGGACTTCACAAAATTTAACCTTTTACTCTTTCCTTTTTCCTCCTTTCCCTTCACCCTTTCCCCATTTTTATTTTTACCATATTACCTTTTTTTGTTTCCCCCAGTTTACTCTTTCCTTCTCCCATTTGCCCCTTATTTCCTTTTCCCCCTTCCTCTTCCTCTTTCCCTTTTCTTTTTTTCTCATTTCCTCCTTCATTTTCTTTTGTCCGTTTTCCCCTTTTTCCTTTTTTCTCTTTTCCGATTTTACCCTTTCTCCCCGCGCGTAAATCGGTTCAGTAGTTCTTTAGCCTATAGCGGACACACATATCGGAAACATTGAAATAGAATCGTAAAATATTTATTATAGCTTGCGTTGCTTTTACGTCTAACAGATAGCGCTTTTTTAAAAAAAAAATTTGTTTTTACCTGTCACAGGTGTGAAATCTTATGTATATAAAAACACGCGTTATTCGAATGCAGCGTTGTGTCAAAATTTCAAAGCAATCGGCGAAGAAGTTTCGTAGATTTAAGTTTTTGAACAAACGAACTTTTACATTTTTATTGATATTGATGATAAAATAATAAACAATTAATTTTCAATTTTAATACATTAAAACAAATTCTTGTTTATTTAAATTGTATCTAAATCACTCCAAGTAAGGCTTGTTTTATTGATAAACGATTAAAAGTTTCTTTTATAATTTATTTAAAATAATGTTGTTTATAATTACGAATTATATAATTTTAATTAAAAGAAAATGTTTTGATGAATTTTTTACTTTTTTAATCTTGTTTTCTATTTCTGTTTAAAAATTTTATACAACTAACAAATCAGGTGATGGATCTTCATTACGATGAAAAAAAAACATGATTCACATATAAAAACAGACCACCCAGCGATGGGACTTCATTCATAATTTATCATTGCAGTACTAAAAGTTTATAATTTAGTTATTTAATAGGTTTCAGTCGTCAATTCCAAGTTGTTTTCAGTCGTCAGGATTCATATAAAATATAAAGATTGTTACGTTAGCGAACGAGTTGGTTTTTATATTTACTTATTATAGAATCGCGTTTAAAAAAAAAGAAATAGTATTTCATTTGTAAATTGTTTCCTCTTCAGTCCATATCCATGGTTTTATTTCTTTTCATATAAAAATGAGCACAAGTAATTAAACGTGAAATCTGATTAGAAAACATTGTAAACGAGGCATTTTTTATAAAGTAAATAAATAAATAATTCTGGCTAACTAGATTTCAAACGCTTAATCTTTGATTTGTTAAATCTGAAAATAATAGACTGAATAAATAAACAGGAGAAAATTCTTTTACATCTTTATTTTACTAAGAAAACTAAACCAAAATTGAATTGAGATTAGTATATTACTCATCCAAAGTCATAGTTATTTGAGTTTAAGAACTTGTTCTGAAATTAAAATTTTATTTTAAAACCTTAAAATAATTTGGTTAATATTGAGAATTTTTAATACTTGTATTATTTGTAATAATTTTTTTTTTCTTAAAAAAAAAAAAAAAGAAAATCTAAGTAGAAAGGTAGATGTAATTTTATTTTTCATTCTTGTTAATGTTTAATTTATTTATTGCAGGCAGTGTTTATTGCATTCAATTTTTGCTTATAAATATGCATAAAGCATCCTTGAACCTTTAAGCTGATTACTCAAACTGGGACATTTAAATTGAGAAACGAATTTTATGTTGAATCCAACATTTATTACTATTGTTATTATTCTTTTTTTACAAGGTACGACTGAAAAACATTTCTTTAAAGGAATAAAAATAATAAATAAAATTCCTATAGATATTCTTTCTTATTGAAATAAAATATTATTAATAATAATGATAATAATAATTTTCAATTTTAAAAAATATTGAAAAGAGCAGAATAATTTTGTTAGCAGGTGATTTACCAACCTTCTCCTTATTATGTTAAAGGTCAAATAATAAAAGTTGTACATTTGCGGAAACTAATGATAAAATTCAATAGAACTATATAGTTAAAAAAGAGACACGCGAATCGTTAACAATACGTTGACTACAACAAACTATGATTAAGGCGATTCGGTTTAGCATACGGTATTTGGTAACTATAGATTTGTTACGCTCAAATGTATTGCGTAAATATCGAAAGAAAAATAAACACGCACGTTTTATTGTATCTTTTTTTCAGGCGATTAAAATTGCATGAAGACATCAGTAATTCTATTGGGGTACTTGTTTGTTATCGCACCGCCACTTTTTTTGATGCACTTTTTCATGAGGAAATAAATAATAACATTTATTTAAGATGGAAAATAAATAAAAAACAAAGCATCAATAACTAATATTAAAAATGAGAAAACACCAATAAAGACCTTATAAATACAGAATAAATTCATAACACACTACATCACACGTTCGAAGGATAAAAGTCGCGAATGCTATTGAGAATAGAATTAAATTTTCGCAGTTTCCAATATTTTTACGCCGCATGAATTCAGCTGAATAACTCTCACAATGATGACTTCATCTTTCAATATTTTGAGTGTGGACTCCTATATCTGGATCTCAAAAATTATATTTGCGATTCACTTTTGCACGCTGAAAGCCTTCTTTTTGTAGAGTGGAAGTTTGATACGCTCTCCAACTGTCAGAATATACGCTAGTACAGTCTTCAGTTCTTCTTTTTTATACAATTCAACAGGTGTTACAGCAGATAAATCAGCTACTATCTCTATAAAACATGCCTTTGTCTCACGACAAATGCCACCAAAAAGACACTGCTGCGTTAATACTCTGCCAGCATTGTTTTTCTTTTTTGTAAATAAACTTTCATCAATTTCTACTATCATTTCTCGTCCTCCGATTTTTTACACGTTTTATTCTGAATAGCATGAACGCAAACTTCTCTCGTAAAATTATTCCGGTTTATTGTAGCGTTTGTTTCTAACTCACATTCACGTCATTTTACACTAGTCAATTCGTAGCAATAACAATATATAGAATGTTTTTCTAAAATGGCAGGTTGGCTATACTTTTTCGGATTCTACCAGTAAAACTAAACAAAAAATATCTTTAGGAAAAAAATGGCAATTTCTCTTTCGTTCACCCCTATCCGCCATTTTGTTATTTTTATAGAATAATTTATATCTCAAGTTCGGATAGAGGAATCACATTATTTGGTAAGCGTCTTTGTAATAAAATTTTAATTAGCAAAAATCAGGACTTAAATACCTTCGCAAATTAAGTATAAGTTACCATAAATATAAGTTTTATCAAATTGCTAAAATATTAAGCCTTTTATTTTGAAAAAATGACATTTTATTTTTGAAAATCGGTTAACAAATAGTCGAGTTATCTGATAAATTTGATCTGGTAATTATGTGTGTTTTTTTGTCCTTCACTTTACGTTCAATTCGATGGAATAATAATTGTTCTTATTTATTGTTAATTCTAGTATTGTAAATTAGTATCAAAAATTAAGTAATAATTTTCTCACAATAATAAAACAAATAATTATGATACAGTATTACATCAATTTTCTCCCATAACTCGACTATTTGTTAACCGATTTTCAAAAATACAATGTCATTTTGTTCAAAATAAAAGGCTTAATATTTTACCACAAGGTGGTATAAATACACGTACAGTGGGGAATCTTACGACGAGCTGCGTAAGATTCCTCGCGATTCAAATTTGAAACCTATTGAGTAACAACTTATGAGAAGGGCAAACCGAAACACCTTAACTATTGGATTGGCTTCTGAAAAATATTGTCGACAAACAGATAGATCTGATGCTATATTTCACGTTAGATGAGGCACGGTTTTGTATGTGGTCATGTTGATTCGCACCACATCAGGTATAGTATGACTGAAAATCCTCATCAGACGTTTGAAAGTCCACTTCACGATGAGAAAATCGGAGTATAGTATGCTTTTTCTAGCATTCGAATAATGGGGCCAATATTTTTTTACTGGACTTTCAATATAGAAGTGTATCGTACAATTTTGGAAAGAATTTTAAGATCAAAACAAACCGTGAAAAAGCTACGGCTTTTCCAGCAAGACGGAGCAATGTTTAACGCACCCCTAACGATTTTCTGGTATGTGTACATGCGTTCTTTTTAGGAAAGCAAGGAGAGGGAGCGGTGGACTCCGCGTTCACCAGATTTATCTATCTAGTTGCGAACTTTTGAAAGGAAAAAGTTTATGAATCGAATCCCCACACTATTTATGAACTGATGGTGAATATACAGTTAGAAATCGAGCCATTGATACCATCGTTTTGCATCAGGTTACTATCAATGTGATCACTCTACACAAAAGGGTATCGCTGTCCAAGGCACTCACTTCGAACGTTTCGAAAAAAATAAGGCACCATTTTCGTAAAAATATGATATATATATAAAATCTATTAAATGTAAATGAAGACATTAACTTATGTGTATTATTTTTATTTCATTCGTAAAATGTTACATATCGCAATTTTGTTTAGTTTGTAATTGGTTGGTTTTGAATTGCTCACCTGGTAAATGTGCATCTGGAGTCTTTTTTTGTGTTAATTGTGTGTGTTTCGGGTCAGGTTATCGATATAGCTACCGGATACTTTGTCCTCCATCAAACTACGATAAGAAAGCTATACTAAATTAAATTTGACCAAATCAGAAATCATATTACACCTTTTTTACGATCACCTTTATAATTTTTAATTTTTTTTCCTCAAAATATTCATAATCTTGGTACGGATAATTTTCATAATTTTATTAAAATGTTAGGGTTAATACAAAAATTATCTGTAAGGGTAGGAATTGTATAATTATTTTCACAATTCTTACTTGCTTTTTCAACTTTTTCGGACGTTCTTTTTTTAATTATTTTTTTTCTAAATGAGATATTATCTGACTGGAAATGGTTTTTAACTATTACTGTAGGTAAATATTGTCTTAGAGCCGATCTCTGTGGCGGAGTGGTAGCGTTTCAGCCTTTCATCCCGAGGTCCGGGTTCGTATCCCCCGGTCAGGCATAGCAGATTTCAAACGGTACAAATTTCCATTTCGTTATGCGTTACGTGAATTAGTCATAAAAATTAAATTTTTTTTTATATCGCCGGTGTTAACTGTAGTTTTAATGATAATTTAGCATAAAGGTTTAATTGTTAATACTTAATTTTTGTTGAAAAAAATAAAATATTTATGTTTATCAGTTAGGAAGGTTGTTGTACTTTTTATGTTTTCTGCATTTTTTTAAACAATATTTCCCGCTTATTTAGCATTGTAATTTATTAATACTAGTGAAAATTATAACCCACATATTCACCGTATAATATTACAAAAATGGCGTCAAATTTTTTACTTGTTGGATCAAAAAAATAAAAACAAAATACAACGTTATTATTACCCTAGTAATCGTTCTGAATTTAATCAGACTGTTGAGATTTGTATGAAACGATGTAGAAGCGTGGAATTAGCTGAGAAATTATTCTTAGTAGTTTAAAAAAAAAATGACACGAGTGAACTAGTGGCTGCTATCTGGCAGGTGAAACGCGTGATGTGTTCCCGCCCGCAATTGACAAATTGGCGGGACGGCAGAAAATACAAGTAAACGTGATTAAAGACTAAGGTTCTCTCACGCTTCCACTCGTGTATTCGTTTTAAGCCTACCATTTCATCTAATGTAATATACTCTGAACACGATTCGTTTTTATTTGTGCTTTTTTATGCGATACATTAATTATTTATGTATGCACATCGTACAATTTGGAAAAAAATTATATTTTGTTTTATTTGGGTATTTTTATTTGTATAATAAAAATGTGTGTATTAAAAAAAAGTTTTATTTAACATTTATTTTAAAAAAAGGATTTTTTTTATATAGCATAAGAAAAACAAAAAAAAAGTAAAATTTTTATGTATTAATTACCTACAATACTTTTTGATATTGAATTATCATAATTTATATTTATTGACTATTCTAAAATTATTTTATTGTTGTGCATTTAAAAAATCAACCGTAATGTAAATTTTAATTCTGAAGAAATTAATTGTTTTGTTAAGGTCTACCGCATTAATTTTGATTAATTATTGCTGTACAATCCCCAGCTTCAATTTATTTATTCATATTACAAAAACATTAGTGTTAACCAAAGCCATTGAGTATTTATTTATAAGATGCTACTCGTATTAATAATTTCAAAAGGATTAAATATAATGCATAATATAACGAGTAATCTAAATATTCCACGCAGTATACTCTATTTATATATACATAAATCTTTTATTCTGATCGATACATAGTAATACATTACGTCATACGTCTGGAATGGGTAAGTACGTTACTCCTGTGCAAAAAGGTATTGTTCTATTATTTGTCGGAATGGTTCAAGGGAAACCGTGATAAAATCTTTATTAAAGCAGCATTACAAAAAATACAAACCGTTAATTATAAAACAAAATACACACACACACACACACACACACACACACACACACACACACACACACACACACACACACACACACACACACACACACACAAATATATATATATGATTAAAATCCACATTAATTTAAAATACAATCACATGAAAAATGAATTAAGGTAAACAACGTGAAGATAATAAAAAAAAAAAAAAAACTTTTGCCTAATTCTGCAAAAGAAGGCCGACTTTTCGTTAATTTAACCTGGTATTATTATTATTTTTTTATTTTTTGTAATATTTCTAATAATAGAAACTTCAGCTAAAGAAACGTAACGTTCCAACTTGCAGTATCTTAGCGAACCACGCTTTTTTCTTGCCCCACTCAAGTTTATCGACCTTAAATTGAGCGTAACTCAAGAACGATTCAATTAATTTTTATAAAATTTTCACATACACTACTTTAGATACACTACTACAGTATATCTAAATTTTAATGAAATTTATCCAGTAGTTTTGGAAATTTTTGAGCCACAAAATCTTATACATAGGCCTTTATATATATATATATATATATATATATAAAAGAAGGTATCCCGATTTTAAGTAAATATTATTTTCGTACTCCTCGTACTTGAAAATATAAAGAAAATTCATTTTCACCCCTCACGCGACCGAAAGTAATGCAGTACTTTTCTTCAAAAATTCCATTAAATTGTTATAAAATAATTCACATTTAGGAATGTGTTAATGAAACTTATTAGAGCACATATTTATGTACACATTTAATGATGGGATGTAGAAAATTCAGATTTTTTAAAGATTTTCTTAATTAGTATTATTTAAAAATTTATTTTTTTGTTTTAAAAAAAATAAACTGGTGGTATAATTCGTTAAATTATTCAGTGATTTACTAACAATGGCAACGGAAATATAAATAAGTCCCTTTCTTTTATATATATATCTTCCTCTACACTTTCAAAAAAAAAAAAAAAGGAATGGAATAATTATAAAGAAAACCAAATAAAAAGTTTTTGTACTAATAAAGATAACACAGAGACAAGACAATACAGAGTTTACTGTATATACAACTATTGTTGGTTAACTTGTCCTTCAAAATAAGTTTTATTTTGACGTCATCGATTCCTCAATTCTATCTTCCGGCCAGAATTCTGTTCTTGGGTTCTAATTAACAAATTATCTTGGTCAGTTAAACCAGGAATGTAATAAACTATATATATATACGTACACTCACTTTACGAACAAATACACGTAGTTATGTACGGGATGCAACTAAATAAAATTGTATCATCAAGAGTCGGTTAGTTTGCTTTTGTCCTATATGCAATCTATATTATGCATTTTTTAAATTAGTTTTATAACATCTTAGTAATGAACTTTTACAAATAACTGAAAATTGTATTACATGATGAAAAATTTGTATAAATCATATTTTAGTGAATAAAATAGTCGGCTTTTTCGCCAATCCCTGTGGCGGAGAGATAGCATCTCTGCCTTTCGTCCGGAGATTCCGGATTCGGATCCCGGTCAGGCACGGCCTTTTATTAAACGCTACGAAATTCATTATCATCCATCGTAGTAGCAGATGGCAATAAAACATATTTTAACAACAGCACATTGTAGATAAAATAATTAATAGAAATAATACTTTTTATTTTATTGTAGTTTTTATCAATTAAGAAATGAAATAATTTTTTTGTAAAACACCAAACAATCTTTTTTAAGATATTAATTACATTAGAAATTGAAAATAATAACGAGATAGATTCCTTGGATACTAACAAAATGAATACAAATTAAATTCGGAGTTTATTGAAAATTGTTATTATATCTAGCCATCAATAAATAATGGTTTACACAATACCTTGATAAAGAGAGCCTTAAATTGAATTAATTTATTGCCTTAATTGAAGGAATTATAACAAAGAAACACAGTTAAAAAATATAAAAACTAAAGAATACACGAATCTTTACGTCAGTAAATCCAATACCGTAAAACTAAAAACTGTCCGCTTACAAAATATCGCACACACCAAGTCACAAAAAAATGTATAAATAGATAAAGTGTGTGTGGGTGTGTGTATAATTGGTATTCTCTATGATTATTTACAGGTGTATCTAATATAGAGGTTGGCTAAACATTTCCGGATTCTAAGTGTCAAAAGGAACAAAAAAAATTCCCTATGAAAAAATTTCAATTTCCTCTTCGTTTTCCTTCTGTCCGCAGTTTTGTGTTTATTAATGAAAGATAAATATCTCAAGATCGGATTGTGGGATCACAATAATATTTGGTACAATAATTTATGCCAACGTTATCTAATAAATAAAAATTAACAGGATAAACAGGTTCACAAACTTTAAATTGGCGGCCGTGTCAATTTTCGGTATACGTCAATAATCCTTAGTTTTATCATAATTACGTGTTATTTGGAAAAATGCTAAGCATTTAAATTTCTCGTGATGCTGTTCTTGTGATTGTTGGAGTGAAGCCTATTGATGTTCTTGCGCTTGAGTGTCAACAACGCTATTTCACGAAGAAGTTGGGTCGACTGACCTCTGCTGGAATTAGAGAGATTGAGAATGATGGATTTCAGTTGTGACAGATTAGCCGGGATGAGACGGCTGACGGGGGTTACACGCACGGTCTTTTCCGTGATGTAAGAGTCTGCGGAACGCCTGTTGGGTGTCTCCTAACAAGTATATAACTCGGTTTCTTTCGGGCCGTGGTCCTTTTAGGGATAGGTTGGCCCGTTACGGTCGGCTGATTCGGGTCTGTGTCCACGGTGTGGGATATTAGATGACGCCTTTCGTGTTTTATATGTCTGTCATCGGTATGATGAAAGACGATTAGAAGTAGTGAGACAGCTCGGAGATATTGGGTCTATTTTTGATTTAAATGCCAACTGGTAAAGCCGGGTCAAATGGTAAAATGTGAAGAACTTCATGAAATATTTGATTTTTCAATGAGTTGCGGTGGGCGTGTAGGATGGGGAGTTCGAGTTATCTGCATGATTAGGAACCGCTTGGACGTTCTTTTGCTGCCAAGATAGGCGCTCCGTAATTTTTTTTGTTTTGTTACTTCGTGATGTTCGTTTTATTTCGTTGGTAGGACCATAGCTCAAAATTTTAAGTATTTTATTTTTACTCATTTATGTTCGTTTGAGTAGTGTATTTTGTGTTTATTGATAGTACGTTCTTACACCGGTGGAACTGTAATTCGTGGCATTTACATCGATGGTATCGTGACGGAGGCCAGACTGTTAAATGCGAAATGTTATTCTGGATTCAGAAGATATCCTCCAGTAAAGCCAATTCGGACTAGGTACGGAGAGGGTGACGTGGTGACCGGAATCGTTTCACGACGGGATCTTTCCCTTCGGGGTCAAATGTGAACAAAATTACACCTTAGTTTAGAAAATCTTTTTGTTCAATATTAGAAAAAATGAGAAGTAATTCTGAATTCTTGCTGGTGAATCAGACCGATGCACCCATCTGTGTTTCCTGCGAGCCAACTAATGGTACACCACATCGTTGTGGACTGTGCCTGCCATGCGACATTGCTCGAAGTTTAAACTAGGGGCCAACATCCAAAATATCTTAAGCAACAAGGAATCAGTGTTAGCTAATGTTTTTTGATTTGTTAAGGCCGTGTATTTGGATTCAAATATTTGATTAAAACTGTAATATGTTTTTGCCTATAGCAATTTTGTTGTTTTATATTAGATTTTTAATATTGTTTTTAATTTCGCACTTAGCATACAGCGTAGGCGTTTTACATTCTTTTAATTTTTAAGGAAAATTTTAATTATTTTAATTTTTAGCCATTTACTTGAGTAATTTTGTGCTCGGTCGCTGATAGCGATATCTCGTTTTGCGCGCGGGGAAAAAAAATCTTGCCGATTATTTCTAAAAATGACTCAGGATTTATCAGTCATTCTGGAAAATGTATAAAAATTTAATATCGCTCAAGATTATCCAGTTATCCAGGTTACAATCTAAAATATTTTTGATCATTATTCTTTGCTCTTTTCTTATGAAAATATTCCTTTTGCATTCGAAAATATTCTATTCTTCGGAATTTCACTGTCGATCCTCAGCTTCGTTATCGTTCTCAAATATTAGCTTTAAAAATTTATTAATTATAACATGAAATTATTAATTTTCTATTTTTAAGATAATTCTACCAATTTAATAGTAATTTTTTTTTTAATTTATTTAATTCTTAATAAAAATTTTGTTACGGTATGGAATGAAGGTGTAGCCATTTACAATCGCAAATTGTTGAATTCTACCGACAACAATAACTGTTAATCGAGAATTATTTTTTTTAAATCTATTGTTTTCTAAAAATAGTATACCATTTAGTCCGTGGTTTGAAATTATTTACAATATCTTGAAAAAAAATTACAAATTTAATTCATTCACAAACATTTCTCAGGAGTATTATATTTAGTCCACATATTTAAGTTCTGTTTGGAAAGTTTTAAAAATAAAGTTAGGTTTATGTTTGTTATTAGAATACGTGTAAAAAAAAGATCTGAATAAAAACTGCTGTAGCATTGACAATAGGTCACGTTTAAAGAATGCAAGATCGGTGTTTCAGACAGGATGTCAAATAACTTATGACAGCGCCAACGTAATAACTATGAAGTTATATAATGCGATGTTAGTAGGTATTGGCACGCGTTTATATGTGGACATTTCGATGCTCGGGATGTTGCAAGATCGTGTTGGGCCTCAGTATAACGACCTATTGTGCGTAAGAAAACTTGTTGGTCCTGAGCACTTCCATTTACAATTAATCTATAGCAAAGACTTTCTATATCACATTTTACTACCTTATACTGTTCGTGCACCTTTCTTGTATTTAACATATAAAAAAATAACGATTACAGAAACAAATAAATTCAAATTAGGTGTATTTAATACTAAAAACATCGTACATTTTAAACATTAAATCGGTAGTTTTTCATCCGTCTTTATATATAATGATTTTTTTATCGCTTAAAATGAATTGAATATTGTCTGATTTTTTTACCTTTAATCGATCGGTACATTTTCTTTTAATAGTTAGTTTTGTATATCTGTGATAAAAAGATTATTATGTAGGGTTCTCGTTCAACTATTTTGGAGTTCGAATGAAATATGTGGACTTGGAAGTTTTCCATTACTTCTTTTATCGTTGTTGAAATATAATAATTTCTTGTCGACCTGTTGACATCAGGTTGATATCAACGTGTCGATTTCTGATCAAGTAAATCACTGTAAAATAGTTAATCATTAGGTAGGCCTATATGATAATAGATCCGTGGCATCTCGGTCTTTAATCTGAAGGTCCTAGTTTTGAATCCCGGTTAGGCTTGACCTTTTTTTTTAATACTCTACAAAATTTTCTGTCCCATGAACAAAATTTTAGTTCATATGGTGAATTAACCGTCTGTAATATAAAATTCCAGTGCTTCAGTTTCGTACTAGGTATCCTAGATACAAGATAACCTTTTAATAATTTAAACATCCAAAGAATGAAAATAGAGGTTTTTATTGGTTTAGTTGGATGAGGAAATTCTTTAAAGTTGTTATTCGGATAGTGCGTGGAAAACTACAAAGCTAGAACTTTAGGTAATAAATACGATCTTTAATGATTATTAAAGGGTTTCGGCTCCAAATCTCTATACATAAATAAATTTGGTTCCAAATATTTATAGATAAAGTCTTACCGATAATTTATCACAATATCTCAGAAATCCCTTGTCCTAAGAAACTGAATATTTTCATCTGGATTTCATGTAGATCATGTTACATCAATTAAGAAATATTTTCAAGATTATTTTTTTCAGTTCATAAACTTCCGGTTGCTGATCAAAGTCTGTTTCATCATCATCATCAATAAGTTTAAAGATTTTTGTTTAGTAGACCGGCGTGGATTTTACTTCTCCATATTGTTTCTCTCATTACAATTTCTTCAAGAAAAGCTGTCCTGATAAACTGCGTAGTTATCTTACAAACAAATATTTAACATAATCTATAAAGTTTTACGAGATTTTGCGGAATGAAATACATTTCTCAGGGATAAGTTCTAATTTTGTTTGAAATTTATTATTAAAAAAGTACTTTAGTAAAGTAAAAGAAACATAGCTAGTACAAAATATTTCTAAAAATCTATCTAGTAATTCCATGAAATTATGCGAACGGCATGATAATAGCTCTTTAGTTCTTTTTAATAGATTTTCAGATCAATTTCATTGTACAGTGATCCTTTATTTATGCATATGTGTTATTATAAGTTTTATCCGATGTAAGTTCGAATCAAGTGTACTCAGAGACATATGAAGAGACTTAAACGTTGTGCCACCTCTGATTATTCTTTCAGTTACAGTTAGTGTTATGTGTATCCATTAAACGTATCAATCTAGTAAAACCTGATTCACACTGAAATAAAATCTGTAGTACCTCTTTTTCTTCTTTATTCCATTAAATTATAGTTATAAGATTCTCCGTATATCTTACTTTTTAAAAAAAGAAATGTTTTATTCCTAGTTCATTCCTTGTTATCCGCTTATTTTGTGTCACGTTGACTTTCAAGTAAATGGTCCAATTTCCATCGTAATATAAAAATTCTTATTTTGAAATATTAAATCACTATGAAGTGTTAAAAGTATATATAATAAACCTATATAAGTAAAATTATTTAAGATTTAAGAATAAAGATCTCAAATAAATAATTAATAATAATTTTCTAGATATATAGTGTCGTTATCCCCAAGAAATCCTAATCTTATAATAAAAAAAAGATCAATCAAAGATAAATAAATGTAAAAAATAATAAAATAAAATTAATATTCCTTATGTACGCGTTGAACAATAAGGAACCTCCACACGGCCCAATCAGATGAGGATGATATGTATGTCATGTAAATGAGATGTAGTTTTGTACGACCATTCCTCAGAAGTGTGGTTAATTGAACCACAACCACCAAAGTACACGGGTATCCGTTGTTTAGTATTCAAATTCGTACAAAAGTAACTAACGTTTACTAGGATTTAAACCTCAGAACCATCGACTTTGAAAATTAGCTGTAAAATAAGTGATTTGTGACGACGAGTTAATCACTAGACCAGCCCGGTTGGCTATAAAATAAAAATTAAGATTAAATGTTTACCAGTTACCACACATTTTTTTTGTAAAGTAATGATTTACCTATTAAATTCTTACAAAAAGAAACAATAAAATATCAATAAAAAAGATCGTTGAATTCCTCAGTTTTAGAAAAACTGAGGAATTCAACGAAAAACAAATAGTTCAAACCGGTTCAAGAAGATCTAGTAGAATTAAGCATAACGGAAGAGACTATTATGGAAGAAAAAACTAAGGAAAATATTTTAAAATATCTACCAATTCTGGGAGAATCCGAAGTCAAATTGTGACATAATATCAAAACGGAAGAACAAAACTAAGCCATGTCCATTAATGAAAGCTTACTGACAAAAAAGAAAAGAAACCAGAATGCTTAGTAACAATTGATTCAACGTACCCCTAAGGTGGGTTATTTCGAGAAAAAAATCTTATCTTCCTTCTTCATTATTTAAAACATTTTATTTAACAAGCAGTTACAAAAATTTCAAAGATAGAGAATATTTTATTTTTTAATAATGTAGGAGAAACAAGACTAATAACTTGAAAACTAGTACTGTTATGTATAACGAACCAATATTGGATTGATTCAACATATGTCCATTTGTTACTGAGTATTTTTTTTTGTATTTATATGTGTAATTATTAGTTAATGAAGGTAGTGAAATTTAATTTAGTTACATCAGTGTCGAATAAGATAAATATTTTTACTAAATGTTAGAAAGAAAAGCCCCGAAGAAATAGAAAACATCTTCGTTTCTTCTTTAAAAAATAGTTATAAATAAAATGTTTTCTATATTGAATGTAGTATCTATGAAACTCATATATTTTAGTTCATCACGTTGTCTGTTATATTTTTAAATCCGATATACTCTTTAAACTCGATTAAATAAATTGATCACGTATTTAATGACAGTTGATGTCATAATTAATTGTCTGTACGGTAATAACATAACGATTGTTTTCGTTATTAAATTTTATTATAAATTATGCAGGCAGTAAAAGTTGACCAATCTCCTGTTGTAATTCATGATTCACTTCCTCATTTTTTTCTTGCGATTAGAATTTTTATATACAAAATGAAAGCTCAAAATAGGTCAGTTATTTTGATCGATAATATTTTATAAATCATACGAAGTACGGGTAGATACGTTGTTCCGCGGATAAAAAAGGAACTGCTCCAGTATTTGCCTGGATGGATCAAGGGAAACTTGCTAAAAATTTGATCAGAGTATCGTCACAAAACACACATTAATTACTCGTACTTTCCTGCCATCAAAGCTCTATAGATGCACTATGTATGTTGCAAGAAGGAAAGTGAAAGTACGGTAATCAGTCAAAAATGAGTTACGGGTTGTTTTTTCATAACTCAAAAAACAAAAAAGTGGGGGTCATATAAGTGGGGTCGTACATATGTTTGTGTGTTTGAAGCTTAATAACTTCTGATCGGATCAATCGCTTTTGATGAAATTTTGTACAGAGACTCGTATATACTGGGCAATTTGTCGGTCAAACTTTGGGGTCAAGTCGTTTGTGGGGATAGGTAGTTTTTTGGGGTCAATTTTCTCAAAATTTTGCAAGCATAACCCCACTTTATATGCTCAGTATATATGCGAACACGCTTATCTTACCGTTCCCCGAAATTGGAAAACCTATCTATTTATTTATTGCATTTTTTAACCGAATTTTTTTATTTATTTTAGGCATAAGAATAGTGCAAGTGACCTCCAAAGAAAAAATACAGTGGGAGGAATATTGGAATTTTTTGGGGGAGCAGATCAAAGTTTAAAAATGTAGATTTTTTAAAAACTTTTTTAGAACTTTTTTGGTTTATTTTCATAATTATTTTCCCCCTATTTAAGAATAAATAACCAATGCCAGGAAAGTAATATTATTTTCAAAATTAGTGATCATTCATTTTACAAAAAAAAAATGGTTTAGGAGCAAGTATGACTTTATGGTCCGTACAACATTGAACTTTACGGACAATTGCATCTTCAACTTTTTGCAAAAAATGAAATCAAAACACATTCTGTCAAACTTAAACTTCCATTCCATAATTTTCCTTCTTCGTACGTTCATTTTTATTTCCGAGTTTAAAAGGATGTAATGGGGTAACATTAAATTTTACAGTTTTTTTAATTTCTCTGAAAAAAATAAGATATCAACTTGATTTTTGGTGTGGAAATATTTTTCTTGGATATTTCTCCACTTCCAACTATAATAAACAAGATATTTACTCGATTCGGGCTTGCAAATATTCTTCAGATAAATATCTAAAAATCATTTTCGAGTTTTGTGAATTTTAATATTTTATGGGGTAAATCAATTTTGCCATTTATGCTTTCCAATTTTAATTACAATTTTGCCATTTTATGCTACCGCTATTGAACCGATCTTTGAGATTTGATAACATTGTGATGGTAATTTATGTTTGTAATTCGATTATGTATTTCGCAAGCATAGCTCCGACGGGAAGTCTACAAACCAATTAGTGGGTCTTGTACCGACTAAACTGTTGCTACTCTTAAGAAATAGCGTACATTGATAGTTTTCATAAATTGAATAATCTTTAATTTTATTTATCATTATTATTCTCGCAAGCATGAGTTTAATGACCACAGGTGGCAGTGCCCCTGTCTAGATATGAAGGATGAGCGAAGCGAGCCCAAATCACGATCGGAAAAGCAAGTAACCATATAGTGCAGGTGAAGTTGCCACGGGGATGCTAGTCTTCTTTCTTCTCAATAAAAAAGGATGGTGCGTGGGTTTGTTTATTTGTTTTGTGTGCTCCCATTTTTATTTTAGCTGCTATTGGCGCAGAGCGGACCAATGGTAATGCGCCGGGCGGCTGCGCGCAGCCCACGAATTATTTCTTTCGTTTGACCTATTTATACTTCGAAAGATTCATTCGTTCGAACGATTTGTACTTGTTGATAGGAACGATTTATCCAAAATTATATTTGTGTTTTGGGGTAAAAAAGGAGAAGACGGGTTAGAGCGTTGTTAAATATTGCAACTGAAGAAACAGCTGACAATGTTCAGGAGTTTGAAGCTTTATGTTGTAAAAGTTTTTGTTGTCATTACGCTAAATTCATGAACGTTATTTAGTTACAGTCGTCAAAAAAATTTAACAAAACATGTATGATGAGCATAAACCATGTAAGATTTTCGCGGCGGTTAATTAAATGAAGATACTAAATAACAGCAACAAAAAAAATTAAATAAACAATTCCAACAAAATTAGTCATAGTTCAGAAGGCGTAAATGAAAATTATAATGGAAATGCAAAAAATTTAGATTTGTTACATTTTTTTTTTTATTCGTATTATTTAAAAACGTATTGACAGAGTAATGTTATGTAATAATTTTTTTTAAATAATTGGGTAAATTTTTAAAAATTACATGGGAAGCGAAATACGTTTCGTAAGCCGAAGTATTGTTGAAAAAAAAATTATCTTCTGATTTGATAGAAGTAGTTTATTTTTTTATCAATAAATGATTAATATTTTTAACGAAGGTTGTATGAATGGATCTATGAATGCTGTACATTCAAGATTTGAACACAAGGATAAATTAATAGTTTTAATTTACTACCTACATAATCCATAATTATGGGTACCAAAAAATTATCTGAAAGCCGATTTATGTAATTTGAAAATTTCTTCTGAAATTATGAAAAAATTTCAAGAGGTGATATACTTTAGAAGAGAATATATTCGTACGTAGAAATATTAAATATTTACTAACGATATCAAATTTAGCGTTTTATTAATAAACTGTTTTTCTTCAAACCTAAATGGTTATCGGTTAATGGGAATTCTATTAAGTAGCAGTGTTACCTCTACCTGAGAAGCAAATATCAACGGGGTTATCTGCATTTAAAGATAGGTGTTACAGTCCATCCGGGAAACAATTTTTAAAATGACATAGAAACCTCAAATCGTTTTAAATATATAGATTTAGGTACATATGTGTCATGTGCAAAGAGGATACAAAGTAGGGTTCAAGATTTTAAGGCAAGTAATAAACAGTAGAAAGGGCACAGGATGGGAAATAATTCTTTGTGGGATTCCGTGTTCTACATCTTGAACTGATGACATATATTTTACATGCGTATTATTACTAAGAAATATGAAATCTCATCTGTTTGTTTGCTGTCGGTAAATTATGAATTCGTTCCATTGTGAGTAGTCTCTCTTTTATCCTAGTAACTAAATTTTTTCGTCGGTAAGAAATGCGGTATATCAAAAATGGAATCTTGTTTATTCACGCTGTTCATCATATTCAGTTTTCCTAAAATCTAAAAAATCTGTCAGTAAATATTTTTTCCTAAAATCACGCTGAATATTTGGAAAAACGTTATGTTTGCTTAGGAAATATTAAAAATTTATTTTCCGTTATTATTTATTATTATTATTAATACATTTGTTTCCAAGCGTTAATAATTAATCGTAATTATTTATTACAACCTAAAAAAGGAAGATATTTGACCTTATTTAATTTATATATAAATCCGTTCGGTTTTGACGACTTATAAAATAATATTGCGATGACCAGGCAAATTTGTTGGCTGTAACAAAATAACAAAACCCGTCTTGTAACTGTTCACTAATAATAAAAGATTCTTAAATCAATTTGTAGAAAGTTACCGGGAAACGAAGAAGTTGTAAAGAGAAAGAAAAAAATAACGTCTTTTATTTAAAACCAAACCTAAACGACGAGGGGAAAGGGGAGACAGGTTAACGGATTAACTTGTGCAACTCACGGCGTTGCACGGACGGAAGCAGGATCATCAATAACGCCTGTTTGCGATAACAAAGAATATGTAGATCTCTTATTAGCAGATATTCACTAGGGTGACTCAGCCGCCGTTTGAATATTGTGTGATTAATGAAACCCTAATGCACTTCTGATGGTCATTAGCCGGTTTCTTTACTCTTCTATCGACCCTTTAGGTGTTCGTACTACTGATTTAGTCTACTTTAATGACTACGAGCAGTCGGAGATTTATTCTTTTTGAAATCTGTTCTTTGCTGAATCGTAAACCCTGTCTAATTGTAATGATTAACTTTTTAAAAGTAAGAGAATATTTATTGAAGTTAAATAATGAAAAAAATCTGTGCTGGTAGTAAATGATTTATGTAAATATTGCAATTAATTTTAAATTATGGAAAGTTGTATAAATAAATTTGTATTTACATAAGATAACCTTCATTACAAATTTACATTGATATAAATAAACAAAATAAACTGAAGAAAAAAAACAGTAGTGAAATCTATAGCCGCTATTTTCCAACAAATTTTCCTGCTACTGTTTCCTACCCAAAATGCCAACCAAGATTGTTTCACACCAGCCATCTATTCAAAAATTAATTCCACAATTATTAATCACAACGTCCTTTATTTTGCCGATATTTTCACGGTATAAGACGTGTTAGTTCGTTTGAATGTCGTAACACATTAACGAATACGATAAAGGAGTTGACCCTTTTTCAATCATCAACGACTTTACGACCGTCTTGAAACCGATACTCATAAATCCTTGGTTTCTACGTAAAATTCTCATCAAAATCTTCTGTATTATCTTCAAGGATTTATTTAATTTTTAACGCAAAATTAATGTAAATAACTTTTTTCCCCTTTTCCCAAAGTAAATAAATCGCCAGTTGTGTTATATTACGTCCAAAATACTCAGATGCCAAAAAATTTGAACTATGCGTCTAGTACGGTTGAAAATATTGATATATGCTGTAGATAGCGTAGGAAAAAGATGAACTTAGTCGGAAAGACATAGACCGTTGAATAAAAAAATTCTGGTTATTTTTCGATTGCACCTCTTCTTACATGTTTAAATTTAACAAAAACAATTTTCCGCATAAAATCTTTTGTTGAGTACTTCTGCAGTAATCACTGGAACTATTTTTTGTTATAATAATTTAAAAAACATACCTTATTTTCTAATTGTAAAAATAATTGTTTACTACTAAGTCACTGAAATAAAATTAATATGTGTAATGAATTATTCTGTTTCTGTTACAATGTACCGATACATAATGAAATTAATATTCTATTATCGTATTTACGTGTATTTTTAATTTTAAATTATGAATTTTTAAATTTAATTTATTACTTTCTTAAACTGGTCATCATATTAGAATTTTGATTGTTTATTAATTTGAATCTCATCCTATATTTTATTGTTTATATATTTATTTTATTCCTGTTTTTAGTGCGAGGGATTTAAATTTATCGCTATTGATTTCTCAAATTTATGTATTTTCTAATTTAGAAAATATGCGATTACTTTTTCTTATTTGATGAGCATCCAGAATTTTTTTTTTGTAGACATTCTTTGTAGAATTTTTTACACTTTTTCTCTCTGCATTTTCTATTTTATAGATACCTGCTGCGTTATAAATGTTAGAATAAAATCTATGTTTATAAAAAAAAAGTTTTTATTTAATTTTTTAATGTATGATTAATTTTTTTTAAATTTTAATAATTTCATTTAAATTTATTTATTATTAACGGACTTGAAAAAGGAACAGGTTATTAATTTGACCCGAATTTTTGTTATTTATATTCACGCATTAAGTTTTACCAGGGTGATCGATCCTAATGATTTTGCTATCATTTGATAGAGGATGATTCTAAGTAAGTCCTATTAAAATTTGTTTAAGATCGGGTCAATACACGGCCGTTAATGGAAGAATAACAAACGAAAGTTTTCGTAAGTTTACCTACTTTTCGGCATAAAGTACGTCATTTCTCAGAAACGATATGAAGGATTTTTATAATTATTTTTAATTTTTTAGAAGGTGGCCTTATACTACTCGTATTTTAATCGGTACCGGGCAGCGCACAATCTTACTAGCGAATTTTGCCATATTACTTCTCTACATATGTTCACCATTTAATCAGACTAGGATGTACTGGTATTTGTATTTGCATTTAGTACAGTGTTGACCGATGAGATTTTGGATAGGTATTTCGCCAGTACTCGGCCATTACCAGCTTTTTCTTTTATTTTCTTTCTTAATTTTAATAATATCTCTATATGCCCTTCATACGTATAATCTTCAGTTTCTTTCCCGTACGTTTTCTCAAACGAGAAGCATCTTTAATAACCTTACCCGTATTTTTTTACGATAAAAATTTTTAAAATCTCATGTAAAATGTTAACAGTGAAATGAGTAATATTCAGAGTGAAATAAACGAACAAACATTTAAAATATTTTTTTGAAATCGGCGGAAAATTGCAAAAGTCGAAACTACAAAAAAGTATTTTTTCGAAAACTAATTATTTCACATAATATTGCTATGAAGCAACTATACTCTGAGTCTTCCACTTACGCTTGCATCCACGACGTTCCATTTTATTTGCGAACCCTTTTTTTGCGATTTGGCGCCTAGTTTAATAAAATGTATTTAAAGGTTTCTCATTGATTTTTTAATAATAATTATTATTACATTTTTACCGATTTCGTTCGTTATATATTTTATTATATTAAATTCTTCATTGAATTCAGTTTTTGTCATTTTCGCTTATTTACGACCTATGATACTGTAATTAATTTTTGTTCTTTGGTGTGGTAATGGGATATTGCATGTATGTATGGGTGAGAGTGTGTGTGTGTTTTAAATATTTATTTATTTAGCTTTTTTTATCATTGTAATATTATAACTATTTTCCCATTGGATGCCATTATGCTTAATATTTTGTGGTATTTATAGCAAATTTACTGACGACGTATTCGGGTGTATAGACTAAATTTTAATGCATTTATTTTGTTATTATTTATACCTATTACGATGTTGTGACGTGTTCTTTGACCGTGACTGAACGAATAAAGATACTGCTTCTGTTGAGGCGAATAGAACTAAACGAAGTATTCAGGGATGGAGCAATTAGGCGTTATGGATATTTTCATGAAGTAATACGTTTTTTTCTGTTTGTTGTTGCAAAGAGGCAGCTGAGTAGGTCGGTAGGATACGTCCATCGTATAACAATAATCCACGATGTAACAAAATTATAGCCATTTTATTTTTTTTGCTTCTTATATTTCGTATTCTTCTGTTTTATTTAACTTGTAACGTTTTCTTCAAAGAAGAAATAATTTTAATTTTCTTCTTTGTTTTCTTTTCCTTTCTTCCAAAAACTGCTCTTTGTTTCCAGATTACTCATATCGCTTTACAAAGTATGCTGGATTATAATTTCAGCGAATCTCTGTATAAATATACAACATAAAAACATAATAGATTGTTCAAACAATGTTCTACGATTCCTTTAAATAAGATGTACTTCGTTTGTTTGTTTTTTATGGCAAACAGTAATAATTAGGCTTACAGTAGTTCTGAAGATTAAGTTAGATTTATTTAATTATTGAAGATAAATATATAAATTTTATATTTTAATAATTTTACCCGAAGATTTTTAATAAATCTCAGTTTTTTATTTTTATATTTTTTTACCGTTATAATTTTTATGAAATACATTTTACATGAGAAATTAATTATAATTATCAATTTTTTTTAGATTGAACGAACGATAGAGTTTAAAAAACGAGTAAACTTAATAAACAAATATAAAAATATTTATTTTTTTATTTACAGGAAGACGCCTGTTTACCAATATTCATAAATAAATATTTCGTGATAAATAAAGAATTTTTTTATGAAATTTGAAATATGTAGTTCTATCCAGGGATATGAAGCCGGAACCGTTTCGATGAAAAACAGATAGGTGTTAAAAATCTGTCACTTGAATTTAGTGTTTTGCTTTTCAAGATAAAGTCAAATTTGTAAATTATATTTTAATTTAATTTTATGTTTATTTATCAAAATGCAGCGTTTTTTCATCATGTAAAACGGTCAAATTTGAATTTAAATGGGAGTTTTCAGGGTGGGGGTGCTCCCATTCGGTCGCCATCTTGAAAGTAAGGGTTAAATCGGTTTTTATTATCTTGAAAACTATAATTTCCCAAAAATTTTGTAAACAGTTTTTCTGTAGATAATATTATTTACAACATTTATTAATAACATTTTGTTGTAACTCTTATAATAAAAACGTTATAGATAAAAATGTATTTAAAATTAAGGGATGATTGCATTTAAAGTGTAATAAAATTTTTATCTATCTTATGAAAAATTTGCATCAGAGCTTTTTTTATATTTTTTTAATAGAGATTATTTTTCTTAATCAATAATTTGAACCACTAGTGTTTATAATTTTCCTTATTTTTTTAAAGGTTTTAGCACCTTAAAGCAAAGCAGTTAAAGGGCCAATGAGGTACATAAGTGTATAAAGATTTTATTCATATTTACTTTACATATTCTTATATTTTAGGTCATTATTTATTTGTATGTTTAATTATATATAATACTTTAATATATATCTATCTATAAACTATTGTAACTGCAAATAATTTATATTAATTATATTATTATTATTTATATATATATTTTTTTTTTTTTGTGAGTGTTCGCGGTTTTACAACGTAATTGAGATAATAATAAATTAAGAAATTTCTCATAAATACTCTTTCTTATTAATTTATTACCCTAAAGAGATAAACAAAATAAATAATAAAAATAGTAATAACAATAAATATATATACAAAATAGTAATTCATATAAAACACAAGATTTATTTATTGACAGTTAAATTAATAAATGCAGTCCAATTCAATAAACACATTATAATGACCGCTAGAACCTAATATTGCATTAACAACAAAATAACACTAGAAAAGTCAAAAGTTCATACAATCCAATTTTGCAAGTATTATTACTATTACTGTTTCCAATAAAACTACCCTACGCTTAACGAACGAGTAGAATATTGTTCATTTTCACTCTTGTTTACCAATAACTCACCGAACAACTTCTTGCGTTCACCCACTGTCCACGCTGGAATACTCATGACGTGCTCTTCACTTGTTACTACACGCTTACTCAGATCGCCGTCACTGCAACCGCGTCGAACACGTACAAACGAAATTACTCACTGTTATCGCTTGTTATCACGATTGCGTCGAACACGGCCTCGCCGAACTACTCACTGACCGCTGATCCCCGGCCGTATTTATACTTCCTAACTCGCAGGAAGTACAAATACGGCCATTGAAAATACTTGTATTTCTATCAGTATGAGGTTCAATGTCTTCTTCAGATGAAACGTCATCAATATTCTCTGGTATAATGAAGACGAACCAGCTGATATTTCGTCTTTATCTAATAAACGAAAAATCTCTTTAATATTTTCACAAGGTTTCACCGTTACAATGATGGCAGATGACTGAGCACTTCAGTCATACTTTTTGGCATTCACAGGTTGCACCAAACTTCGTTTTGCACCTGATAAACATTAACTTTTAATTCTGGAGGTGCAGATGCCTTGGTGCTTTTTTTGGTAGAAATGTCCAATGGGGTTTTCTTCAATCCCACAATTCAGGGTATTTCAAAAATGGTTAATTCTCGTATTATATAATGTTTAAAAAAAATTCTACAGGTATGGTAATCCAATTTAACATTTTCTTTAAATCACTCCTCTTAGTCTTAATATTTAATTACGTTTAGACGTTTCAGATATTGTTGCCTATGCGTCCTGAATTTAGAAAATTTGATGGGATATCTGAAGACTTCCAGATATTCATACGAGAATAATGGTAATCGAAAATTAAATAAAATTACTAGGGTTATTTTCTATTAAAATTATTTTCCTCCAGGTGATCGCTTAATAAATCTTTAACAAAAATTATAAAACACAATTGTAAACGAATCTTTATGTTTATAACAATAAAAAATTGATATGGACACCACGTGACTTCCTTGTACGCCTATTAAATTACATATACACATATTTTTTACAATCAGAAGTTAATAATTATTAATAAATCAATATATTTAAATTGAAAAAGAGATCGTATACTTACAATCTGGAAGTCGTAAACGAGACCCAGGTTTCCAGTCTTTAACAACATGGCTAAGAAGTACAATGGGAACACTCTCATCTACACAGACGGCTCACATCCGTCTCGGCCGACGGATGTGGCTGTTCTATTGTACTCCCTGATATCTAGATATTATATAAACTTAATGCCTGTTCTTCTGTGTTCTTTTGCCAGGCCTATCCAGTTTACTCCGCAAAGTTATCGAAACCCGTAGCGATGACAGCTTCCTAGTAATTACTGTCTCTAGGAGTCTGATAGGCTTGAGCTGCAGACGTTCTGAATCCATCGTCCAGATTATTCATGATATCCTTTCAAGGAAAAATAAGATTGTGCTACAGGTATGGGTTTCTGGTCATTGTGGCATCATCAGGAACGATGAGGCTGCCAAGAGAGCTGCAATAAATGGCATCCGAGAACAATCGACATGTGAGGGAGACTTCATGAGATCAGTCCGTGTAAAATTGCGGGCTCAGTGGAGTAGTTTCTGGCTGCTGAGTCCTCCTACGGCATTGCATAACATCCGGGAGAATGTGCTCGAGAAACCTCTTTACCCGAGCAGCAGAATTGACCAAGTCATCTTAACTCAGCTAAGAATTGGACACACCAGGCTTACCCACACTCATCTGTTTGGCTCTCCTCAGAAGTTCGGTGAGGCTAGCAAGGTCAAATGGTCCGTGCACCATCTACTCTTTGATTACCCAATTTTTGTAACCATCTGAAAAAACTTAGACCTGGGTTCAGATATGAAATTTGTATTAAACCAGAAAGAAAGTTAAAACGTCTGTTGCGGTTCCTCTCCTACAATGGAGTGAAGAATACGATTTATTTGATTTTTGTCTGATTTATGTATTCCAGTTTTTATTTGTAACTAACAACAAATAGTCTATGTTTATTCTTCATTGTTAATGATTTTTGTTGTTTTATGTAACACTACATAATAGTGTTACTTTAGTTGCTAATGACTATAATTATTGATGCAATTCTAAACAAAAAACTGGAAGTGAAGCGGATTCGAACCGAATGTGCCTTTTCTTGTAAGATCTAAATATTTCATTAATTAAAATTTTATTTGACTGTAACTCTAGAACCAATGAAAAATAAGTACCACTTATGATATATAGTTGAAAAGCTCTCAATGAGGTCTGATTACTGCAGTTAAGAAATAGTGCAAAATCAATTTTTTTTGGATTTTGGACTTTTTTGGACACTTTTGGTCCTGTCGATTGCAATAGAAAGGGGGAGGTGTACAACTAGATGCTACAACAGTCCTAAATCCAAAATTTCAGCATCCTACGGCTAATCGTTTTTGAATTATGCAAGATACATACGTACGTACAGACATCACGACGAAACTAATCAAAATGGATTCAGGGATGGTCAAAAATGTATATTTCCGTTGAAATCTGAAAACCGAAATTTTTCGCGATCACAATACTTCCTTTACTTCGTACAAGGAAGTAGTAATTTAATTTTTATTAAATCGTCCCAAGATAAGGCTGTTTGATCGGTACGTTTGTTTTACTTTGCTATTCGTAACTTTAGCCTTGATTTTTTCATAAAATAAGTATTATTTCACTAACTTTTCTGTAAAAATTACTTTTTGGTATTCTTTCGCTAAAGTCACCGCGATGAAATTGAGTGTATAATGTTTTTATATTTGAAGGAAAGCTGGCGCTATATTTTTTTAAACAATTACAAAATTTTAAAAGATGGTAGGTGAATTTTAAATGTATTCTATACAGCCAGAAACCTATCTGCCAGGTTCCGTAAATAAGACACGTAAAATAGTCAAATTAATATACCGAGTTTTTGTGGAAGTTACTTTATAAGCGTATTGCTATTATCACTAAAGTAGTAAAAAAAATTCACATATACATAGTTCGGGAAACACTTTATTTTCGAGTTTCGGCTAGCGAAATATTTCGCCCAAATGTTTGCTGTAAAGATCGAATAATAGTTTAATTTTTTATGAAATTAAATTAAAACTGTAAGGACACAAATAACTGAGTAAAATTAGTGATTTTACGTGCAGCCTTGCAGTAAAAATTAAAAACAAAAAAAAGGAGTCAAAATTCAGAAATTTACTAGAAAATTGTTACAACTCCCTCAAAATTGAAGTGAAAAAACTACGTTTTTTTTAGATTCAATGTAAATTTATTTTGTTAGCCGATAACGCAATAAATATTTTAGACAAAATTTAATTTTCTTGAAAAATTGATTCAATTAAAGTCAATAAAAACCGAATAATTTTCTAGAAAATAGATTTTTATTGAAAACCGAACAACCAAAAAATTATGAAAATTTTATATAGTAAAATTATTCTTCTTTCAATTTTTTCTTTTTAAACTGGTGGCAAATTAAAAGCAGACACCAACTAACTTAATGAGGTTTAATTTGGTTAAGTTACAAAGGTCAAAATTAAAAATAAATAAAAAATTGAAAACGTAATTTTTAATGAAATATTTATTTCGGGTAAATTTTTGTATATCACAATAGCTTATTTAGTCTTTTTTGTTCAAAATTTGTCATCTACATAAAAACGTTGATCATATGAAAAAAAAATCCCTTTCGGCACGCCGGACGGCGGAAGTAGATTAGACCGATGCTAAGTAGAGAATAAAAAATATTTGCGCCTTAAAAACTTTATTTAGACGACTAATGACCACTAAACTGATTCGATGCTACTTTGCCTATTAAGGGAGATATGATTTTTTTGTCTTCAAAACCCCATTTTCCATCTCCTGGGCCAGTGGTTGGTGATATCAAAAAAACTTTCTTTAATAAGTTTTAGGCCCTTATCCGAAGAATAGTAGGGACTTTAAACCAATTCAATATTTTACTGAATAAGAAAGTTATAGCGATATTTGTTTTTTTTCGAAAAAGCCATTTCCACACCAATTGTCCAATTTTGCCTGTTAACGAACTCAACCCGGATTTTGGGAGAGTTATTTTTAAGGAACAATTTGCAAGTGATTGGCGGAAAATTATGGTAGTTATCGTGTTCACAAGAAAGTGAAATAAATAAATATATATAAACTTATATATAAAATGAATCTAAAAACGTTTGAGCTGAGTGTGATTTTTGGGATCTGGATGATTTGAAAAGCGAAGATATGTCGAAATTTTCCGAAGTCGAATCATGGTAACCATTACAATAGGTAGCTTTCTTATGAAATCTACTTAATAGCTATCCGTAAGAACAACCTAGGTGACAAACCAACGTCTTAATAATGAAATTTCCGGTAAGCAATGTAACGTACTACTGCCAACGAATGTGATATAAGGCTTTCTAAAATAAGGTGGAATGTGGTTGTTCATTTTTTACTAACTAATTATTTTGAGTATTCGTAAGTATTCTGAATATCAAAATGATATTTGCATAAAAAGCCGATATAATTGTAGTAATATAACAGTCCAGATATACTAAATAATGTAACCACGATCACAGAAAAAGTAAAGAAAAATATCTTTAAATTCTTTAATTAGGCTATATAATATATTTTTTCTTAAAAAAAATAAATTTGAGTTACCAAGAATTCATTTACTTCGGGAATATGAAAGGAACTTTCTCAAACAAAATAAAATACGGTTTATTGAAATCGGTTTATTTACTGTATGACTGATATCGATTTACCCTAGTATTATTGTTTTTACTATTCTATTTTCTGTATGGTTTAAGATAGATAAAAAAACCCCATCCGGTCAAACTGAGAAAATGTATTTCTAAAAGTCTGTTATACTAAATAACGTATATGAATTTAGCGAAAAACCTTTTCAACAAAAAGCTTCAAAATTTCGAATATTTTTAGCTATCTAGAGTTGTGATTTTTAACACAGCTCTAACCCAGTGATTTCCTTTTTTATCCCCAAAACACAAATATAATTTTAGATCAATCCTTTGAGAAATATAAATCGTTCGTGCGCTGCGTCAATAGCAGCTAACATAAAAAATATCAGCACGTACATCATGCAAACAAACCCACGCACCATTCTTTTTTCTTCCTTGTGAGAAGTAAACGAGTTATTGTGATCGCGAAAAATTTCGGTTTTCAGATTTCAGAACGGAAATATCCATTTTAACCATCCCTGAATCCGTTTTGACTGGTTCAGGCGTGACTTCTGTACGTACATATATATCTCGCATAACTCAAAAACGATTAGCCAGAGGATGTTGAAATTTTGGATTTAGGACTGTTGTAACATCTAGTTGTACACCTCCCCCTTTCTATTGCAATCGACTGGACCAAAAGTGTCCAAAAAAGTCCAAAATCCAAAAAAATTGATTTTGCACTATTTCTTAACTGCAGTAATCAGACCTCATTGAGAGCTTTTCAACTATATATCATAAGTGGTACTTATTTTTCATTGGTTCTAGACTTACAGCCAAATAAAATTTTAATTAATGAAATATTTAGATCCTACAAGAGGAAGACACATCGGTTCAAATCAGTCTTCATCTCCTTTTTTCTAATTTGAATATACTGATTTATTAATAATTATTAACCTCTGATTGTAACATTTTTTACGATAAATAATAGTTCAATAATAACAATAAAAAAAAATATATATTAAAAAATATCAGAAGTTATTAATGAAATAAATTTTATGTAGTTTTCAGTTTAAAAAAATGTGCGTATGCAATTTAATAGGCGAACAAGAAGTCATATGGTGTTCACATCAGATTTATCATGGGAAAGATTAGAAGAAAAATTCTTACAGAAATATTGCAAATATTTAAAAAAAAAAGTCAAGATACCTTTTTTACCTGCAAAACACAATTAAATAAGAATATTGAAACCCACCGGGTTAGTCTAGTGGTCATCGTAGATCAACTGATCTCGAAGCCTGTTTTAGGTTCAAATCCTAGTGGTCATCGTAGATCAACTGATCTCGAAGTCTGTTTTAGGTTCAAATCCTAGTAAAGGTTGTTGCTTTTATTTGGATTTGAATACTAGGATACGATGTTCTTTGATGGATGGGGTTCAATTAACCTCAAGTCTGAGGAATAGTCTGCCTGAGTCTGTTCAAGACTACATGTTACCGGTACATTTACTGTTATACACAAGTTCTAATGACTTGAATTGTTGAAGAGACTACAAATATAAAGATAAAGAAAAGAAAAATATTGATTTTTAATGGAAAATATTTTAAATTGTCAGGAATAATGTAATGAAATCGTCTCCGTCCTGTAAGTGGTATTTTGTACGTGCCACTGTCAAACATCTGAAAAGCTTACAATTATTATTATTATTTTATTTATTTTTTTATTACCTTTATTACCATTTAGACTTTGTGAATGTCTGTTATCATTATAGGCCTATTGAATCCGGTCATAGAAAATCATATGGTAGTTTTTCATTTTTAATTTCAAATAAGTTGATAAAATCGATTAGTTTTATGTACGCAGGTACACACAAGGAAATTGTTTTGTCGGAAAATAAATAAACTGTGAAGAAGAAAAAGAAACAGTTGGTTTAAAAAAAAATTAGAAAAAGTTGCATTTTGTAGCACATGTCAAATTTTAAAATCATAAACATATGATTAGTAGTAGTAGTAGTGGTAGTAGTAGTAGTACTGTCTGGGGTATTTAAAAAACTATTGCGGAATTGCTAACCGTACAATGGATTGGATAGTGTACCCCGACAGGTCAACGTAATTATCAACAAAGCAGTCGTCGATCCAGTAATCCATCCCTACTCTGTGCATCAAATAATCTTTCTAAATTTTGCTGAATAATAAAAAATAACTATAAAAAATAAAGTATCAGGCAAATTAATTAATATTAAAAGAATTCTTTTTGAAATATCGGAAATTTGAACAATTCGTCAATTTTATTTTCAGCGGTTAGTTCTTATTTTTTTAAAATAAAAATAAATTTCAATTTCATCTTAATAATTATGACTTTTCATCCTAGTAGTTTTTAAATAATTTCGAACATTTTTTTAAAATTCATTAAAAAAAATAACTTTTTTTCAAAACCAAATAAAAAGGAATTTTGTTATTAATGTGACATGATATGTTTTTTTGTTAAAGAAAATCTCGTTCAATCTTCGCTTTTAAACACAACAGTCTTCCAATGACCTATGATCCTATGATATCGATTAATTTTAGCTTCATTTTCCCAACATATTTTTTTCTTTATATTTATTATTTTTTTTCTTCAGTCATTTGACTGGTTTGATGCAGCTCTCCAAGATTCCCTATCTATTTATTATATTATTAATTTTTTTTTTCTATAACTACAGGGGGATGACGATTATCCGAACGCTGATTTTTTCAGAATTCTACAATCCGTAATGCTTACACCCGCACTAGGCAATTTTAGATTAAAAAATGAAATACGCTAATTAAAAAACTATTATAAACTACTATTGAAATAAGATTTACCTCAAAAGAAAGTTTTATCAGTCTTTATTTTTACTTGGGTTTTTAAATTCAGTTTTTACGATTCGTGTATCACTTGAATTCTGAAGTATCTTTCTAATTTTACTAAATATATGTATTTTTAAAAAATCTTTTTATTAAGTTAATATTCATTAAACATTAGAATAATAATATATCGTGTACGTATGATAACACTTCTTTAATTTTCCGTTTATCCGGATTTCTGTTTATCCGTATCCGTAAAGTCAGGAGACATTATCCGGATATTCCGCGTTACACTGTTTTTGTTTCTCTCTCCCAGTCCTCCTTTGTTACTTTTTCTGCCGCGTACATTTTTTATATTTTTATACAATTTTACTTTCATCCATTTGTACGTAAATAATGTCGTACTGATGTCTTGTTATTCTGGATTTTTTTTTTTAAAAACCTAATGTTTCTTCTTATATTTTAAATATTCATTCCTTTTACTCTATTGAATATAATTTTATACTATCCTCAGATTTATTCTATGTTTTTTTCAGATTTGAATAAAGTATAATTTAAAACCTTTTTTAAGTTCATATAATTTTCTTTTAATCTGTCTTTATCACAATTTTTTTTACGGAGATTTCCCTTAAATTTTATCCAACTCTATATATCGGTAAAGATATTTTTTGCTCTGAGTTTTTTTTTCTAGTATATAATTTGATTTTGAAGGCTCTACGTAATAATTCTGTTGTCTCCTGATATTTTTTTATATCTTCTGGCCTCACCTAAGTGCATATTATTTTTTTATGAATTTTTAAAAACAGGTGTTGATAACTTGGTACATAGTTCTTAAAATGTAAATTCTCTTTCATTTTTTGTTTACCTTTTCATATATCAACTATTTTCTCTTTTTGATCTTTTATTATGTCATTCCAACTTTCATTTATTATCTAATTATTATGTTCTTTTACAAATATATTCTTTCAATCTTCAACTTCTTTAGAAGTCGGCATTTAAATTTGCACTTTTATTGTATAGTCTTGGGCTTTGAATTTATTTGAGTGAATTTTCTTACTGCTTTGTTTTTAATAACAATCGTTAAAATTAAGGAATTTTATTGTTCTCTTTATTTAAATATTTACCTATGTATCTACTTCAAATTATTTTTATAGTAAGGCTTCATCAGTTATCTATATCATATTCTTGTTATGTTTGTTATTCTGAAAGTATATATTTACTGATTGGAAAATATAATTTAAAAAAATTAATGATAATAATTCTTCTGCATCTGTAATCATCTGTATGATTTTCTTCTTATTACTATTAGTTTGTTTATATATATATATATATATATATATATATATATATTCTGCCGATTATTATTATTATTTTCAGTTAATTTTTTTGTCGTTCTTTTTTAAAGCACCATTTAATAAATTATATGATGACAAAGATCTTGTACATTTAATTGTTGTATTTTACCATTGAAATTATTGATAGGTGTGGTTTTTTATTGGCGGAGGGGGGAATGAATACATCATGACCAATCAAAATAACGAAATTTTATTATAATAGTTTATTTTTAATAATGTGTGAATGTGTATATATATATATATATATATATATATATATATATATATACACACGCGCGTCTGTGTGTATGTGTGTGTAAGTATGCGTGATAAAAATATATAGTGTACGAAGGTTAATGCGGTATATCACTTATGCGTGAAACGTTCAATGTAATAATATTGTATTACCATAGGCCGTAAGGAAGGCACGCTGCAGTTCAAGCGGCGACATTGCCAAACCATTTTCAGCAAACATTAAATACTGGACATTACTTACCGTCCATCCATCCATCCATCCTTCCGTCTATCTGTCCGTACGTCCTGCGTATTATGTCCGATCCTCCTCCTTACCACACACCTAGTGGTGAAACCATTAAAATCTTCGAGGACGTTCTGTCCTGATTTCTATATTTATTCTTTTTTTTTTTTTTTGTCTTCAGTCATTTGACTGGTTTGATGCAGCTCTCCAAGATTCCCTATCTAGTGCTAGTCGTTTCATTTCAGTATACCCTCTACATCCTACATCCCCAACAATTTGTTTTACATACTCCAAACGTGGCCTGCCTACACAATTTTTCCCTTCTACCTGTCCTTCCAATATTAAAGCGACTATTCCAGGATGCCTTAGTATGTGGCCTATAAGTCTGTCTCTTCTTTTAACTATATTCTTCCAAATGCTTCTTTCTTCATCTATTTGCCGCAATACCTCTTCATTTGTCACTTTATCCACCCATCTGATTTTTAACATTCTCCTATAGCACCACATTTCAAAAGCTTCTAATCTTTTCTTCTCAGATACTCCGATTGTCCAAGTTTCACTTCCATATAAAGCGACACTCCAAACATACACTTTCAAAAATCTTTTCCTGACATTTAAATTCATTTTTGATGTAAACAAATTATATTTCTTACTGAAGGCTCGTTTAGCTTGTGCTATTCGGCATTTTATATCGCTCCTGCTTCGTCCATCTTTAGTAATTTTACTTCCCAAATAACAAAATTCTTCTACCTCCATAATCTTTTCTCCTCCTATTTTCACATTCAGGGGTCCATCTTTGTTATTTCTACTACATTTCATTACTTTTGTTTTGTTCTTGTTTATTTTCATGCGATAGTTCTTGCGTAGGACTTCATCTATGCCATTCATTGTTTCTTCTAAATCCTTTTTACTCTCGGCTAGAATTACTATATCATCAGCAAATCGTAGCATCTTTATCTTTTCACCTTGTACTGTTACTCCGAATCTAAATTGTTCTTTAATATCATTAACTGCTAGTTCCATGTAAAGATTAAAAAGTAACGGAGATAGGGAACATCCTTGTCGGACTCCCTTTCTTATTAGGGCTTCTTTCTTATGTTCTTCAATTGTTATTGTTGCTGTTTGGTTCCTGTACATGTTAGCAATTGTTCTTCTATCTCTGTATTTGAACCCTAATTTTTTTAAAATGCTGAACATTTTATTCCAATCTACGTTATCGAAAGCCTTTTCTAGGTCTATAAACGCCAAGTATGTTGGTTTGTTTTTCTTTAATCTTCCTTCTACTATTAATCTGAGGCCTAAAATTGCTTCCCTTGTCCCTATACTTTTCCTGAAACCAAATTGGTCTTCTCCTAACACTTCTTCCACTCTCCTCTCAATTCTTCTGTATAAAATTCTAGTTAAGATTTTTGATGCATGACTAGTTAAACTAATTGTTCTGTATTCTTCACATTTATCTGCCCCTGCTTTCTTTGGTATCATAACTATAACACTTTTTTTGAAGTCTGACGGAAATTCCCCTTTTTCATAAATATTACACACCAGTTTGTATAATCTATCAATCGCTTCCTCACCTGCACTGCGCAGTAATTCTACAGGTATTCCGTCTATTCCAGGAGCCTTTCTGCCATTTATTTATATAAATTTATTTCTGCCATATTTATTCTATGGCGCCTATATGACGTCATTTCTTCGCTATGAAATATATTTTTATAGGTTATTTACTGAATTATATAATCAAATAAATAATTTATTACGCGAGTAATTTATTTTAATGGTATATTTAAATATCATTAAAAAAAATCAATAATATAATTTGAAATCGGATTGTCAAGTTTTTTTTTTTATTTCATATTTAAATAAATTGTGATTTGTTGCATTAAATTATTCTGCAGTGTCAGTTCATTATGTTTTGCAATTTATCAGTCATTCTAACCACGATAGACTAGATGCAGGTATGCATTTGAAAAGCGCAGCTAGAATTAATTTTTTCAATTAAAAAATATATATATTACAGTTTTATATTATGACTCGAAACTCATATTTTTTACATATTGACTTGAATTTCCCGATGAAATTTACCTTATCCCACATCGTACTGTTGTACTATTTATTGATTTAATATGGTCATTATCTCTCTTTTTACTAAAAAAATTTTATAAAATTAAAAAAAAAATTCTTTTTATAGAAGTTTATTTGAGTGGCTGCTGTGTTTAGTGCGATTTAAATGTAATTGTATAAATCTTTTATTATTATTTTAGCTGTTTTTATCGTTCTTTTCTTCTAGGGGTTAATACCCTTTCGGTACTGTTAATACCGAAAGCGTTCATTCTAACACGGCTTATTTTCAGCGTAACTTAGTTGCATCAAGCACTCAAAACCGATGGAATTTGAACTGACATGGTTATTTGTTCGGAGTTCAGATAAATGATGCTCAGTAAAAACCGATTGAGGTTAAAGATATAGGTACAATATAACCTTTGATTTATCAATAAAATTGTAGAAGATTATTTGTTAATTTAAAAAAAAATTAAACAGGTTATCGTGATTTATAACATAAAAGCCTAAGTGTCTAAGTAGATTAAATAAATAAATGGAATAATTTAACTTTTAATTTATGACAAATGTTTTTTCAAGAAGTATTTCAGATAAATTATGCAAATTATTTCTCCGATTTAATTCGAGCTATTTTTATTCAAATAATCTGTACATGTAAATCAGATTATATACTTGTATACCTATGTTCGGTAAACATTTAAAAATCTAATTGGATTTAATTGATTCTTTTAACTTTGCATATTTTTACTGAAATATGAGGATAGTTTTAGATGGAAATTTAATAAACTTACTCCATTATTCAATGATTAATAACATATAAATAGAAAGCTTGTCATTATTTTCATACAGTAATATTTTTTGAGCTGTTGAATTAATCACGATCTGCTATAACTGGTGAGATAATATTACAGCTGAGGTGTCATATGGTTCCCGCCAGTGAAATTAAGAAAGTTCGTAGAATTTTAATTTAGCATTTCACAAATAGAAAATCTTATTATTTTAGATAAGCGATTGATATTATTATTTTTTTTTGCCGTGTGCTATCTATCTACTGTATATGTGTGTGTATAATACGCCTTAAGTAATTTTTAAGATGCATATTATTTGTTTATCATTGCATTCAGTATAAAATTAAGTCATAAATGTTTTCTTTTCCTTCAAATTATGATTTGAATCTGTTTTTTGTTTTTCGTTACGGTCGCAACGGACCACACTAATTTCGGTTTATTTTTTTTCTGTTCTCAGTACTTTCTTAAACTCTCGGACTGTGCTTTTTTCGTTCTTTTGACCAGATGTTTGGTTCTATTTTCTTTCTCTTTGCGCTCGCAGTCTTGGAACGTCTTGATACTCCAGTCCATTCCCCTGAAGTCTTGCCTATTTTTGATCGCTTCCCGTTGAATATTTTGCTCTTTCATGTCTTGGACTACCTTCATGCACCGGTTTGTGTCTTTCTATTTTCAGTGAATTTTTAATTTTTTTTTAGCTAGCCTCTCCGAGGGCATTCTTTCTCTTGATGCGATTAAATAACAGTCTTCTATTCTGAGAGGTGGTTGTGAGATTTTCTATTGTCTGGAATAGCTCTTCATCTGATGTTTATTTCTATCCTTTTTGATAGAAAAAAGGCTGAGGATCTTCCTTTTCTTATTTTCATTATTTGTCTGTTTGAGATTTCAAACAGACTTATTATTCAAAGATATGCATTCTTCTACGTACTTATTAGGCTTATGAATCGATCTAATTTTAGTTTTTTATTTGAATTTTGGTTTTATTATTTCCATTGGTGTCTATTATTACTGTTTTGACAGAATTACTCATTTACGACATAATCTGTTTTATCCAATATACTTTATACTATTTCTATTTTCCGTTATTTCGTAACTTGAAATATTTTATCGAAAAACATACTTTTGATATTTTCTCAAAAATAATTTTATACTTTCGCGTTAATTTGATACCATTCGTGGTTTTTTTTTCAAACTATATATAAGACTATAGTTATGTTTTCACGGTTGGAATTTTTCCAGATCATATGAACTATTTTACTCAATAAAAAGGATCGCTTACTGTTCAATATATCGCGAAAACCGATACTGATGAAACTATACGATCGATGTATTTAAAAATATCAGAGATATCTTCTCTTGATTTATTTTTACATTTAGGATAGCTTATTGGTAAGTAACATTTAAAAAGATTTTAATATTAAAATTATATTGTAGAATTTGATCTTGACACACCATAGGAAACAGTTCGTTTACAGTTCAAGAGCAATTGAAAAACTTTGAATTTTCTGTTAATTTCTACTTTCATCTTCGAAAATACCATTTAAGTTATTTTTTTAACGAAACCTATACCCATTATGACGCGGTGTCATTCATAAAAGTAATTCATCATTTTAATTATGATATGCACACGGCATTCAATTTTTTTAAATTATTTAAAGTTTAAAAACTGCATTTCTTGGAGCATTGTGATTCCCCAACATAATCACTTGACACGAATTTGCTAAAACGATAGACTAACGAACAAATTAATTTGTTTATTTTTCTAAAAAAATATTCTCTGTTTTTGAGGTTTTTTTTACTACCCCTATAACCTAGTCTGGGTCCGTGTATGCACCACACGCCTGCCCCCCTCATCGCGCGCCCACCTCACAAACCTCGAGGGTCCTCAATGTGTCATCAGAACGTCCTGATCCAGCCATCTGCTGGACCCGAACGCCCTCAGCAATTATTTGGGATATTTTATATAAGCTGCAGCTTTTTTTAAATAGTAATTGTAACTAATGGTAAAATGGAGCCAATTTTTGTATCAATTAATGAAAAAGTTTAATTTTAGGTGATAAATTCAATTGACTTATAACAAATGAAATTTAAGGAAACTTTCTGATCGCCGTCGATACGATGCTCTCTTGTCGCTTTTCATAGGCGACAAATTAATTCAGATAAAACATAGTCGTGATAGTTTAACTAATTTTTCAATTTTTTTTTTTTTAGTCTAGTAAAATACTATAAATCATACCAAATAAATAATGTTTGAATCCTTTCAATTCTTAACAACACGACTGTTTTCATAAAAATTACTGCGTTTCGGATACAAAAATAGTGCTACAAAAAAAATTAAACCATTTCTCTTTTAATTTCATAAAAAAAAAAATCGTTTTTAATTTATAATCTCGATATTGATTTTAGTAAAAATTATTTTAAACGTTGGAACTTGAAAACAAACAGGGTGTATAACTTTTACCAAAATTATTTTTAAGTTTCAGTTTAGAGGCTTTCTGCTCGACTTTGAGGGGAGCATTTTTTGGTGAATTATATAATCTATGGATAAATTTTAATAAAAATGTTAGGGGTAAGAATGAAAACAAGGATTGGAATAATTTGTGTAAGAAAAGTTTTAAAAATTTATCTAGGTTCCCTTTTGTACCCAGAAGACCACTGGGTAGTTTAGCTTATAATTTTTTATGGCTTCTCTTTTTTTCAATTGTTTTAATCGAATACTTGATAGATAAGATTCTGTATTTTTATATAGTAGAAAAAAGTTTTTGTTTTTATCGATTAAAAAAAGTGAAATAATAAAAATATTTCATATATCCTGAATTTGTGAACGGTCCTAAAAGCCGAAGTTAATTGTGGTTTAAGTATTATGTGTTAACTTTGCGTGTGTGAAGGTGTGAAAATAATCTTATTTAATTCTGTATTATATTACTTAAACGACGTGAATTGCATCATTTTCAGGTACGTATGTAAAATGCCAAGCTCTGGTTTTTTGGCTGGACCTTTTGCGACTTCCGGACTGCGTCTTATATGAATTGTGTGTTAGTGCATTATCGTGCAACACGCGATTTTACTGGAGACTCGTATTTCGCCTTTTATAAATAGTTAACTCAGTCTATTACAAAGATGTGTGGACAGCTAAAAATGTTGCACCAATTTATTTCAACACCATTCGTTTTTTTTTTGTTACACAATCTTAAAATTTTAGTTAAATTTAAGACTGATGTATTTGAATAAATATTTTCTATAAGATATTTCTTTATTTCAAGTTTATTACGTATCTGAAAAATAATAATTTTGATATTTCCTTTTAAAATATATTAAAAAAAAATTATATGTAAATTTATTCATTAAAATTTTACTTCCCTTAAATTCACATAAATATATCTAAATATACATATATAATTAGGAAGGTAGATTTACAAATTTCTGTGGTTTTTAAAGGTAATTAATTTCATTATTTCTCTTTATCGTACTAATAAAATATTACTTTGAACTACTATTACTAAACTTTGGAAGAATTCTTCATTATTAGACGATTTATTTGCTCATATAAATAATATTATAAAATTTTCTAACGATTTCTAAATCTTTGTTTTTTTCTTTTAATTAAATTAATTTATTCTATATTTATGTTGGTTTTTTTTTTAATTTTATATCAGTTAGTAAGGCTCTTTATTTTACGTGTTGGATAGAAAAAAATTGAAATGTAAAGAGAGAACTCCGTTATCTACGAAACTATTTTTTTTTCTTTTATGGCGTAATTTACTTTTGAGAATATATTTTGAAAGAACTATTCTGAGAGAAAATTTATTTACCAGAATTTAATACAATTTTCGTAGTCAGTGACATTTGTTTAAATTTAAACCGGGAGTTATCTTCTCTTTGATATTAAGATCATATAATAAAACAAGATAATGAAGAAACTAGGTAATTCTTCCGATAAATTATAAAATACTCTTGCTTAATCTTTAGTCCTTTATCCACATGAAAAGAAAGAAAACTCGTTTACGTGTAAAGTTGCTGTGAAAATCATTACCGGTGATGCAAGGTTGCCAGTATTTATTAAACAGCGCGTAAACACGTAAGCAGAGAATTTTTTCGTTATATGTGAAGTATGTAACATTTAGCTAAACTTCATGTATCTCAAAGTAAAAGGGTGACCAGCGGGTTCCTCATTCATTTCTTTTTTTTCTACGGTCTCTCCGCTCCGAGTATATCTCCCACTAATGCAGCGTATGATTTGGCAATATTGCATCCCTTCCTTTTCAAATGTTAATATTTTTTTTTAGTTGTATGGAGGTATAATTGGCCCCGAAGAAGTGCGACTACGCAAATCAATTTGGACGGTAGACATCACCCGTCACGTCGTGTATAACTCACTATGCAGTTTCCGAGTCAAACTCACTTTTTTCCGGATTAATCTTTCTTTCTTTCTTTTTATGTATAGCCTCCGGAACCACCGTAAGTTATTACTTCAGAGGATGATATGTATGAATGTAAATGAAGTGTAATCTTGTACAGTCTCTGGTCGACCATCCCTGAGACGTGTGATTAATTGAAACTCAACCAACAAAGGAACTCAGGTATCCACGATATAGTATTCAAATCCGTATAAAAGTAACTGCCTTTACTAGGTTTTGAACCTTAGGATTCTCGACTTCGAAATCAGCCGAATTCACCACTAGACCAACCTGGTAGGTTCGGATTAATCTATCTCTAATAAAAATATATTTTTATTAGTAAAATCTATGCGCTGTCGTTTGAATTCTGAAAATGAGTATATCTTTTTTTCATGAAAAAATGCTAGAAAAAAAACCATGGATGTGGTGAAAGTTAACTTTTGGAAGAATATTTTTGCAATAACTTAAGGTTGTTAATAATAGTGGATTACTCCAAAATAGTAATTTTCGAGACTACTATCCAAAATGAAAAAAAAAACTGTTATATTTTTCTTATCCGAAGCGAGTATGTTATCGCATATCCTCATCATAGTCTACCAAAACGTTATTGATATTTTGTCCTCGAGTGTCAAGTGAATTTTATAACTTTAACAGTTAAAAATAAAATTTTAATGTGTTTTGTTTAAAAGAATCTTTTACAGTTATTGATTTTAAAATGTGAATAAACCTTCGGTAGATATGTATTCAAAATGTTGTTAATCTGCTTATCGATTCTGGAGCTATTATAAGTTAAATAATAAAATGTTTACACTCGTGGAGAAGTATGCAAAGTATTACCGAGTATTTTATTACCAATTTTACGAACAGGTGCGATATACTATATCACCTTACTAGACTTACCCCGTTAATGAAAATGATTTATACTTACCTCTTATTATTGGATTGGCCGTGGATTAATCTATTAAATCTTGAATCCAGTCTGATTTGAACAGCTACTTGTAGATTTAAAATCTAGTACTCTGTAATTATTATTATCGAGATCTCTTTCTTGACTCCCATTATTTATGAGATATTAGTACTTAAAATTTTAGTGATAGCTGTATATTATGAAATTGATTAATTGTCTGCAAGAACGTTAAAAGTATTCTTAAAATTGGAAAAATTAATAACGTAAACGATTTGCTATTATAGTAATTATGTAATCTTAATTTTGTTTAGCTAGAACGTATCTTAATTTGTAAAAATGTATGTCTTATTTTTATCAACGATTAACTAATTATCTTTTGTTTACCAAATAGGCTATAAATAACGCAATACCAATTTAAACGTACGGTTCAGTGTTATGGTAAAAAAAAGAACGTTGAAAAAATAAATTATCATAAATTGTCGAAGAAAAAAACGCAGAAAAGATTGATGGTGAAAAACAAACAATTAGTTTTGATGTTCTAGAAAATAACTGTTATTAAGTCAACAGTTATTATTTTATTTTTATTTGTTTGTATTATTAAACGGTAGCAGTAGCTGAGAGTTGATGGACAGACAGTATTCCGTAATTAGAAGGATATTCCAAATATACAATTACAATATGAACTAAATTGTTGGTTCTTATAATCTTTTCATTCTTTTTCCTTATCTTTTAGTTCCAATAATAATAGTTGTTAGCCGTTCTTAATTTCTAAGATACAATATTTTTCAGCCGCATTAACTTCTTTTTCTTCTCTGAATTACAAACAAAGCTACCTCGTAAAGAACGGAATGTCCGTTGAAATATTTTATAGTCTATTACTATTTCTTTATTATTTTCAACGAAGCAGCCATTTATTTATTCAAACAACTCGTTTTATTCGAAAACAATGTCCATCGTCCGAAAATTAGTAAACAATTTATTTTTATACCCCGTTTTATTTCATTAAATCTCATTAACTAATTTGATGTTTCTGCAGCACCCTAATTAGTTAAAAAAATAAATAAATATCGTTTATTTAGAATATCATCTTTTGATATCGTACATTTTAATAATTGGTATTTTACAAAATATCAATTATTAAATCTTTTTTCTTTCAAATCATCTGATAACCTACATTTATTGTTTGTTGTGATAGAAGCTGAAACGTTTCAAAAAAATATCGTGAAAAATATAATGATCAAAAGTAAGAATTAAATCAAGTTAAATTATGGTATTGTTTGTCTGGATATTACGTTTATTCAAGGGTCATCCAATAAATAAATTGGTATGGAGCTAAAACGGTTTATTTAATCGATGTGACATTTTTCCACTTTTCAATATATTTTCCAGTAATATTGATACACTTTAGCCATCTTTGAATCAGCTTATTTGTGCCTTTGAAATCGTTGTCTTCATATCGTAGACAATTTAGCGTATTTTCTTTCAAGTCGTCATTGACATTAAATTTCTTACCACTTAGAGCCTAATTGATCGGACCGAAGACGGAGAAATGTGATGAGATTAAGTAAGGACTGTATTTCGCGTGAGTTCTCAATGCAATTTTTCGATAATTTCTCGAGTTACCTGAATTGTGTGAGGCGTTATCTTGAAACAGAAGGATGCCATTGCATTGAGATCCAGGGCGTATTTTCAACACTGCTGGCTTCATTTTGTTGAAAAGTATGTCACAGTAGTGCGCTCTGTTTATTATTTACTGCCTTCTAGAAAATCGAGAAAAATCGGGCCTTTTGTATCTAAAAAAATTCTCATCATGATTTTTCCTGCTGAAGGTCGGGTTTGCAATTTTTCATTGACTTGTGAAATCGTACGCTTCCATTTCACTCTCTGTCTTTTTGAGTTCGGTTTATAATAAATCTATGTCTCATCACAGATTAGAATATTGTGCAAACAATCATTTCCTTCCGGCTGACACCGCTTGTTTTACGGTATTAGAGTTTGTGATAATCTTATGAATTGTACTGACATTTGTAATTTTTCAGTTATGATTTCAACCGAGTCCGTTATTCTTAACCGGGATTCGATTCGAACCCGGGACCTCCGGATGAAAGGCCGAGACGCTACCACTCGAGCCACGGAGGCCAGCAGCCGTTGTTCTTCTTGGCTGATCCTAATGAAATTCCATAGAGTTTCGAGCGCTGGAGTTGAATTTTCAATTGTATGTCCATCTAGTACGGTGTTCGTCAGTCACTGAAGTTCTACAGTCTTTAAATTTTTCTACCTACGTGTAAAAATTTTTACAATAAGCTTTTTATAAGTACAACTTGTCCGAATACAACTTTGTCCAAATTTTTAGACATACGTGAGTAAATGTTAACCGGGTTTTTTCAACTTCGGAAAGTAAAAAAAGGATCCTGTACGGTGTTCAACTAATTCGCAATCTTTAAGAGAACTTTATATCGTAAAATGAAATTTTTATGTTATAAACGAAATAAATAATAATTATTATTATTAATTATTATTTATTATATTATATTATTATATTTATTATTTATTATATTAATTATTAGTTATAAATAATAATTTTACTCAAAAAGATGATCAAAAGTCATTACAGGGCTACCAACTTACTGTTCTGAAAGTATCAAACTCTTTTACCATCTTGGGTCTCGGGGGTTTTGCATGATTCTTGTATCTTATTCTATTATTTAATTTCATTACATCAATTTGTGGTTCGTGTCGTATTCTTATTTTATCAGTACGCGTTTACTTCCTTTTTTAGGTATTTATAAAGTCCTCATGTTGTTTGTGTAGTTGATAAATAATAAAGAAGAATTATTAGACAGACAACAAATAATTTAATTAAACAAATTATCCAGTCTTCGTGGTGGAATGCAGCATCTCTGCCTTTCATCTGGAAGTTTTAGGTTCGATTTCCAGTCAAGCATGGCATTATTTCAAAAGATACCAAAAAATTCATTTCATTACCATTCATCGGCAACTGTTACAAGTTTCCGACCAGAATAAAACGGAATTAACTTCATTGGGCTTTCCCTCCTTCAAGAGAATAATAAACATTCGACACGTCGATTGATTTTTCTATTGACTGTTGATATTTAATTATAATTAAAACTGTTTAAATCTTTTAAAACTATTTTAAGAAGACGTTTGAATTTCATAATCCTATATCGTATAATGTGCTTCTGTTTTTTTTAAATTTAAACAATCGAATTCGATAAATATTTCCAAAGTAATGTAACAGAGTGGTTACTTCTTCAACACAATTTGTGTTAGATTACGTGTTTATTATTATTACTTGGCAATGTTTAAGTGTGGTAGAATTGCTGCTTACGTTTCTCGAAGTTGGTTAAGCAAGTATTTAAAACAAATTTTTATGGAGTTCGAAAAGCTTGCAGTTATTTGTAAGGGTCTGGGCGATGGTTCATTTTCATTCTGTTTTTTTTTTGTACTTTTTCAAAATCTTAATTATAAATTGTACACTAATCATTACATTAAATAAAATCATAATTCTTTTAAGTAGCAATTATCTCATATTATATCGTAGTTATATGTTAAAAAAATATATATGTTGTGTGTGTGTGTGTGTGTGTGTGCACCGTATGTGTGGGTGTGAGTGCGCGCACGTGATTGTGTGTGTGGTTGGTTAATTGAATAACGCTGATATACTAAACTGGTCCCCGTAAATCTTCTTCTTAAAGTGTCATATCAGGTCCCCGTGATGTTATCAATTAACCTGGCGTATTCCTTTTGTGCTAACACTATGAAAAGCGCTTCTGCGCTTTGGATACCGGTGCATTCCTTAATGTTGTCCTACCAGAAGGTTCGTCTCCTTCCAACTCCTCTACCTCCCTCTATCTTCGTCTGAAGAACCAATTTCAGAAGTTGATTTAATCAAATTTTGTCTCCGATTTCAATTTCCACAGTTCATACCCGTACAATAACGTAAAACAAATGTAACATTTGAGTATTCTTTCTCTAAGCGGAAATTAATTCATGTTGCTTGCTTTCCATTTTTGGTGTACGTCAACTGAATAATATTTTTGGTTTCTATTTTATTTAAAACCTTTGTTTTAATCAGTCCGTCAAAGAAAGACAAAAATCATATAAGCCGGATCCAAAATGTATTAGGTTTTTCATAATACACTTTAAGAATTTAAACTATTATTTTTATATTTAATTTACAGATTTCTTTTGTAAATCTTAGCTTTTGCAAGTCTGCTTTTAATTCACTTTTACGTCGTCAATCTTTTATAATTTTTTTACCTAAATAAGCAAATTTTATGATTAATGATACATTTTATTCTAATATTTTAATATATTACATGAAATATACTACATACATTACATATATATGACATTAGAAAGATATGTATATTGAAAGATATATTACATTATCGTTCTTACTACTCTATTTCATTAACTTTATTTAATATAACGTTTTACCAGTAATAAATTCATATCATTCATTACTCCTAATTCCTGCTTTAGCGAAAAAGATAACGTCGTCAGGAAACTTTCACTTTTACTCGTTTCTTAGTTTTTTTTTATTCTTGGAAAAATATTAAATTAAAAGAACTTATTTCATTCCTTTCTGTACTATAGATTATTTTTTCTTATATTTCTACTTTTACTGTAGCTAACCGGCTCTCTAACAAATAATAAATAGTTTTTCTTTCGTTATAATTCTGTTTTAAATTTCTTGAATGTGAATAAAAGCTAATTTAATACATTCGCCCATAAAATTAATTATGTTTCACACACACACACACACAACCGCTTCTTATTTCTATCCACAGTCGTTAGAGCTCGGACAACTAGTAATTCTAATTCACATTAACATGTCGATTAAGCCGATCGCCGTGGTGGAGTATAGCATCTCGGCTTTTCATTCATAGGTCTTGAATTTGAATCCCTGAAACAAAAAATTTTTTTTTCAATATTTTTGTCAGAGTGTGACACATCATTTTAAAAATGATGTGTCACATCCCTACTTTTTCCATTTAAAATCTTTGAGTTGAAGCCCATAGGGCTCCCTGGGTACTTAGAGGTGTGGTGTTATTACAATGAAAAATAAATCATTTCAATATATATATATTTGAATATATAGGTATATTTTAAGAATTTTATTTTTCAAAGTTTAACTGTTGAAAAGTAATTAAATTTAAGGGTTTATTTATACTTCATTAATGTTATGTACGCGTATAAAAAGATTTATGTGAGAGTTCTGTATTTATATTCTATGTTGTTAACCTATTAAAAATAGATCTATTGATAAGATCAAATATTAATTTAAGGGTGTAAAAAAAGTTAGTTATCTCCAAAAACGTTTTAAAGTTATTTTTAACATTTATCGTAGTTAACATTTATCGTAGTTATGTTAATTATTAATTAACATTGATGAGAAGCCTGTCTGTAGAATGGAATTTGTAATGATATCTGCAAAAGAATTTGTATTCTGTAGTATTTATCACGAAAGAAACTAATTTCATTTGAAGTTTATAAGTCGAAAAAAAAATTGAGTTTATATATATATTAAACCTTGTTCTTCTCTACATTATTGTTCAAAATTTCAATTTTTGAGAAAACTGTACAATTACGAATAAAATATAAAAATATAAAAATTTTCCTTCCGATTTTTTAATTTCGTTATGAGATTATGTAACGTATACTGTTCTACTTTATTAAAACACCATTACGTACCGTTTAAGAATTAACTTTTTTTTTTCGATTGCTCGTCTTTGTGATTACAGTTACAAAAAAAAATTCCTTTTTCATCTCTACGTTAAGGTAAAAGGTTTTTTCTTTTGCAGCTAAAATTGTTATAACACTCTTCCAGTTCTTAGTTGCATATACTCGTATGTTAATTCCCATACGTATAATGGTTTTCGGCGACCTTATATTACCGAAACAATAAAACCATTCTCAAGAATAACCGATCTTACTATGGGAATTGATTATAAAATGATTTCTTGCTGCATTACTTGCTGAGCTGAATACACTTTTCTATATCAGCATATGCTATTTTCACTGAAATGAAAATTATATTCAGCCGTACAAGTATATTTTCATTCCGTTCACCACAGAGACTATGAGATGCATTGAGAACAATTAATCTCAGAGAAAACAATTTTGACTAGTGCCACGTGTGCTTTACACGATCGCATATATGAGTAAGAGTGACATGTAGTGTAAAAAAAAAATTACAGTAAATACCGTTTATATTTAGTGACGTCCAAGGGACCGACGATTTTAGGTCATTATAACCGACAATCACAATAACCGATTTTTAGGTAGCTTAGTAGTACTACTTCAATGTACCGTCTACATGGATATTGTAATACAGTAATAATAATAATCATTAAAAATATAAATAATAATTTATTTCCGCAATAAAATAATATAAAAAAAAAATACGCAAAAATAAATACAAATACGTTAAAGTAAAAAAAGAGACAGAGAAAAATTGTAAAAATGACTTTTTCTGCAAAAAGTCAGTTATTTTACTTTGTTTCGAACATTTCGTGTTGCAAAACAGTTTTTTAAGGTCCTTTCTAAATCGAAGTAAACACTCTTTGTTTCTTCATTAGCAAGTTCTGTAAAATTGAGAAACCGGCAAACGGTTTTCATTGCAGCTCTGGAAGATTCATTGTCCTTATTAGTTTCGCCGTTGTGTAACCGCCAGATAATGTGCACCTTTTCCTCTATCGTGAATGTTTTACGCGAAGTCATAATTATATCACTATTGAATGAATTATACAGAATATATGAAATAAAATACTGCACCCGCACGGTATGATATTCTCACAACAGAAGATTTACAACTGAATATGTCTGCTTTAGTTTACAATAATCTGGTACAGGAGGAAGATAAGAAAAATAAGAACTATAGTACATATTTAAGAAAACAGGAAGTTGTGACTCATTTTAACCGTCAAATATTTCTGTAGCTACACTGTAGATATACTACGTTACTGATGAGTCACTTCCGTCCGTCATTGTATGCGATAAAATGTCGCATTGCAGTAGGAAAATAAGTCATATTAACCGATGTGTCACTATTAATGTATTTATGTATTAACAGCATACCAAATCAACCAAGAGACAAGTTTTTGGTCACTATATCCGATATGTCATTATATCCGATGTCACTATAAGAGATACTTACTGTGATTAAGTTTTCTATTTTTATGGTAAAAAAACAGATTATGCATAGTGCCTCCATTCACCGGGAAAATTACTTTTTCCGGTAGATGGAGGGTTTCATAACTACAGTTATGAAACTGTAGTTTCATAATTTCAGTTAACATGTAATGGAGAATGGTTGCAAACTGAATCAGATTCCTGTTAAAATCTCTATAAATCTCGATCGTCAGTTTAAAAAAATGTATACTAAAATTAAAATATCTTTATTTGAAAAATTATTTACAAATCATCGTATATTACTATATTACATAATAAAAAAGTAAATTAAAATAAGCTTTATAAAAACATTCTTATTAAATAAAAATCGGAGCTGACTGTACTTTTGAGTAGTTGACCGTAAGAGTAGTAAAAATGTGTACAGTCACTTCACGTGAATGTAGAACACAGTTCTAGTATCTTATACTAGAACTAGTTTCTATTACTGTTTCGATGTGTAGCAGAAACAGAACAAATGGAAATTATAGTAGATATATTTGTTCAAAATTGGCCTGTATGAAAATTATGTTATTTAAATAATAATACTTATAAAAAAAAAATTGTTTATTATTACTAAGATTCATCCCTCTTACTTTGAAATATTGCATAACCTTAGTTAAGACTTTTGTTAACAGAAAATCAACATGCTGGTTTTATTAAAACGGATAAGCATTAAGGAGTGATATCTCTAAGGCAGACCCACTTTCATTTTTATGTATCAATTTATTCGTAGTTTAACATATTGTCAGCATATAAAAAAATACATAAAATTTGTTTTTTTTATGTTTAGAGGTCCAAGTCGATTCAGTATAGTATCTTTCCCGTGAATACATTACGAAATCTTGTTTTGTACATTTACGTTATTTTTATTTTTATCGGACTATATTTGTAAATTCAGCACGATTGTTTTATTCATGGGACTGATTTTATTTTATTGTACGACTTTCGATTAAACAAGGTAGCCCTGCCTACGCATCCAGTTCGCCAAAGAGGGCGCTCGTGCCCGAGCTATGCGGGGGTGTATCAGAGATCAGCACGCTCGCACCGGAAGCTCATTGTATACCTGACATATCGTCAGTAAGTTACACTATCTATTCCGTACCACGTATTGCTCCTCTTGTATATTTCATCACCTCATCTTGTCCCGTGTTACTCGTATATACAACTACTATTCTTTCTTTAGTAAACAGCGATTCTCTTTACCGAAAGAAATCCCGACTTATAAAACACGGATGAAGTGTTCACAAGCATTTACATATAACGATGTATAAGTTTTTTTTAAACAATTTTACTTTTAATTTCAGTTTAAATTAAAATTGTGTTATAGTTACGTATTTTTAATATTCTTTTTTATTTTCGAAAAAATAGTTCTTAATGTATGAAAAAAAAACCGGCCGGTTTTAGATATATTTTTATTGAATATATCTACTCGATGTTAAATAATAATAATTATTAAAGGTTCAAAATTATCTTTTTTACAGTTAAGATCTTTCTTATATAAGCCGACTGGATGATAAACTGGTTAAAAAAGTAGGAAAAAAGCCGAGGAAGTTATGCGACTGTCTGTTGAGGGCGTAGCATTTCTTAGGGAAAATATGATTAACAAATCTTTAACTCTGAAATCTTTGCGGATTCGCTTTACCATATTTTCGACTAACTTTGTTACTGCCAAAAAAAAAAAAATAGTGGAGTCTTCTAATTAGTAAAAAAGAATTTGATTTTAAGTCCAGAAAAGATAAAAAATAAAAACTTATTTTTTTCCCTCGCCCTTTCACGAAGATTTGATTAAGACCAAATATTTTAGCTACCTAAGGGTATTAAATTATTTTTTTAAATTTACCTACCCGTTGAGTATAATTTCGCAGTACGGGACCTATGAGATCCGTATCTCCCTGTTCCGTCCACGAACTGTAATCCAAAATTAAATAGCATCGTATGCATACATATTATTTCGTATGCCATACATACGAAAATTATCGTGCCAAATCTCTACCGTATTTTTACAGTGTACCTATACAGCCGGTGAAAATATTAATGCAGAATATTAATATATTCAAATATATTAAACTAAAGTGATATTTAATTTAAATCGATTGAAATATAGAATAAATCTTTTGAATTTAATAGATACAAAGAGGTTTTCACCAAATTTATTTCTTTAATAGATTCGGGTAAATGAATTAATGTAAATTAAGAAAAATGGTGGCGGTTTTTTTTAAATTGTGAAGAATTGTGTATTAAAAAAAAAAAATAATTTTTATCCATGTTATCTAATCTCTCGTATATTATTAATACTTAACAAAGACGAGATAATGAATAAATAAGTATATAATGAATAATAATAATACTGAATCCATGACCATTAAATTTATAGGATATTCTTATTACTTGTTACAGAAAATTAATTAAATATTTCATATAGAGATCTACATATAGCTGAAGGACTGTAAATAATCAATTATCCTACTTAAAATAAAATTAAAAAAAAATGTATTTACCAAAATACCGTGGCTTCGCTACTATAATTTATTTTTAAAAATTATAATTTTTTTTTTGTTGCTCAATAACAATTATAATTACAATCGGCTCACCTGCAGAGCCATAAGTAAGTTACCTGACAAAAGCACGTGATAAGAAGGTCCTTAAGGAATCCCCAAAATAAATAATACGCAATAAATAGTTGCAAGCAAACTTAAAGTCAAATATGAAATTTGAAACTGTCATAAATCACAAACCATTAATTTCAGCACCACATAGTTCACAAAACAAACATTAATAACAAATAAAAAAGAAAAAGAAAGAGAAGTAACAAGAAATTAGATACGACACCACTAAACTTGACGGTGTTAGATTCAAACCGTTACGCAGACCCTTAGTCGAGTACATGGGCTCGTTTCAACCTTCTGACGTCTTTGCTGTTATCGAGTAGATTAATTGCAAAGTGATTTACATGATTCTCAAGCCTCTGCAGATATTTGACATTACTGTGTTGTGCAATCTCACGAACCGACGGCAGCTCCAGATAATCGTGAATCTCATCATTCCGCGGGAACCACGGAGCTTCGGCAATTACCCTCGCTACTTTATTCTGAAATCGTTGTATAATTTCCACATTACTAGTACTAGCCGTTCCTCACAATTCTACACCGTACGTCCAGATTGGGCGCAGGATAGCCTTGTAAATTAAGATCTTATTGGATAACGTGAGGCCTTCAAAATTATTAAAAAAAAAAAAATGAATGTTATAAACAGGGCTTATGGGTCGTTATAGGAAACAATATATTACTTCATTTCGAAAGGAAGCTTTTTTCTTTGTGAAAATTATTTGGAAGAAAAATATTTTATTACGAATTTTCTTTTTCTTAGATGATTTCAATGAGCGATATAGGAAAACCTTCTTGACTATTTGCATATTTTGTAAATAACTGATTTATCTCAGAAATTAATAAGAATAAATAAATTTACGTAAAATTTGATACGCGTGTTTTAATTAAGCCCTTGATTATAAAATTAATTCACTTTGGAGAGTTTTAAAATCCTTTTAAATTTCTTAAGAGTTTAAGTTAAAAAAGTGCACTTTTATTTGCAGTTAGGACTTAAAAGAAAGTTAATTATTAGACTTCAGCCTCTTAGGATCAGAACGGATATTTTTGGGATAAAAAAGGGGAAAGTATATAATTTTGGTAATAATGTAAAATATTATTTTTTTTAAATTTTCGTTGGTCTAGGTAGTTGTAGGTAGAAAATTATTAAAAAAAAAAAAAAAAAAAAAAAAAAAAAAAAAAAAAAAATTGTGTGTGAATAGCGAATAAATTATAATTTATTGAAGTAGAAAAAGGAATTAAAATATATATGTATTGTATGTTGTAATTATAATCGATCAATATATTACAAGAAGTAGCTGTTAAAAGGAAAGAAAATTATGTTGAAGCTGAAAATTTGTATGTCTTCGTTTTTCCTTTTTACGTCTTTAAGGACTAATCGATCCTTAGTAGTATTCTATAATAAAAAAACTAATTTATTATAAAGATTATATATAAGCATCTTAGGACTCCAATCCGTGGTTAAAACGCATTAAAGTTTGAATTACTTTAACAATCTAGTTTTATATTCTAATTATTTATCGTATGACTTAGAAAGTTTTCTTTCTTATAGATTATGTAAAGAATGTGTTTTAAGCTCGATTAAAATTCATTTTATTTAATTATTTTTTTTAAATTTCTTCGGGGTTGTTCAACTTCGATATTTTATTTTTAGCTTCCTTTCCATAAAATTTCCACGTATTTCCGTAAACATATCGCATAAATAAACAAATAAGGAGTCGTTGTACTACAATATTTATAAATTCAGGGTTGCCGGGAAGACAGTGCAAGTAAAGTTGTTGCACGCGCCGGATGTTCCACTGTATGGAAAGCAAAGAGTGTAAAAATCGGGCCAAGATCGAGTGGCATAATGTGTCGGTATAGGAAACAGCAAGGGGGATAGACGAGGGGGGCCAAGGACGGGTTGGCAAATTGCCCCAGACTTCCTGGGAACAACCTTGCTCTCATTGCTATACTTAGCATTGCATAACCCGCGTAACTGGCGTGGGAGGTGTCCCGATTGCTGCTGTTGTCCGGCTGTCACACACAATGAAATCTAAAATAAAAAAAAAATATATACTTATACACACACACAAAGCGATATTTATCTCATTTTTTATTCTTTATTTTTGCGTTTTTATTATATTTAATTTTTTTTTCATTTTTAGAAACTTGAAACATAACGTGACAGTTTCTTATTATTCAATCTATTTTTCATTATGAACTCAGTCAGGCGTATCGGTTGTTATTTGTCTTATATCATTGTCTACCTTTTAGTCTCAATAAATAAATGTTTCATTTGTTAATAATACATAACTTATATTTATTTTTGTACGTGGTGATTTCAATGGGATTAAGAACTGAATTGAATTCTCTTATATAATTTGTGTTTTACTTTTTTATTTATTTTTTTAAAATTTGATTCCTGTTTAACATTTTTAAACTAAACAAACAGATATAATTGAGTAATATTACTATTTTAAATATGAAGTTTTATATATATATACGTAAAGGCTAATTTTTTAAAAGTATTAAAATTTTTAAGTTAAATTAGTATTTAATTTTTGTAAACCATTATCTACAGAGTCATGCTTGTTGATGTATTATTACCAAAAGAAGAAATTCAAAATAGAAAGTTTTCGATTATGGACAGGTTTAGTGACTTTAACAGTGGTAAAGGTAGGTTGCGGAATCGTGTAATTAATTACAGAATTTAAATTAAAGATTGGTGTTGATTGGTACATTTAAATATTAGGGTACATTTAATTATTTAATTAGGGTTAATTTAATGGATTATTTCTCGACCGATTTATATATATATATATATACATACACACCCGCGCACCCCCCCCCCCCCAACATACACACATTCAGTACCAGTATTAAAACTGTTTTTTTGTAATAATTTCCTGAAAATTTCCAACAGTGTATTATATATTTGCCGTTGAAACAAAAATCAATAAATACCTACTAATTTTTGTTTTAGGTTATACGAGGATTTTGAAGTAAAAATATTATGAAACTACTTTGCTTTTAAAAAGTTAACAGTTCTTCAGTCCAGAAAAAATATAATTGACCTTGTGATGCAGTAAATACGAGTATATAGAAGTTGTTAATAGGTAACTACAAAAATTATTAATTTTTTTAAATTTAAAATTGAGACTAAATAAAACATTTATTTATTTTTATTTAACTAGGAAAATAAAATGGTTTTAAATAATGGGAAGATGTTCAATTAGGCGTAGAGTGTATGATAATACTACGGCTTAGGATATATGGGTTATTCTTTATGAAATGCGTTTAAAATATTTTAATTTTCATAGATGTTTACATCTATAATATTTCACATTAGTTTGAAGTTAATTCGTAGAAATATGAATACATTTTTGTAGCATTTAAAAAACTTACAAGTCGATCAAAATTCAAACTCAGGTTATCTCAGGATGAAAGGCTGAGACCCCTGCTCTGGTTAGAACTCGACGGTATAGTTGCTAAAAAATCACAATATTGGTCAACTGTTTGTAGGAAAAATTTTGTAAATTAATATGTACAAATAAAAAAAAAATCAGATAAATATTTTTGCCTAATTTTTAATTTCTGGTTGTTATATAACTGAGGTAAAGTATTTTTGTAGGTAAAACTAAATAAATCATTATTGCGTTTACGTTTCTAATTATTACGTTTCTCGACATTTTTATAAACGTAAGTCATAGAATTATTAAAATCTCGGTTTTAAATTTCCGTATTTGTGCTACCGTTAATTTTGCTTTTTTATTTCTAAAATAGTTTGCCCTGCAATTGTGAAATGATGAAATTCGTATGGTAACTTTTGTATCACGTATACTGATGAATTAATAGAATTTTCTAACGAGTCGAATAAGTGAATTGGGAAAGAATGAAGTTATTACGTTTGCAGAAGTTGGTTAAATGAAATCTCTACTACTCTTTAGATTATTTTAAAAAAAAGAAGACAATTATCATGGAGTTGTACCAAGTCTTTTTACGAATTTATTACGAAGAGGAATTTCTAAATCACTAAATATGTTTCTAGTTTTAATTTTCTTATTATTGTATCCAGAAATCTTTTACTAAATTACACATACGTGGTAATTGTAAGTAAATCACAAAAAAACTGTTCCTGGAAATTGAGGATAGAAAATTACGTTTGAAATTTGGAAAACTAATAAAAAAAAATTCTATTCGTTTTAATTTTCATTAATTGAAATTTATCACTAAAATCCATCCTTACAAAGTAAAATCACCACATCAGTTTGACCAAAAAAAAAAAAAAACTGTGAAACTCCTGTTTTCTGTTAAAAATAAAAATATTCATAAAAGTTCTTTAAAATATAATTTTTTTCTGTTTAGTGCATCAGGTATTCAGCTTAAATGAGTTAACAAAAATCAACTTTAATCGTGTAAATGTAAATCATCTTAATTGATTAAATTCAGGAATCTAATTTTGTCAAGAGGAAAAGAAGTCAAATTAAATCTTTAAAATCAGAAAATGGCGTCAATTGTAATAATTATAGAGAGCAGAGCTGTAACAAACTATTTAAAACGCTCGTATTGCTATGTCTGTTAAAAACAAGATCTTTACATGTTTCTTTAAACAAAAATTGTATAAAGGAGAGCTTAATCCCCTAATATGAAAAGCAGCCACAATTCAAGTAGTGAGGTTACGTGGGAATTGGTATAAATTGGAATACTTTAATAGTTTCTGCTTCAATTTTGAATTCATTACGAAAACTTACATTTTCATCTTCTGTCTTTAATCTAAAAAAAAGTGAATTTTACTTCCTTGTACGAAGTAAAGAAAGTATTGTGATCGCTAAAACATACTGTTTTTAGATTTCAACGGAAATATCCATTTTGACCATCCTTGAATCCATTTCGACTAGTTTCGGCGTGACGTCTGTACGTATTATCTCGCATAACTCAAAAACTATGTATGATGTTGAAATTTTGAATTTAAGACTGTTAACATTTAGTTGTTCACCTCCCCTTTTGGTTACAATTGATTGAACCAAAAGTGTCCAAAAAAGCTCAAAATCCAAAGAAATTTGGATTTTCTACTTTTTTCTTAATTGCAGTAATAAGCCCTCCTTGAGAGATTTTTAACGATATATCATAAAAGGTACTTATTTTTATTGGTTCCAGAGTTATAGCCAAATAAAATTTTAATTAATGAAATATTTGGATCTTATAAGGGTCGAACAGACTTCATCTCCTTTCTTTTAACTTTTTTTTTGGTTTAAATATTTATTAATAATTATTAACCTCTGATAGTAAACAAAAACATTTTTATTATTAATAATTTTAACAATAAAAAAATATATATGAAAAAATATCAGGAGTTATTAATGAAATAAAATTTTATATATTTTTCATTTAAAAAAAAATGTGTATATGTAATTTAATAACCGTACAAGTAAGTCATGTGGTGTCCGCATCAGATTTGGTGAAAGATCTGATTAAACGTTGTTTTTTTTTTTTTTTCATTTTTTTGAGGTTGCATCATAACAATTTAAAAAACATGGTGTTAAATAGATATAAGACTTACACTTATTTAAAGAGTAATAAAGGGACTTTACTCTATCCTAATATTTTAGGTAAGATTGTTGAATTAATAATTGTATAAATATTTGATCTTAATAAAAACTAATATTTTAGCAGTTGTCTAACTGTCAACTTTATTTAAGAATTGAGAATCGTATCTCACTTTCAAATGAAGTGCAGCAAAAAATGTCTAATGTAATTTAATAGGAGTACAAGGAATTCATGTTGTGTCCGCATCAGATTTTATTTTTTTTTAAAGATTCTTAATACTGTATTAAGACTTCTTTTTTATATCGTATAAACATTTTTGCTATATTTGGATAAATAAAACACCAGAATAAAAATTAATCAAAAACTTTCAAGCATTTAAAAAGAATTTGGGAATACATTATTTCTCGAAAAATTAAATTTTTATTAAATTCCGTAGTTTTAGAATTTTTTAAGTTATCAACTTGAATCTTGTATTATTATTTTATATAAATGATGCGCTAAGACAGGGAGGGAATAAGTTGTTCATCTTTATCTCAGGGTCGTCAGCATTATACTTTTTCTAATAAATATATGTATATATTGTACATTTTTAAATATTTTAATCCTTTGCTTGAAACCTATTTTGAATTTTTTTTTTAAATAAGACATTATGAGGGATATTAGTTTTCATATATTCTCTAAACAAAATTGATGTATTTTTAAAACTTTAAAAAGTAATAATTTATTTAAATAATCTTACTATTATAACTTCAAATATTTTAATTTTTGAATAACGTAGTATTCAGTAAAAGCGTAGTTATGAATTTATACAAATTTTTATGTGTTTAGCCGACAAAGTCTATAGTAGAACTTCGATGGATTTGAGTAGTATTAGTAATAAAAACGGTTACATTGATTTTTATAAAATCAAATATTATTTATATAAAATCGATTCTTTTCACTTACACTAGTGATAACCTGTGTATTTGACGAAAACAGAGTAGTACAAATTATATTAAACCCTATATCAACTGTTGTCTAACAAAAGTACTTGAATACAGGTGTGAAATGCTTTTCTACAACAATATCCACTAGTTTTAGAAGAAAATATTATACAACTTAAAATAATCAGTTAAATATTTAAAAAAAATCAAAATTAATTGTAAGATATTATAAATTAATTATATATAAAAAAAGCTGATAACTGTGGCTTATTTCTAATGCAAGGCTTACACACACATACACAATCAACTTAATTTAAAATAAAAAATTATCATTTTATTTAAATATAATATTTTTCATTCATTTAATGCAATGATTCTAACTAAAGCGCGCGGGTGTGGCGGTAGTAGCGGTAACAGTCGGAACTAATGAAATTAATGTAATTTCACAACTTACATAGAACAAATTTCGCTTTACGGTCGGCAGACTGGTATAGCCGGGAGGTTTGACGCACCAGGTATCGATTCAACCGGACGATCGATTTCGAGACCCAGCCAGACCGAGTTATTTTTTTACACTTTAAATATAATTTATTTATTTATTTCCATCGCTCACCTGTAAAGTCACAACGTAGCAGACGTTGTACAACAACTTTACGTCAGCGCTACCAACCTTTGAAATATTAACAAAATAATTAATTTTAAACAATTTAAAAGTATAAAAAATAATTTGATCGGCAACCCAATGGAATTTCAAATTTCCAGGTCCAAGAGGACGAAGGAAAAGGAATCTCCCATAAAAAGAGAAATTCCAAGGTGGCGGATTGCGATACTAGCGCGCTCCTTTTGGCGACAGGGAGTACTATTGACAATTCAGCCACTTGTTTGAAACATTTTTTTGGGGTAGGGATATGATTTTGCATAAAAGTATTTTCAAATATTATGGTATTTTAATTGTTAACAAAAGTGCTTAAGAAAAATTGACTTTAATTCGGCGAAATCTCGAGATACTGAGGGTGACTTTGCTCTACAGCCCCATCCCCTTCACCTTTTAAGTTGAAAATGGCATCAATGCCCCGTAAATAGAAGTAATCTAAGGAAGTCTGGTAAAAATTGGTGCAGTAATTCTGGAAGTATAAGGTGATTAGAGGCCAACACCGAACACACACACGTACATACGAACATTAACATCGGGAAATTCCCATCCGGTTCTTTGGTTTCCTTAGGTGTCAAAACGTCAAGATCCGGTGAAAACTGCGTATGCCCAAATTGGACCGATTACAATACTTTCCCTTCTACAGCTAGACGGAAAAGTAAAAATGAATATTTTTAATATGAAATATGAAATATTTCATTTTAATTATTGAAATTTTATTAGACGGCAAAAATCATTTAAAAAGATTAAAATTCATATTTGTAAAATATTAATTTTTTATCTTTTTGAATTATTTTGTAAAAGTTAATTATTCATTTACGAATGTTCTGAATTTTTATTCAAAGCATGTTGAGCACCATGTATGATATTCGATGCATGCAATATTAGAAAAAAAAACCGCAGAGTTAAGGGGATATCTCCCTTATCAGATTACTATATAGAAGACAAATTAAGTGGAACAACAAATTGTGTATGAAAATAAACGATATGTAAAAAAAATAATAATCTTGAGTAAAAAAAAAAAAGCTTATTTTAGCCCATCCAAAAAATAAAACTGATTTTTTTTTTACTCCAACCGTTTATGGGTTTAAATAAATCGAGACACCATTAGAAAGTATCATAGCTACCTGAGGGGCCTAGCCTAGAATTATCTCATTTTTATTAAATTTTTAAGATACGGTGTCCATAAGTTCCGTATCTCTCTGCCCCCTTTATTGATTGTAAATATAATTAAATTTTATTAATACTCCATCTATCATTTTTCGTTAATCCATCAAATTTGGAGATATCAATGAACAAGGCAATATAATTATATAGTCTATAATTATAATAGTCCTTCCGATACTTTTTAACGTTAAAATAGTGTTTTCTCTTAAAGAAGAGTCGTGAAATGAAATGATATATAAAAATAGCCAAAATTTGACCTGATTAACATACTTTTACTTATATGGTATACCGTACAACTGTCTAGTAAATATGTTGTCGGGAAAGTAAAAAATGTTTAAATTTCTTTCTCCATTTATTAAGTTCATATAAAATCAATTCTTGGATTAGATAATTCTGCCAGTGAAAAAAATAATAAGATTTTTTACTCGTTTTTCTTTAATAATTTATTTGAAGTTTTGATAAATACGTTGACTTAATTTTATAAAAATCTTTTATCATATTACAACTGTTTCGTTGTAATTTTTTTAAAAATTTTATTAGTTTTAGGATCGTAAGAGTAAAATAAATTATCGTCTTTATTGCAGGACAAATTATAAAAATATTCTACACTACCAGTCAGGTTTTTTTCTTTAATAAAACGGTACGCGTTTTGATGCGCAAAAAAGATACGGTGTAAGTAAGTAGATTGATTTAATAATTAGTACACGAATAGGTCGTTGAAATACTTGATCAAGTCGAACAAAATATAATACTTTATTGTAATTACACAACGAGTGAAATTTTGTTATATTATTGATTATTGCATTTGTTAATGAGATAATTAACCGTACGTTGAACCGTATTTGTCCCTGGAGCTTTCTTTCTACATTCAATTTCATATCTCTTCGACTGTGAAGGATGTATATAACTTATGAAGGCTGAAGGAAATTGTGAACCGTTCTGTGGACTACGTTAAGAACTATGTTATCGGTTATAGCGGAATTCCCTTATTGTTATTTTATACATGTTACTCGCTAATATTTTCAATAATTTAAATATTTTGTTTTATTTAAAATTATAATTAATTTATAAATATGATTTCTCGTGGAAACAAAATTAATTCAGATGTATAATTATTGTTTTAATGTAATTTCTGTTCAGATGAATGAGCCGGTGTAACTTGAAGGACAAGAGGTTCATTGCTCTTTCTTCCTAAAAATGCTATTAAAATAAAAATAAATAATATTTCTTATTAAATTCAGTTTTTAGATGCTATTTAAATTACTCCGGTCATTTTTTACGTTTATTACAAAAGTAAGACTTCATTTTTTGTAAATTTTATTTTTCGTTTTCTTACGGTAAAATCCATCACGAATGGATCATAAAATGAATAAAGCTGTTTGTTTGAAAATTCTAATAGGTTGATTTGTTGAAAGTATAAATAAAGACAGGTCAAACAATTAAAAAATATTTATTAAAGAATTGATCTGAACATTTACAATTTTAATCCCGAACTATTCCTTATAAAAACTCTTCGTTTTGAATTCATACAACATTAACATATTTAACTGGACAATTTCCTTTTGTATTGTTAAAATATAATTATATATATAAATTTATTCCTTTATATTTTATTACTCGTTCTGGAAGGTTATTTACTTCCAGAAAAATGATGAACTTGGACATTTTTACAGCAAGTTAATAGAAATCAAAGTTCCTTTCTGATAGCAATATAACACTAATTATGGTATAGCACTAATTATGACAATATATTAACTAATGGATGAATGTTTTTTTTTTTAATGATAATCCCATTATAGCTTTTTCGATGAGTTGTAAACTTCGATTCAAACAGTAAAATATTTGCAGATAGTTTATTTTATTTCCATATCAATTTTTATTAATCTATGAAGCTTTTTATTTAGATTTATGTTTAAAAACTGATAAAAAACTAAAAAAAATAACTAAAAAGCTGGTGTTAATTTTAAAGATAATCAAATAGCGTACTTTTTTAAAGTATATTTTATTCTTTTTTTCAGGGAATCTTAATAGTAGAAAATATTACGTAGGTTTATAGAAAAGAAAGCTTAAGAATTAATTAAAGCGTCTTTTTTACTTCCTTGTACAAAATAAAGGAAGTATTGTGATCGCGTAAAATTTCGGTTTTCAGATTTCAACGAAAATATCCATTTTTTGATCATCCCTGAATCCGTTTTGACTAGTTTCGGCGTGACGTCTGTACAAATGTGTGTATGTATCTCGCATATCTCAAAAACGATTAGTCGTAGAATGTTAAAATTTTGGATTTAGGGCTGTTGTAACATGTAGTTGTGCACCTCCCATTTTGATTGCGATCGACTGGATTAAAAGTTTCCAAAAATGTTCAAAATCCAAAGAATTTTGGATAAGCCCTCATCGAGTGCTTTTCAACGATATATAGTAAGTGGTATTTATTTTTATCGGGGCCAGAGTTATAGCCAAATAAAATTTTTATTAATGAAATATTTGGATCTTACAAGGGAAGGAACATCGGTTCGAATCCGACTTCATATACATATATTTTTAACTTTTTTTTCTTTTTAATTTAAATGTATTGCTTTATTAATAGTTTTTAACCTCCGATTATAAAAAAAATTTACAATTAATAATAATTTCATAATAACAATGAAAAAAAGAAATATGAAAAAATCAAAGTTATTAGTGAAATAAAATTTTATGTACTTTTCATTTTAATTCAAACATTTTTACCGAGGTTAATAATTATAAATAAATAATTATATTTAAATTTAAAAAAAAGTTAAAAAAAATATATGTACGTTAAGTCGTATTCGAACCGATGTATGTTTGGTTACGGTTCCGACACGTTCTCACTTGCATCACATAACTACTTGAGCGACGTGAAACGAAATTAATATATAAACTAATATAAAATGCTAAGGAAATATTTAGGGCCAGTTTTCTATTTAACTGGCAACTTCGTTAAAGAATTGGAGGATTGTATTTCACTTTCCAATGAAATAAGTTTAAATGAAGTGCAGAAAAAATGTGTACATGTAATTTAATAGGCGTACAAGGAAGTCGTATGGTGTCCACATCAATTTTTTTATATTAAGCTTCATACTTGTTTGCAAAGTAGTAAGAACAGTTTGCTCATTTAAATAAAATATTACTCTTAAATTTTTTCTGTAGTTTTATTTAGAAAAAAAAATGCTTTACTTATTTCATAGAATATTCAAAATTGGTTGGAAGTAAATTTATTTGCTGATTATTTTTATAATTATTGTTCAATTGATTTAAATATATTTTTTTACGAGTCGTTTCTAACGAATGTGTTGTTAATTATATATATATCCTTGGTTACACTGATCAACACCATTTTTCGAAATAAAAATCAGATGAGAATCTACTTTTATTTATTTATTATAATTATTAAGTTTATAGATTGATTTGTTTACAGATAATATTATTCATTCAATCAATTTTTTCAATGAAATTTTTTTCACTGATATATTCCATTTCCAAAATAATAATTTTATCAAACATGGCAACCTGTTTGTGTGCACATTATTGGATATAAAATAAACAAATATCAGTTCTGTGATTTTTTCTCCAACTTGCATTTATTCTTATAGTTTGAAATAGAACATTTTCAAGGTTGTATTTAATACATACATCATTTTGCTTACTTACAAACTACCATAATAAATTTCATTATATTAGTTCACTCGTTCCATAAGGTACATAAAGTACAAAAAGATGCTTTCAAGTAATCAGACAAAATGGCATCTAACTTTTTTTTTAAATTTTCGTATTAAGTTTTGGGTTGACTCATAAAATACCTAGCACCCATAATTTTGGGTACTGTAATTTCCTTATAGTAATATTATACTAATACTTATACGAATTACTTATTATAGGATTACTTTACTTAATAATAATACTTCCTTAATATTATAATTTCCATTTAGTATTCTATAGAATAGTATTGCTGTAGTAGCAGAGAGAAAAAAAGAAAAATTTACTACTATATTTTTGGATCCGTCTTGCAATAACCTTTCCTTATTTACCTAAGCGTTTCGAATGTGTACTCCACCATCAGGTTAAATTATTTTTAAAAAAAACATAAGACTAAATGACCGGAACTTGTGTTTGTGTGTGTGTGCTACGATCTGTATTGATATTTTAATCAAAAGTTTTTCCAGTTCTGTTTATAAGAAGAAATCTTTTTTTCTGTTCGTATCGGATTTATTTGAAAATTTGGATGTATTTATACAGAATGTACCACAATGTTCCTCCGGTGCTTCCATAACATATTCTGCTCGTGAAAATAATGGAAAAATTTCATATAAGCATATGTCCAAAAATGCTTAGTTTGCGAGTTACGGCTAGTTATAGATATCGGTCGGGTTAAAGCTACCCCGGTAAAATAAGGTCGTGCTGAAATTTTTAGAATATTAATTAAGAATTAAACTCTCTATAAGTTTAATTTAAATGTGTTTATTACCCGTACATAAAAAACGGAGGGTTTTTAGTACATAAAAATTTGGGTTTATTATATAAAAAACAGGTGTTTTATGTTTGTTACCAAACAAAAATATTTTGTAACCAATAAACGGTTAAAATTTATTGGTTTTCAGTCCAGATTTAACAAAAGCTACTAAAGATACGGTTCTGGGACCTATTTTATTCGACTTTTTAGACCAAATATCATAAGAAATCAATAATTTTGCTCCTTAATTAACGTCCTAAAAATTCCATTACGATACAGTTACACATGTAATATTGTATAATTTTTACGGTAAAAACGTAATTTGATCAAGGGGGTGTAATCGGATGCGAATGTTTTGCGTAATTGTGGATCAAATCTGCTTATTAAATCTGGACAATCAAAGTAATATGTTAAACTGTTTTTATTACTATTATTATAAATAATAATGATTTTATTCATTATTAATTTATATTTAATAACTAGCATCCCGTCGCGGCTTCGCTTACGCTGTATGGTAACTTGCTTTTCGTGTTGCAATAAGGGATTTAGTAGGTCCAGGGCGGGCTAAGCTCGCTCATCCTTTCTAGCCAGGGAGGCTCTGCCCTCTCGACCTCCCTGTGTTCATTAAGCTCATGCTTATGAGAATAATAATGATAAATATTAAAGCCGATTCAGTTTATACAAATTTTACTGTATTATAATTTCCTCAGAGCCACAGTTTGGTCAGTATAAGACCCGAAATTTAGTAATCTCAAGATTGCGAGTTTCAAAATATTCGGCCTCCATCTTGAAAATTTTAGTTATAGCTGGTTACCAGTCCTTCAAACGGGTAAAAGTGTATATTTTCCGGTTCTTAGCTTTTCCTTATAAGCAGTAATAAGAACTGACCGTATTTCGTTTCTCATTTTATATTTTGATTTTTAGGCAAGCAACCGGAGGTAGGTGCAGTTAGTCGCGACGCTCATACAGTAACAGTGGCAGTGGCTGTGTCGGTTGATCCTCTGCGCCGTACAATGTCGCAATTCTTAAAAAAATAGAAATTAAAAAAGAAACCGAAAATGGTTTTTAAATATTTACCTGAAGAGTATTTGCAAGCCCACATCTACTGAATATCTTGTTCAGACTGGTCGGAAGTGGGGAAAATTTGCAATCGTTTTTCAAAATCTTTTTCTCTTCCTTGGTCCCTTTCGAGGTCGAATTTCGAAAAATCTACAAATTCATTTTTAGATATTTGCATGCAGATTATACACACCAAAAATCAGGTTGATATCGTCATTTGTTACCTAGAAATTGAAAAATAACAGGATTTAAAAAAAAAATCAAAAAACGCATTTTAATCTTTAAACTCGGAATTTCAGATAATCTAGAAAAATTAGGTTTCAGATATTCACATCCTGATTACACTCACCAAAATTCACGTTGATATCTTTGTTTTTTACCGAGAAATAAAAAAAACAAAAAAAAACAGTAAATTTCATTGTTACTACATTTTAACCCTTTAAATTCGGAATTTCAAAAAATCCTTTCTAAGTGTGCACTTACAACGTAAGAAAAACGTGTATAAAAATTGTCATTAATTTATTTTTGTAGTTTTTGGTGGGCGTTGATTACGAATCACTCACGACATGTTTTACTAATAGAGATAATAATAATTCCCAATTTTGATTTTATACTTTTTTTAAATTTTCGTTTGAATATATAACTGTAAATATTTTTTTGATTTTTGCTTCTTAAAAGTCGAATAAAGATTATAAAGATATTTACAACTTTTATTTAAAATTAGATACATTTTACTTAACTATTTGATTTTATTGTATTATCTTCATTTTACAATCTTGTTGAACATAGGAACATCGTTGAATAGTATTTTTCAAAATTTTATGAATATATTTTTGTTAATTAGAATAATACATTGTATAATATGTTAAATTAAGCAGAAACCTTAAAGAACAAAATAAATTTATAATAAAAAAATTTTTAATATGCTTATTGTAGTGATCTCTGTTAAAGAAAATTCTTTTCCGTTCTCGTAAGTATACTGTGGATGCGTGTTGAAGTATTCAACCGAACTATGAACCGTTCGACCAGATTTCCTTTGGAAGATTTTTGAGGGGTAATTTATCGTAATGAAAATTTACCGTAGGACTTGGTAATTGTATTTAAAACGATATTCTTTCCTTTTACTAATTTGATAATTTTTTATACAGAATTACTTATTTGTTCGAAATTTGTTGGTAATAAAGAAAAATTTCTCTAAACTGAAAATCATTTAAACATTTTTAATTTTTTTATTTTAGGTTTTACTTTAGAAAATTTTTTTTATAGCTTCTTAGTAATAGTGTTTAACGAGTTATACAGATTGTTCTAGTGGTTTAACTATTCATGAAACTGCAGTTATATAATTACACGACTAAATATTTGTTAAACAAATATCATTAATATTTTCTCAATAATAGTTAATATTTTTATTGCGTATTTAAACTTATTTTTTTCATATTTTTGTAATACGTCAAGTGTGAAGTATACGCGTCTGCTATTAATTTTATTTATGTATATGTATATATTGAATTAATTTGTATAATAAATTATCATTTGTTATTCCAGTCTTTTATAAAGATGTAACATAAATGGTAATGCAGTGATATTTCTAAATTCATTGTTTGCTATTAATTTTATATGCGGCTCGTATAATCTACCGTGTATACGATTATATAGATATATATATATAAACTTCTATATAATGCTACTTCATGATTTCATAGCACGATGCATTATGTTTTCTGCGTTAGTGAACTGTTATTGTATGCATTTAAGTGTGTTTCGTCCGTCCGCTCTGCTCATTGGATTTCATTGGCGTTCATTTGTTTCGGATTCTCTATTAGTAGATGTGAATATGTTTATCATTCGATGCATGATCCGAAGGAAGACTGTAGTATACTCCTCGTACTAACGTAAAGAGATAGATTCAGATAAAGATTTAGTCTGATACGGTGATCAGATAACTTTGTAGGTTGTAAGGCGCCGCGCGCCGTTCATGTTGTATCCGACCTACGAATGCCTGGTCACGATTACAATAAACAATAATATGATTAGCCCTTTATGGGCCGGATCTTATAAAATTACACTTTACCCACTTATTTTGTTATTAATAATATATGTTACTTCGATAAAATTATTTTTAATTTAATTTTTATTGCCTTATATTTATGTTCGTTTTATATTATATTTGAGAAAACGTTTTATGTCCATTAAATTCTGTCTAACATTTAAAACATGTTATAGCTAATAAACAATGAAGAAGACTGCGAAGTAACAATTTTATTAGTAATATATATTTTTCCGTTAATAAGTCCACTTTAATATTTAAAATATCTATTTTATTATTTAAAATGTTTGCATTATAAACGTTTTATATTATAAGACAATATAATATTAAAACCCAATTCATATTACTCATTTTAACGCGTAAGATATTATAAATTGACACAAAATATCAGATTACGAAAAAAATTCCTTTTTTTTCTTTTCTTTTACTAAATTATGCTCAAAAAACCGTTTTAAACATTTTTATTTAAGATAAGCTGGTACTCAAAAATTTTCAGAAAATTGATAATGCAAAGTAAAACGTTTAAAATAGTATATTTATTTTGTTTTTATGATTTAACTGCTGTTGAGAAAAATGTATCCTAATATTGAAAAAAATACATTGTCGAGGTACGGGGTGCCAACTAATGGTAAAATTACTAAATAAAAATTATGTAAAATAAAACGCAATTTATAATTATTATTTAATATTATTTACTTATTTTATTTTTTGAACGAAATTTATTTTCTTATTCATTTAATTACCCATTTAACATTGGCCTTTATTTATAAAAAAAAGAGGGAGGTAATAAATATGATATTTGATGGCGGGAGTATCTTCTTCGAAAATTGTTGTTTAAGTTTAAAAAAGTCATTTTTAAAATTTTAAACTTTTTTTGTAAGCTATCTGTTAGCTACCCCTCTGGCTGTAGGATCCTTAATTCTAAAATTCACATTTTTCAATTTGGTATAAGTATCTATTTGAAATTCTAAAAGAAGTTTTGAAAAACTATTTAAATATAGGTGAGCTTTGTAAAACCTTTCATTAAATCGTGAATGAAACTATTCGGAACAATTCGTTATTTCTAAACTAGCAGTGAAATTGGCCCTTAACTTTGGTGGAAATACCTCATTTTCTGATGTCTGTATCGATCAGATAATTTGAGTATTATTTTAATATTTTGTCTTGTGGGTTATTCTATAAAAATAATATTCTTCAAGTATCGACGGATTAATGATCATTAATAGACTTAATGCGCATATTTATGTTGTTCTCTGCAGTTGCACTCAGCAGGTAAAAAGGGATTAGGCGAGTGCACGTTTCATAAACGTCCAAGAAAGTAGTACCCGTTTTGTTAGAGGCAAAAATTGTTATTTTCATTTTTTGTAATAAATGACTATTTATTTATTTTAATAAAGATAGTACAATCGTACATATTCAAGCTTGGATAAATTAAAATTTTTAATTTACTATATATCGATTTGTGTGATTCATATTTATTATAGGCTCCGAAGAAAAATTTAACTAAGCATTTTTACATTTTGAAATTACATAATGGTTTTTAGTTGGAGACCTTAGAAAAATATTATTTTTTAGATGAATATACTAGTAACAATAATTAATTAACAATAACAACAGGCTGACACCCAATAACATCTGGTAATGGATAACAATGAATTTTCTGGAGTGTAAAAAGTGTAAGCTGACCGGGACTAAAATCTAGAACTTCCGGATGAAAGGTAAAGACGCTACCGCCACAGAGTTTGGCATAAAAAATATTTAATAACGATTACAAACTTAATCTTTTATTAAGATTCTTTTAAGTAAAACGGTATCTTTTGATTTTGTTTTATATATATATATATATATATATATATATATATATATATATATGAAATTAATTTGGTCGTCATTGTTACTTCCTTGTACAAAGTCAAGGAAGTATTGTGATTGCGAAAAATTTCGGTTTCCAGATTTCAACGTAAATATCCATTTTGACCATCCCTGAATCCATTTTGACTAGTTTCGGCGTGATGTTTGTACGTATATATCTGGCGTAACTCAAAACGATTAGTAGTAAGATTTTGAAATTTTGGATTTAGGACTTTTGCAACATCTAGTTGTGCACCTCCCATTTTATTGCTATCGGTTGAACCAAAAATGTCCAAAAAAGCCCAAAATCCAAATTGTTTTGGATTTTGGACTTTTTCTTAATTGCAGTTAAGCCTCATTGAGAGCTTATCAACGATATATCATAAATGGTACTTATTTTCATTAGTTCCATAGTTATAACCAAATAAAATTTTAATTAATGAAATATTTGGATCTTACAATGGGAAGGCACATCGGTTCAAATCCGACTTCATTTTTTTTTTAACTTTTTTTTAAATTCAAATATATATTATTATAATTAATAATCCAATAATAACAATTAAAAAAAAATATGAAAAAATAACAGAAGTTATTAATGAAATAAAATTTTATATACTTTTCATTTAAAAGAAAAATGTGTATATGTTATTTAATAGGCGTCAAGGAAATCATGTAGTATCCACGTCAGGTTTTTTTCATTGTTATTATAGAATTATAGCCAAATAAAATTTTAATTAATGAAATATTTGGATCTTAGAGGAAGGCACATCGGTTCGAATCAAACTTCATCTCTTTTCTCTTTTTCAAATTTTTTTAAATTAAAATATATTGATTTATTAGTAATTATCAACTTCTCATTGTACAAAAAAAATTTACGTTGAATAAATAAAAAAAAAAAAAAAAACAGGCGTAAAGGAAGGCATGTGTTGTTCACGTCAGATCTTTTTATGTAACATTACTGAATCAATTAAATTGAATTTAAAAAAAAAATGTTTTTTTTTTAATTTAGATTAATTCATCCCCAAACACAGCAATGGAAATTTTAAGGGAAATTAATAAATTAGTAATTTTCTTGTAATACTTTTTTAATTCTTTAATAACACTTTATTAATTTGGGTTTGTAGTGCTTCCAAGGAATTTTTTTTTCTATTTCCATTGATTGTATACGAGAGTCATATAATAATATAATTAAGACATAAATTGCTCTTGAACTAAAATGATTTATTTAATCAGTGTTACATATTTTCGCTTTTCAATATAATATCCAGCAACATTGATATACTTGTCCCATCTCTTAGCTTATTTGTGCCTAATGCAAAGAAATCCTTTTTTTTTTATGTCGGAGCCAATTTAGCACATTTTCTTCGACGTCATTACTACAAAACTTCTTACCACGTAGCACCTAATTGAATGAATTTAAAAAGAGAAAATCCGATGGGGCAAACTCAGGATTGTACGGGAGATGAGTTAGTACTTTCTGATGGTTTCTCGAGTTACCTGAACTGTGTGAGGCCGGGCTTATCGTGATGTCTTTGCGCTGAAATCCAGAGCGTTATTTCAACATTGCTGACTTTACTTTGTTGATAAGCATGTCACAATAGTATGCCCTGTTTATTATTGTTCGCTGATCTTCTAGATAAAAATTAAAAAACCGGTGATTTTGCTTTTTTTTTTTGTAAAATTTTTTATCTTTGTCCGGACCAATCCGGATTAACGAATTATCAAACTTCGGATTAAAAAGTTTCAAGTATATTCTCTTTTTCTCGTTTTGTAAGTGTGTTTATTGTTTGTGTGAGCGCGTGTATTCGTTAGGCCTTAAGTATTTAAACAATAATATTACGTACTAAGTTATATCGAAATAAATGGGTTTACATCTTAATAATAATAACATTATAGTAACACATGCGATCTATTCCCTTTGAAAGTAATATAACTACCATTATAATGTCAACCGTACAACGTTTACAATTGTTAAACATATCGTGATATGGGATTGTTTTCCCAGAAAAGCTGATTATCGGTGAATAATGAATGAATGAATGAATGAATGTGTTAGTTTAAAGGGGAGTTTAAAGTGCCTTGAACCGATGATAATTTAATTGTACGCGCTTGTGCGTTGTTATTGCTGTTGTTGCAACTATTGTCACCGGTTACTCAACGCACCTTTTCTTTATTTTTACCCTACTTAACGTTGAAATTATATTTGTACATACGTATATATGTATATTTATATATATATATATATATATATATATATAAATAAATAATACATACAATGTGTAACTATATTTATTAACATTGACCCATTTTTTTATTAATTTATTTGTGTGTGTGTGTGTATATATATATTTTTATACGCTTCTTCATAAGTAAGTAGGTCTACGTAGCATAGCGTGATCTTTTATCAAGTTGAAAAATCTTGCTCAAGAGCAAGTGTAACTACAACATTAGATCGGTTTTGTTATTAACTATTTTATTCCCACATATAAATTATATATCTTCTATACTTATTTATATACTGTTAGCTCACCTTCCGTTTTATTTTATTTCTTTTCATAATATTTCAAAGTTTCGGGGACAAAATATACGTTAAGTAGACCTAATATAAATTAAAATATTGCAATAGTAGAATTTTATGTCACAAGAATATATAATTCTCTCGTTTTTGTGTTTATATATTATAAGTTATTTATTATTTTTATTAGGTCGCAGTTATGTTTTTTATTCATTGTATTTACAACATTGATATTTCACACACTTATCATTTATGTTTTCATTTTTTTTTGTTTTATATTTTTTTTTACAGATTACTTTACAATAATTTTATAACATGTAGTAAACCTATGCGTAATGATTTATTTCTTTGTTCATTAGTATATTTAATGTGCGTATGTATATAGTTTAATTGTAAATTAAAATATTTAATTCTTTTTAAATTATAAAAAAAAAATTAATTTAATTTTCTTTTCTTCGAAAGTAATTTTAATCAGGAAACGGAACGCTAGGGTAGCGTGAGTTTACTTTTCTCCCTACAGATCGCAGAGCCTGGAAAAAGTTCCTTACTACTATGTTTTTCTTTTATCGGGCGGTTTATTGGTTATTTAGTGGAGGTTATAAATTTTTATGTTTTATTTACGGACGGATTTGGGATTTGCGTTCTCATCCTATCCTATGGACCAGTCCGTCCGCTGAAGTCCTTTCGGGCTACCAGATATACGCCTACCGGAGCCGTAGTTATTTTGGAGGAAGCAATGCGCTCCCTTCCCCGGAGGGAGCCGCAAGTGCTGGGTGAAGTAAATTGTAAGTTTTAAGGAAGGTGTGTAGGTGGGTCTAATGGTGAACGCGTCTTCCCAAATCAGCTGATTTGGAAATCGAGAGTTCCAGCGTTCAAGTCCTAGTAAAGTCAGTTATTTTTAAACGGATTTGAATACTAGATCGTGGATACCGGTGTTCTTTGGTAGGGTTTCAATTAACCTTACATCTCAAAACGGTCGAACTGAGAATGTACAAGACTCTACTTCATTTACACTATGAGGATACATATTATCCTCATTTATCCTCTGAAGTAATATCTGAACGGTAATTACCGATGGCTAAACAGGAAGAAAGAAGAGAAGAGTAGGCGGTTAGGAAAATTGTAGAACTTCTTTTATGGCTGCCCTTCGTGCTGTTTCTCTGCTGGGCTCTTCTACCGGACTCCAGTCCGTGGCGGTGATTCGTGTTGTGGTATTTCGTTCTTTTTTCTTCTTCTTTTATAGTCTTCTTTTTTATTCTTTAGCCTGCACTTTTCGTGACCCAGTAGAAATCGAATTACACGCCAATAACCTTAAAATGTCCCGTAGCCTTGTAAGGTTAGAACGGGGAAAAGAGCAGGTTTCTTCGGTCTTCGGCTGGTGGCTGCTTCTGCTCGCTCTCCTTGCTTGAATGAGGTAAAAGGAAGTGTGGAACTTGCAATGTAGTTTCATTTCGCGGTTGCGAATTTTAATCAGATTTATTTTTTACTAAATTTTTAAAATTACCTCACCTTATTTAAAAAAAAAAAACAATCATTTCTGTGCTAATTAATTGAAACTATAAAAAAATAAAATAAAATAATAATGATAATAATTAGACTGTGCGCAGATTATGTAATTTAAAAATAAATTGTTATTCAAAATGTATAAGAAATTATTTATTTTATTTTATTCACGCATATTCACTAAGCGACGATGCATGTATTAAAATTATATACTCTTTGATCATTTAAAACAAAAAAAAAAACAATTAATTATCAAGGTCTTGATTCAGTTCAGCCAACATACAACAAATTGTGTATGATTTAATTGAAGATGTTATTCACTCTTTGTTTCTTTTACTTTAGCAGTTTAAAAGATAAGCAGTCATTAAAAGACAAATACATATCCGAATAGCGAACGAAATAATTCATATCGTAATTTGGTTACGTCATATTGAGTCGTATTGTTATCTGAAAAGCGAACGAAATAATTCATATCGTAATTGTGTTACGTCATATTGGGACGTATAGTTTCAAAATTCTTTGAATTATATTTCCATGTAAGCGTAAATAAACACGGGTTTTAGCAAGGTTTTAATAAGTGTAATTTAAGAAAAAAAATGAGAAAATAAAACCTGGATAGATGGTTTTGTAATAATTTAATATACTCGTATTGCACTTTAAAGTTTGTATTTGGGTATAATTGAAATGTATTATTTTCTTTAAATTCCAATTATTTTATTCTGTACTATTCTATTTATTTATTATCTTTATTTATATTTACTGATACTATTTTATATAATTATTAATATGATCTATTACTATTTCTTTTTTTATTCATTAATTTTGTACTGTGTTCTCCGATCAATCAGATTTTGATTTAATTTTTTGATTTTTCCAGACAAATTCTGGAATAATTCGTTTATTTATGTTTCTCCTCTATATTGCAACTATGTAATTGGAAATTGTTTTGACCAAGAACTATGTTTTATATTTTTTTCACATATCTACATTCGGTTGGGATTTAGGGAAAATAAAATCCGCAGGTCTCGGTCAGGAATAAAATTTTTCATACGCTAAACATTTCCATTTCATATTCCTACGTACAACTTGTAACTCTTTGTAACTTTCTGTGTTGAATTAATCAACAATAAAAAAAAAAATTACTATCAACTAAAGACCAATGCGATTGATTATAACCAAAATTGACGTTTACGTTACGGAAAGAAGTAAGCCAGGAAAAACTTTTTTTCTTTATTTACACATCATTATCTTATTTTCTGGTGTAGAAAATCTATCATTAGTAGAAAAACAACTGGGTAAAATCGATCAAAATCATTTTTAATTGAAAAATGTAATACAAAATAGTATAAGTGTAGTAAGATTAGAAATTTAAACTTTAAGAACAACCGTTAATAATAATGCAGAGAAATCTCAAAGTTAGTGCAATATTTTATAAGTTGGACGTTTTACAAGAATGAGTGAAACTAGAAGGCTGAGATCAGTAATGTCAGGGTGAGTTAAAAAAAAAAGATCATGCTGCCAAGACTGTTTTAATAATATTGTAAAAAGAAAATAATTTAAATGAGGTCAAGATTGTGATACACAGCAGAACAAGGTTAAAAATGACTTAAGGAGCGCAATTTCTAGCGGCATAAATATCTATTAGGCATGTTTTCTTTAAAAAATATGCAGTCTTATACTTTCTTCAAAGCTTAAAATTTAACCAATTACCTGTAAAGAACTCGTTTCAATTTCGTTCTTTTTCTGTTGTCTTCATCGCTTCTTTGTATTGCATCATTTACTGATATTCGAAATATTTCTCAGCATAATTCAAGAAAATTATTTGGAAAATTTAAGGTTATAAAAATAATTCGTATTCCATTATTTCAGCTAGCTTTGCTCATTCTCGGTATCAGCCTCTTTTATAAATGCATTTCTTTTCTTACACTATTCAAGAAGTAGGTTTCTCCCCTTCTGATTTGATGTAAAGTTTTTGATTTTGTAAGTGTAGGTATTTTATAAAAGAATAAAATTTAAAAATAAAACAATTAATAAAATAATAAAAAATAAAATTCTTTTTATTAGTGAATCTTTTATTTATTAATTTTTTTTTTTTTTAATTTGGCACCATATTGCGGTTCATATTTTCCCCTTCAAGTTGAAGGCGAAATTTTAGATCCAAAAAAATTACAACAAAATTGAAAACAGTACGGCAAGAGTCTCGCAGATAATTTCTTCCGCTCAAAAAAAAAAATTCTGTAATATAAATAAAACTTTTTTTAACAAAATGATACTGATATCAAAAAGGTAAGACAGTAACTACATTTCTATTATCGAAATCTGTTATTAATTTAGAATTTTGTTTTAAAAAGAATACCTTTTAAAAAAAAAAAAAAATTTGTTACAAAACTCTTACCGGCCCGATTTCATTTATATGTAATACATATCAAATTTACAGAAATAATACAATTATTATGTTTATTCGTTGTTTAATAAATTAGTTCAAATAATTCTAATTGTAGAATAAAAAGTTTACCAATCGGATTTATTTCTGTTTTATGTAACAAATCTTTGTTGCCACATTTGCAACATTTTCCTACTGTTCGAGTTTTTTGTGTTTTTTTAACAGCTATAATCTCTTGTAAACTAATACTTTTATTTTTTTTATTGAAGTGATGGGAATTAAAAATGTTTCATCTTCAGTACTTTAATTTACATAAGAGCATTTACTATTAAAACAAGTTGTATTACATTTTCTTTTAAATGTTATTATTTCAAGTACATTATCAAGTTTTTGTACGTTATCTAGTACTACGAAGTACTGCTACCTAGCGGCGCGATTTGTAAACCCACTTTTTTTTAGGAAAAGTGACGTATTCGAGTCCCGCGGTTCATTAAATGGAAGAAAAAAGTTGTGTAACAAAATTTGAGGTATTTTTTTGAAAGTATTCTTTATTAAAAATTTTCATGCTTATTTTTTTAATTTTTTCTCATCTTCATTTCACTTTTAGGTTCGGTCATGTTTAGAATTTTAAACGTAGTTCGTTTACTTTGCCGTGCCGTCCAGTTCTGCGGACTCTTACCGGCGATGTTCTAACGAACTTCTTGAAAAGAATTGAGAAAACTTTTTTTTTTTCAATTTTAATACGGTTCTGTTTAGGAAATATTTGATTTGTTGTTTGCTAAGAAACTAAAAGTATATTTTTATTGTCTAACATTTTTCCACGTATTTAATCAACTTGCAATAACCTTTCATTCCTTCATCCACTTTTTTTCTACAATTGAATAGAATTAATTTTTTAAATATATTTTTGTATTTATTTAAAATGACATACATTTTTTTAAAAAACAAACCGTCTTTGAAAAATTTAAGACGAAAAAATGTACAATATAAATAAACAATATGGATGATCATAAAATATGGTAACCCTTAATTTTATTTTCAATATCTGACCAGTAGAAAAATTAAATACAGCAAGTAGTCTTACTTTTTTACTATACTGGAGTATGGTGGTCTCCACCATACTCAGTATGGTGGAGACCACCATACTCCAGGTATCACGGGAACCTGATGGGAAGAGGAAACAAAAAGATTTTAATGGGAAAGGTTGATTCCAACCTTAATCTAATGGGAAAGGTTTGATCAGAAAGATAAGATTCTAATAAGTCATTTTAAAGGGCATTGAATGATACAAATTTTGGCATAAAAATACTTTTATCGAAATCACGGCCATTTAATGGTTTTCACAGCTAGTTTCAAAAGCGGTCTGCAGTAACCGCTCTTCAATATCTGCAACACGGTGAAACATAAAGAAAAATAAAATTTAGCAAATAATTCTATCATAAAATGATATAATCTGAAATACCACTATGTACACAGGGTATACAATAGGTTATTTTATGAAATTAGTTTTGACATATGCTATTTGACCGCTATATTAATAAGGATAGAGTAGCCCGAATTTTTTTTTTACATCAAAATTAATATTTGACGTAAGAACGTTTTTCAATGCCTTTTAAAATTATTTATCCAAAAATAGATCGTTTTGAGGAAAGAGCATTTACTAAATTTAATTTTTCTATTCTTAATTGTTAAAAAGTTACTTAAGGATTACCGTTATATTACACGTGTAATATATAACTTATTTTAATAGGAACATCTTGAAAAGAGCTATTTTTAATTTTGAGGGTGTTAGTTAATCTTTGATTTTTTTATTTATTAATTTTATTGAATATATGAGTATTTATTTCAAAGCCTAGTATATGGGCAGGATATTATTAATTTCAAATTATGAGTTTTTTAAAATTAGCCATGTTATTTTTGAAAGAAAGAGACAAAAAAAGATTTGTGAATATCAATTAAATTTCCAGTAAACAATATCTCATAATTTACATAATAATAATTTTCTTGGAAAGAAAATTCTTTAAACGATAATTTAAGAAAAAAAACCTTAATTTCGTTATTCTTATTTTTAAAAAATTACTATAATTATTGTCTGAAGCTTTTAATACTTTTTTCTAAATTCTTTATTTTTTATTTTATCATCAATCAGTTCTTGGGAGGTGGTTTCACATACTTTTCCTTTCTGTGCTGTATTATTTAATCTCATTGCATTTACATACTGTATAATCTTCTGCTAATATGTCTCGTATGTTTTAATATTTGTCTCATTTGTTTTAATATTTCTAAAAGAACTAGCCAGGTTAGTTCCTTTGGAAATTATACATGTATACATGTATCGTACTCAATAATTAAGATTATCGTACACGATCTATCAACCTAATTTTTATATTGATGGTTTTTTCCTTTTTTTTTAATTCATCTGACTTTCCTTCTAACTTGAAAATTTGTCGATTCCAAATTTACATTTGTTTAAAAATATATACTATATACTTGTATATTTAATAGAAAATTATATGTTTACTCTAATGATATTTACATAGATTATTTATTTTAAATTTTATTAAATTATTTACGTTAAATAAATTAATGTGAACAGACGAATCTGTTATTTTAAATTAAATTTAACTACAGATGGAACGAGTCACTGCTGGGTTATATACGTAGATATTAGAATATTGTTTACACCGTGCCCGTCTACAGACGTTCGAAATGAAAAGTCGATCTAGTTTCAGGGCGGTATCCATTAGTGGGTCGCTACCGATGCTAATTACTTTATTGTCTTGTATACAGATTATATTATGGAAGTTGATCAATCATCCGGCCGTATGTATAGTCTGTTCTATAATAAACTAGACACCTACTTCGTTTGTCTGTCTACTAAATTTTTATTCCTTTCATAACCTCAATAATGATCGTTATTGTTATTGTGTATAGAATTATGCGGTGGTATTGCGCGTTAGTTATTCTTCACTTTATGTTTTATTAGCACTTTAGTTGTAATATATTGCTTTACATAAAAGGAATATGAATTTTTATTTTCAAATGTTACTCGCATGATTTATACGGTTTTGCGTTCGCTATTTATTTTACTTTATTACAATTATTTGATCGTAAAATATATTTTGAAAAAATTGCAATTGTAATTTTAAATCGCCTAATAAAAAAAAATTAATAATTATTAACAAATAATTTTGTTGTTTTAATGGTAAATTATTAATATTAATAAAAAATGTCCTTAAAACGATAAGCTCCTTTAAATACCGTTATTTCCTGTCTATTGTTATGATTGTGTAACTTAAGAAAACCTTTTATCAGTAAAATTCTTAAAACTATAAAAAATTCATAGATTTTTACCTATAATTTAATTTTTATAGTAATGTTTTCATTTTGTAGAGTGTAAATTGATGTAAAGTTACGGTAATATTTTTATAGTTAGAATTAGATATTTTTGAAGTGCTAAAATTTAAAAATTTGAAAAAAAAAACAACTTTCGGGTGATTCAAAAAGAACTTAACAACTTTAAAAGTATATAAAATTTATTGAGATAACTTACAGATTCGATTGAGGTCTCATTTTGTAGAAAAACACATCACCCAACATTCACTTCGGTTCGATATGGCTTCCATTTGTAATGCGACATACATCTCATCTGAAGTCGATTTCATTCCAGACTGAAATCAGCAAGCCGGGCGTTACTTCTGTAACTGCGGCGTTAATTCGAAGTCTTAGCTTAACAAGATCGGCAGGCAAAGGTGGTACATAAACCTGATTTATAATGAAACCTCAAAGAAAAAAAAAATCTGGTCAAATCTATGGAACGAGGTAGCCACGCAATTGGACCTTCACGACCGATCCTTCATCCTAGGAATCTAGTATCAAGAAAATTTTGGACTTCTAAATGGTATTGAGGTGGTATCCCGTCTTGCTGTTAGTAATGGCGTTCATCTTGGTCAACATCGTCTAATGAGGAATTATAAAATTTTGAAGCGTGTCCAGATAAACGTTACGTTTACGTTTGCCTCCTGGAAGAAGAATAACCTGTCTCAACGAAGGTTTGGTACCAAGAGTAAATTGTATGCATACTTGGAGGCTCCCTACTGTACTCTCTACGAAAGTTACGTTGGAACTGCAGTTGCTGACTGAAAATCGTAAAACCAAATTATACATTGAGCACGTTCCTCACCAGTAAATATATTTTTGACAACAGTGGTGATGGTGCTGGAGGCCGAATTCAGTACTAATGAACTAGCGAGTCAAAACTTGATGTGTTTTGCTAAAAAATGATTTGCTCAATCGAATCCGTAAGTTATCGTAATAAATTTTTACATGCTTTTGAAGTTATGCAGTCTTTTTTGAATCATCCGGTATTATACTGATTAAAGAAATTGAAAAGTTTAATTTATTACTTGCTTTTCTTTAATTCACAATGCCTTTTTTTCATATTTGTTCGTAAATTTTGTATCCTTAATTTAACATACTTCCTGACATTGCCGATCGATGAAACTTTGCACAGTTTCTAATGCCGGGTGACAGTACAATATTCCACCATTATTTCTCCAAACATCCTTCCGTACGGGTGGAAATTAAAGGTGCGGGTGTAAAAAATAGCAAAACTGCAAAATGATTATACGGGGTTTTTGGGGTCGCAGATGACAAATCCGATAGTCGTTTGACATAAAAAAATTACAAAAACTTGGTACGGGAGTTTTTGTGGTTTCGAATTTGACAAAATTTCGTCATCACTCATATATATATATATATATATATATATATATATATATATGACACCATTTTTGACGCAAGCCAAAATTTAGTTAGAAGAAATATTGAATAGTACGGATTTATTGCTGGAAGACAAATTCGATCTGAAAATCTATAAAGATAAAAATAAAACAAGTAACAATAAAATTAAAGTAAGAGTAAAACAAGGTTAATGAAATGTAAATAGAAAGAAAGATTAAGTGAGAGGAAAACTATATATCTGCGTAAATAGTACAATTACAAAAGATTGACGAAGCAAGGGAGTGGTAAAAACAAAAGTGACTCAAATAAGAACTTTCATGCATAAATGAAATCTGTTAGTATGAAATACGGGTCAAGAATTGTATGACAATAGAAAGAAAAATAATACAAAAAGTTACGAAATAAGATATTTATTACAGGAGTAGGTCAAAAATACGGTAGATTAATAAAAAATAACAAAAAATATTTTCTTGGAAAATAGGACTCCTTTCTTTGTTTGAAATTCCTAAAAAAAATAAATCAATATAGTTTTTAAAAGTTTATTTGCTTTAACGTTTGTTGTTTGAAATTTTTTCAATCGTTAATTTCTGAACCGTTTATGCATCAGTTTATTATAAATTATGTTGCCATAAATAGTACATCATTTACCCCCGTATAAGAAATACTTGTAAATCCTAACAGTAAAAATGTTGAATAAAAAATTTATCTGTAAAAATTAGAGTAACTTTATGTTTTCAATTAAATAATATAACGAAAATTTTTCAAAGTTTTTAAAAACTAGCTTTATACTTTTTAGTAATATTTTAATCAAATTATTATCATAATGTTATGTGTGATGTTATGGTGGGGGTGAACACCCCCACCATAACATCACTATTTCGTTACTTTGTATATTAAATATTTGATTGAAAATTTTATCAATATATTAGAAATATCAATATATGATGTTATCTTTTTAAATCCAAATCAATCTACTAATTAAACTCATGCAGTGTATGATATGACATTTAGTTAGACGACAATAACTTTTGTAACTGGATAAGATATTGGCATGACAAAATCTGTTATGCGATAAAATATTTGGCTCGGTGGAGGGTAGCTGTCATAATTATTAAATATTTATTATGATAACGTACATTCCCGTCTAAAACATAGTGTTTTAACAGTTTATTTATAATTATGAATATGTAATCTCTATTAAAAAAACCTTCTATTAAACTAGACAACAGAACCATTTAGAGTAGCTCAACACAATATTTTGCTTATGAGAAAATCTCTTACGCATATTATGCTACCGTTGCCGTTTTCAATAAATTACCAAATAATTTAAAATATTTTCCCACCAATTTATTTAAAGTACAATAAAAAATTTTCTTTTACCAAATAATATTACTTTATCAAAGAATTTTAAATACTAATTAAAATATGTGAAATAAGTATGATTTTAATGATTAAAAAAATTTCAAACAAACGTTAAACCAAATAAAATTTTTAATAACTATATTGATTTTTTTTTTTAGGAATTTCAAACAAAGAAAAGTGTTATTTTCCAAGAAAATATTTTTTGTTATTTTTTATTAATCCACCGTATTTTTGACCTTCTCCTGTAATAAATATCTTATTTCGTAACTTTTTATATTATATTTCTTTCTATTGTCATACAATTCTCGATCAGTAATTTAGTTTTCAATCATTAATTATCATAGAAATAATAATTTTAAATCCTTATAATTTCTGCATTCCGTTCAACGTTTACGTAAATTTATGGTCAAATAATTTTTGGAAATTCCTTCTGAATTGTAATTATTTTCTCATATTTAATACTTTTCTGTAATGACCGTTACCATATTTTATGTGTTAATATAATATAAATAATTAACGAGGAAGTTTAGTAGTATATATATATATATATATATATATATATATACTCTATTATGCTGTTCTGATCAAGGTTTTTCTTGATCCATCTAAACATAAGCTGGGACGGTCATTCTATTTTCCATGGAATAGCATATCTACTGATTCCTGACATGATCTGTATAATGTATTGTTATACCCCGATCAGAATAAAAGATTTATTTATTTATAAACCACATCACTCCTCTCTCGGATGACGTCACCGGATATATACGATGACGTGTAGACCGACTTCCCGTTATTGCAATGGTATAGTATGAAATAATGGTATTAAATGAAATAGATTTTATTTGCTAAATATAATAAGTCAATTCAAAAAAACCAGATCTATCTCAATTATATATAAATTACCACAAATAATGTTTCAGTGATATGAAATAACGTATTATAGAAATTGTTTGTTTTTTTGTAGATTGAAAGGCTACTACGTTGTTTGTATGAACGTAATAGATTTTTTGAATGTGCGAAAGGATTGATTGGTTTATTAATACAGTTCTGCGGTTAAAACATGTTGATGGTTTTATATAAATTGCTGATACCAAAATTTTAAAAATTATTTTATATGTAATGATATTTCATGCTCATCTTATATATACATACATTTCTTTTTTTTTAGTTTATTATCTGTTAAATAAATATAAGGAAAAAAGATCAACACTTTCTATTTTGAGGTTTTAAAATTGTTTTAAAATAATACGGTGTTATAATACTATTCCTATATGCAAGCAATGTGCGATTAGATTAAGATGTAATTTTGAATTTATATTTTTTTTTGATCGAGAGTAAAATATCAAGGAGAAACTTGTACTTATATATAAATATTTTTGTTGTTTGATTTTAGGTGGAGAAATATATATATATAATAAAAAAACATTCATAAAATAAAATTAAAATTAATTTTCAGTATTTACACAACCTTAAGACTGTAGTTCTGAACTGTTTCTGTATCGTGGACCCTCTTTAAATATACTTTGTTGTTATGGACTTCTCCTCCAGATATATTTGTCACTACAGTAGTTTCTTACGTTATATCAGTTATTCTTTGACAGCTACGTTCACCTTTTTAAAACTTTTACCACACTTCAAAATTTTAAAAGAGATCTTTGTTTTTATTTAAAACTTGTGACATTCTGAAAATTAAAAATTTTTCTTTTTAAATATATTTGTGATTGAAGTGCTAACCTCTGTAGCAGAATGGTAGAATCTTCCTTTCATTTCAGAAGTTTTCGGGTTAAAATTTCCATCAGGCTCTAAATTTTTTCATCGGCTACAAAATTTATTTTTTATCACAAAAGAGAAGGAATAGAGTAACTGTAATTTGAAGGAGGTGTTTTGTTTTAGGAGGGAGAATGAATTACAATATCAAACATCAATAATCAAATATGATGTTAATAATAAATTAAATGTCAGGTAGATTTTATTATGTATTAATTATTTCATTAACCTCTGAAAAAAAAATTAAGAGTATTATAGACACAATTTTATTCTTTTTATGATTGTAACGCACGTAAAATACCCAAAATAGAAGAGACACGAAAAATAGTTGTTTTCTCTGAGAATGATAATGTTTACTATACATATAATAAATTAAAGGAAGTTGTCGTTTTTAGGATATTAATAAATTTATTAAAATTAATTAATTTAGGATATTAATGTTAATTTCAATGTGTAATAATACATCCAGGCTAGTAAAGAAAGTATGGAACGGAACGCAAGGATAGCGGGAGAATTTGTATGTCCCTACTAATCGCAGAATCTGCTGTATCTTTCATTTATCGGGTGGGCGGGTAATTATTTATTTAGTGGCGGTTATAATTATTTTGTTTTATTTGTGGACGGAATTATTAGCTGCGTTCCGATCCTTTTGATCGGGGATGATGACCATGGGAGACTAGCCGCGTATGAGTTTTGTTCTCTGGGCGTGTTTCCACTTCGGTTCTTAAGTCCTTTCGATAGTACCGCCTTCTGGCTTAGCAGAATTGCCCCTTTCGGGGCCCTAGTGTTTGGAAGATGCAATGTGCTTTCCTCGCCGGAGGGAGTCGCACTTGCTAGCAGGGAAATTAATGTAAGAATTAGGTGATTATGAAGGGGCGTTGGTGAGGTAAAGTTAGGGAACTTTCTTCACTCGGGGTGCCTTCATTACCGCATCTCGACTGGATTCGGTCTGGTCGGATACCGGTCCGTGGTAGCTGGTCGATCTTCATTTTTTCTTTCTTTTTTAGCCTGCCTTTCCGTAAATCGGCTGTAAAAAATTTACAAACCGTAAAGAAGAAAATACTGTATGCTTTATATTTGCGATTTTTTGGGAGTAATTTGTATTTCATGACTTGTTACCTACAACCGGTTATTTGTAATCGACGTGATAAAATATATAACTTTTAATTTAATAATTTTATTTAAAAATGTTAGTATTTTCCTTAAAAAATATTATTTTAAAGTTACGCTCGTTTTTCCTTCCATTTTTTTGAACACTTTCAATTTTTTTTCTATGTACTCTCCTTTTATTTGTCGTACTTAGGTTGTGAAACATTAATAATCATCATGAATCTATATTTGCGTATGTATGTGCGAGCGCATCTCATTGCATTCACGCAGGTTTAGTAAAGCAAATTTATATATTGCTAAAATCACTCGTTGATATTTATGTAAAAATACGCATTACATAATTAACTAATTTTTCAATTAAGTATTCCAGTTTGAGATATTCGAAGTATAATGAAAAATTTCTTTACAATGTTATAATATTACCGATAATTAATCATTATGCTGATTATAATAACGAACGATAATGAATTAATTGGATACTATACAATAGAAAATTATAAATTCATCATTTTTTTAGTTTAATGTTCCGATTCCGAGATCTCAAGACTGTAAATATTTGGGTTTTCATCTTGATCGACGACTTACTTGAGCGAAACATATCACTTCTAAGTGGAAACAGTTGGATTTCAAGTTTAAACACATGTACTGGCTGATAGGACATAGATCTCGGCTTTCAGCAGAAAGTATATTATTGATTTATAAATTCGTTTTGAAGCCTGTTTGGGCTTGAATTGTGGGGTACAGTGTACAACTCCAGTATTGACATACTTGAACGATACCAAACAAAAACACTGCGGAAAATGCTCAACATACCCCAGTAAATAAGTAATAGCCTTATATATAATGATCTTAAGTTGCGAACCGTTCGGCAGGAAATCTCTCTGATCAGCCTACGGTATCAAAATCGTTTGGATCGGCATCCGAATTATTTGGAGGTCAATTTATTAGGTAACACGATCAGTGATTTTTCAAGATTGCTGAGGAACAATATTCTTGGTTTGCCTTATCGTTTCAATTAGGTGACTATGGTCTGGCCGTACAGAGTGCTCTTCTATTTCATTATTAAGTCACAAGCCGCTGGATCTGTGACAAGTTAATGTTAATTCAAATTCATCTTATTTACTTATTGTTCAATTATCTTGTTGAACAGGTTGTAAATTTGCTCTGTCGTTATTAAAAAAAAAAAAAAAAAATTGTAGAATGAATTTGATTTCTGCTACAGCCTGACAATTTTTAGTGGGTGCTAAAGTAAATTTTTTATATGTTAGCTGAAATATTGAAATAGTTTTATTTATAATTGTATTAATTATCACGGTTGTAAAATTATTCAGTGCCATTTTCAGCTTTCATTTTATTGTTTTTTTTTTTGTTTTTTTTTATGAAAATTAATGTACATTTTTATTATTGTTGCAAAAAAAATGTATTCATATTTTTATTTTCAAATAATTCTCTCCCTGTCCTAATAAACTATTAATTTTTTTAAATTAAAAATGTATTTTTATAAATTTGAGTTTTTATTTTGGTTGTCAATTTTTTTTATATTATTATTATTATCGTCATAAAAAATGACCGTTTCTGAACGTGAATTAACCATTACTAGGTAAAAGAAGAATCATTCAGAATAAATTAATAAAAAAAGGCACATATATATATATATATATATATATATATGTATGTATGTGAACGCGCGCACCTGAGGTAGTGTGTGTTTGTGAAATTTCATAGATAAATGAAATTTAGAAATACGCTTATCTCGAATAGTTCAAACCACCTTATTCCAAGTAATGGTTTTCATAGGGAAGCAACACTAAAGTTTTAAATGGATGGGTTAGAGTTGTAGCAGATTTTTTTATATGACATTGAAAAATAAAATGTTTGACTTAAAAATCTTCGGCAACCCTAACCAAAATGGCAGCAATTTAATATCTGTCAAGCTAGCTTTAAAAGTGATTTACATTAATTCTTAAATACTTTCTGAACAGAGAAACATTAAAAGATCTATTTTTTTTTTAATTTGAGACCACTGGTTGGGGTAAACTGTTAGTCACGTTTGAAATTTGCTACAAAAACATTGTGGCCGCCATTTTATTTACGGTTGTTTGCTCGATGTTTTTTAAGTTAAACGTTTTGTTTTCATCGTTTTTTAAAATAATTTACCACATCTCCACTGTTTTCATAAAAAAAGTTTTTAATTGCCCCGTATGTCCTTTGTTTCTTGGGGTGTTGAAGTTTCATACGGAATAAATAAATCGTTTTATTTAAGTAGGAGGATTTGCTTAATTTGATTTTTCTATGTTTAACGGTTGAAAACTTATTTAAGGGCTGCAATACTTTTTTAACAGTGCGTATAGTTTTTATAAATTTAATAAAAATAATACTGTTTTTTTTTAATTTTGTTATTTGTATTTACTTTTAATCTTTAAAAGCGAGCAGATAAGTATGCTAGGTCTAGATCTAATAGTAAACCCACCGGGTTGGTCTAGTGGTGAACGCGTCTTCCCAAATCAGCTGATTTGGAAGTCGAGAGTTCCAGCGTTCAAGTCCTAGTAAACCAAGGTATTTTTACACGGATTTGAATACAAGATCGTGGATACCGGTGTTCTTTGGTGGTTGGGTTAACCACACATCTCAGGAATGGTCGAACTGAGAATGTACAAGACTAGACTTCATTTACACTCATACATATCATCCTCTGAAGTATTATCAAAAAGCGGTAGTTACCGGAGGCTAAATAGGAAAAAGAAAGATCTAATAGTAAGTTTAAGGACGATGCTTCTCTTGTAACTACTGATGATGATTCGAAATGTGAATCTAGTTAGAGATTTTTATTGTTATTTTTGTATATTTTCTCTTTACGATTTCATTTCAGTAACCGTCTAACATAGCATTTTCTACGGGCATTGCTGTATTTAAAATAATGTCCTTTTGTTTAAAAAGTGAAAATTTTAGTTAACTATTATAATTTATCGGTTAATTTTTATTGAAAATATTAAAATTATTATTAGTTATTGTTTTTGTCCTTTTTTTTACTCACGTTGATGTGCGGTATTTTTAATAGCAACACTAAAGACTGGATTTAAAAAGGAAGAAAAAACTCTTAGTAATTTACTTCTGTTTTTTATGAAAGTGATATCGTACTTGTAAACAATATTCTGCTTTCACCAAATCTTCTTCGTATTTTTGTTTCCATAAATAACTAACCGGCTAGCCGTTTGTCCGGTTATTAATAATTATTTTATGCATATTCACGACTATTTTAAAATTTTTATTGGAAAGTTTTTATTTATTATGTTATTAAATTATATTTTTACATGGATGGTATGATTTGAACACATATTATTCCATTTTGTAACGTCATAAAAATCCACCATCGTGTAAAACGCATTTGTGTTGTTTATTCGTCTGTACTTCATTATATGTGTTTACACTATTTATCTTTATCATTCAGTTTAATTAAGGGGTTCGTATGTTAGATGCTTTGTTTTATTCTTACGTAGTGTTGTGATATTGTAAATTTTAGTTTCATCTTCATTTTTAAAAGTATTTAAATTTATTATTTTATGAAAAATGAATAAAAATGCAGATTTAATAATTCTTAATTTTTTTACCCGTTCAAAGTTGTTGATAGCAATTAAGGTTGTTTTTAAGACTAGTTTCATATGTATCTCACAAAAACCTTTGACATTTTTTGTAGGGTATTTTATTATTTTTCTCTCGCAAGAGATATTATTCGATTATTAATTCATATTATCGATCGGTATTTAAAATTTCCAAAGCTGTATCTTCTATTATAAATAGAAAATGTTTAACTGTAAAAAATAAGATTTAATTATCATAATCAGATAAACTCTTCTATAGATATCAGACATTAAATATAAAATTTCATTCTTTCAAATTTTTCATAAGTAGGCGAAAACGTAAATTTTCATAACGGATCCGACTTAATATAAAACTGTTTACACCTTACTGTATTATATCTTAGATTATACTGGATTCATTTTAAGAGCTATCCTGTTGTAAACAAACCGCGTGGCGTTGTAAATAGACTGTCTTGAAAGTTTTACAAATAAGTAAGTAATTCGAGAATAAATCATTTATTATTTTATGTTTTCATTTGCCGCCGAATGAATCGAGTTATTTACGAATTAGTTATATGGTAGCTATATCTATTAGGTTATATCACTGTTAAAAAAAACACGGTAGAAGATAAAGTATTATCAATATTGGGGAGGACTAACAAATTGAGTCACCTGTTACATTACTTCCTTCTTTGTTTAGCTCCGGAACGACCGTATGGTATTACTTCAGAGGATCAATGAAGATGAATGTAAATGAAGTGTAGTCTTATACAGCCTAAGGACGACTGTTCCTAAGATGTGTAGTTAATTGAAACACGACCACCAAAGAACACCGGTATCCACGATCTAGTATTTAAATCCGTATAAAAGTAATTGCCTTTACTAGGATTTGAACCGTAGAACTGTCGACTTCGAAATCAACTGATTTGCGATGTCGAGTTCTTCATTAGACCAACTCGGGAGGGTTCTAAGGTTTAATTTATGAAATTTAACTGTTTTTTTAACCCGAAATCGAGAATTCTAAGGTTCAAATCCTAGTAAAAGATTTTAATACTAGATCGTGAATACCCCAGTGTTCTTTGGTGGTTGGTTTTCAATTAACTACACATCTCAGGAACGGTCGACCTTAGACTGTACTAGACTATACAGTACAAGACTACACACTTCATTTACATTCATACGTATCATATTCATTACTACAATTATTGTCAACCCGGTACATTACTGAAGTAACGCAATGGCATACTCTGCAGTAAAATCTCACAACTACAAACAACAGTTTGGGTAGTTCTTACTCAGAACACAGTATAGTTGATTGGAAACATAATCGCTGTAGATTTTAGTAAGGCCGCGGTTTTGTCCATGGTATGTTATTGGCGCCGTAGTTCCGATACTGAAAACTGTTACTTCGTTTCACTTAGTAAAACTTATATTAAAATCAGTAACTGCGGGTAGGCTTGTTTGTTTTACTGTTTTTAAACAATTTCCAGCTCGTTACGTATATTTACAATAAAACAAATGATAACATATAATGAGAAATTCTTTAATAAAATAAAAATTTCGTAATGTTTTATGTAGTGATAGGAAATTTTCGTGAAAAGAGTTTTCATTTCATTTAAAGAACAAAATGTTGTTATTTCGCTGCGAGATAGTGATTCAGCAGTTGCCATAAATATATAAGTATCTATTACTAATGGTTTTATTCTAATAAAGGTTAAAATCACGAAAATTTAATAGATAGCGATAACGGGAACTTTAAAAAAAAATTGTTATTCGATAAAAATTCAGAAGTTTTATCCTAGAAATGAGATTTTTTCCATTTATATCAAACTGAAGACGAAATGATGATAAAGATTTACTAAATTGCTTGGCTGTTATTTTTCATAAACCATTTCATAGGTCGGTTTAAAATTTTAGTTTATTAAAAGGGAAATAACAGTATTTCATTAGAAGGAAATGATATAGTTTTTTGATGTGTTGTAATTCAAATAAAATTAATTTCGAAAATATATCACCAAGATGAAATGTGGGTAAGAGGTAGCTACTTAAAAAAAATGGATGAATGCACACGTTGAAAACTCAAAATGATGTCTTTTAATCAGTTTAAATATTTTTTTTAGTTAAAGAATAAGGCATTAACCTTATTCTTATACTCATAGTATAACCTGTGTAGAAAGTAATCCGGGCGTCACAAACTCCCACTGTTTGGGAGATTGTGAGGTTTTAAATCGAACTTTATCTTAAATAAGGAAATTACGGCAAATTCATTTGAAGAGTGATTAATAAATTACTCTGAAAATACTACAGGAAAAAATTAAAAACAAATTGAATTTTTAAAAAATATTTTTAATTTAATTTAAAAAAAAAAAGTAAATTAATCTTGATTGAATACAAGAATTCTTCTTGTTAAACTGGGTTATAAAATTGATATTACGTCATCATCACTGAGTTAATTCGATTAAAAAATCCTTAGTAGAAAATTATAAAAACAATTAAATGGTTACAGAGTAAAATTGTGTTATGGGATATTAAAAAGTATTGATTTATTTTGTACAATTTTATTTTTTTATTCTTAACCTGTGCCTTGACTATCTTGGGCCATTTAGGCCATGCGACATCAAGCAGCCCAATCCATTTCATCCCCTCACTCTTTGCTGTGATTCTAACGTCCCGTAATTCAGCACAGATGCTAGGCTGACGTAGACCCTTGTCAAACCAGTGGACATGTTGCTGATTCGGCGACTCCAAGCGGTGGAGATGGCTCTGGAGATAATCGTGGCCGGTCTTCATTCGAAACTGTGCAACGGCTTCACTCCTTGAAAGATCTATTGACACTCGTCCCTTTTCGTGAAGTAATGATACCCATTGTTTCTCCTTTATCTGTATCCGCCATTTCTGCTCCAACTCTCCCATAACTAATAATTTGATTAATTTTATTGCCGTCAGAAAAGGTGGTGGCTTATCGGGCTGTTCCTTTCTGGCACTTCTTTAGCTACTTGATCAGCTTTTTCATTGCCTGATAACCCAGTGTGTCGGTATCCATTGTAAAACCATTTGTATGCCTTCTAAAATTAACTTCTCAATCAATTCCTGACACATATTAATTTGATTTGTGGAAGAGCAGGAAGCATCAGAAACGGCAGTTAAGGCAGCTTGCGAATCATTCAGGATAACGACTTTCTGTGGTTTGATCGTTTTTATGGATCCAGGCGAGATCTCGCCTCCAACCTCTGACCTCGCCGTCAAAGTTACCGGCTAGCTTCCCCACAGGCTCTGATAACCCGAAAGCTTATGCATAAACTCCGGACCCTCCATCCTGCACTACTTGCAGAACTGTCTGTGAACAGGTGTAACCATAGGGTTGTGGGGTACCGCTATCTTATAGTTTTGAGAAAAATTCTTTAGCTCTGTTCTTGAGCAGCTTTGTTTGTTTATCGGCTGCAGGAACTGTAATTTGGCTTCTGCTGATTTTGTAAGGATACTTGGTGGAATCATAACGAAATTTTCTCTAATACGAATGACAAGTCTATATTCTCTAATTGAATCTATTTTATTCTTAAATGTGACCTGGGTTTTAAGTCTTGAAGTGGCAAGTTTAGTTCTTCCAGTAACCAATATCCAAACCTTGCAGTTTCTCGTTCATTGTAAATGCTGCAATCAGCATTTAGAATTGTAAAAATTAAATTATCATATTTGTAGGTAAAAGGGTTATGTGGCGTTTAATAACGAAACATTTAATTAAGATCTCCAGAAACTGTTGGAAAAAGCCATTTTACATTGTAAAGATATAACTTTGGAAAATAATTTAATTCAAGTTGAATCCGAAAAAAAGAAGGAATTTTTATTACCTTTTTTGGAAAAATAGTATCACAATTTTATCGTTATCTTGTTGTAAAGACTCGACTTCTGAAAATTCTGCTGAAGATCCATCAACCACCAGATAAAGCTGGCAAAGAAATACTTTATAAAGGTAAACAGTTTTTTTTTGTTATTAACTCTAACACGATTTATTTTCTACCGCTATATTTCTATAAATTTATACTGTGATACTAGATTTTTATTGATTTTTGATCAGAAATAAAACAGATGGAATGATTGTAATCTATAAAAGAAAAAATAATTAGTAAAATAAATTAATAATAAGAGTTACTAAAATATATTTAATTTTGACGGCAGATTTACGACAATTAAAATATCGTTGTTATTTTGAAATTGTAAAAATTGAACCATGTTAACAGCGGTATTGATTATAATGAATCTCTCTCCCAGTTATAGACTTATTTATTTATTCTTGATTTCAACTGATGTGAAATGAAAGACGCATTTTAACGTGAAAATACTTTTAAAATATGTTAAATATCTATTTTTTTATATTCCATCGAGCAGATTTAAGCGTAAATTGTTTAAGAAATTTCGATAGAACAAAATGTTTTAAATTAAGAATGTTTTGTATTTTACAACGTAACCTTTTGTGTAAAATTATTTTGAGTGGCCAATTACTCGCGTTCTTTTCAAATAACTGCTCAGCACATGATAAGTGAAATTGTATATCTTTGTTTGTTTCTTTTTAATCATTACATCTGTAAACATCAGAGAATTAATTGAACATTTTATTGTTCCACACTTTTTTTTAGATAGGTTGTGATGGATGATGTAATTTTTCTTAACAAGAACTATCTATTTACCGCAAAATTATTTAATTTTTATTTTAACCTGCTAAAAGTAGTTTTTATTATTATTATGATTTGTTTCTGCGTTTCGTTTAAAATTTAAACAAAATACAATTATTTCAATTTACATTATCAACTACCATGTTTTCCATTGTTTGGACTCATGTTGTTTTTTTTTTGTCTCGGGATTTTCCATGTACGGAAAAAAACTTGTTTTAAAGAAAGAAATAAATAATTATAGAATAAATGTATTTTAACTAATATTATTAATTTACATGATCTCTATTTAAAATATTTATCAGTAGATCCCCTTCTTAAAAAATAATCTTTTGCTTTTGACTTTTATTTTATGCAGGATTTTTAAAAGAAAAAATAACAGACCAATAAATTAAATCCAACCCGAATTTTTTTCTAAATTTACACAAACAAAAAATCTTAGAAAAGAATCTTTCAATGATCGGGAATAATATCCGAAAAGACTTTCTTCTGAAGTCAATTTTTTATTTTTCGTTCTAATTAAGAACACGAGTTCCAAATTTCTTTTAGCAAATTAAACCGCCTAAGCTGATTAAGTTATGCAGTTAGTTGTTGAAAAACTTAGTTGCGTAATTAAATGAAATTATGCATTTAATTATATATATGTGCAATATATAAATAATACGTACATACAAACATAAACAATATATATTTTGCATAAACAATTATGCAATTACATATATGTTCTTTTATATTAAGAACATTCCTGAGTGACTGACGAATTCATCAACGCCCAGCAAAAACTTTTGAAAATAAATTGATGAAAATTTGTATACATGTTCTTCTTACGATGTAACGGCACACTAAGAAAGATTTTTTTGAAATTCCGAGTTTAAAGGTTAAAATAGAGTATCGGTGAAGTTTACTACTCCTTTTTTTTTAATTTTTGTGTAACAAATGAAGATATCAACTTGAGATTTTCGGTGTGTATAATTTTCATGTAAAAATCACTTTCTAGATTTTCCAAACTTCAATTGAAATTTGAAAAGGGTAAAGAAATGTAAAAAAAATGAACAACGCTTGCATTATTCCCCATTTCCCACTATATAAACTAGAAATTCACAAGACCGGGACTTGAAAATATTCTTCAGATTAATATGTAATCATTTTCGGGTTTTTTTGAATTTCGATTTTTTAAGTGGTGCGATGGCGTATGGCACGGCACCTCAACCAACACAGCCATTAGGTGTACGACGCGCGTCAAGAAACTGGAGCTGCCTCCGGTTTCTTGACTAAAAAACATAAAATTAAAAAAAGAGAAAAACGAAGCACGGTCACTTCCGATGGTGTTTAGAGGGTAAAAACCGGACAAAATACATCTTTACCCGATCGAAAGACTGGTAACTATAAGTAATATTTTTAAGATTGGAAGCAGACTATTTGAAACCCGCATTCTTCAGATCATTTAAAGTTTCCGGTCCTGTACTGACCAAACTGTTCTGAAGAAATTATATTACACTAATGGTTTTTATTAAGCGAAGAGGCTTTAATTTTTATTAATTTTGAAATTGATATTATTCTCACTAGCATAAGTTTAATGAACACAGCGGGGTCCAGACGGATCTGACTAGACGGGAAGAGCGAGTAAAGCAGGCCTGACGGGCTAAAACTCCCCTGACTGGGACGGGAAACGGAAGTAAACTTTCAGCGCAGGCAAATCTGCGACGGTTTTTCTAATGTTTTCATAACTGAATCGCTTCAGTGATTAAAATATTCAATAAAATTAATTCTAAATAAATAAAATCGAAATTAAAAAAAAAATGTTTCGATGTTTTTAAAAATCAAGTAAGCTTCTTCTTGAGGGGGAGGGGAACTAAGCTCTTTTATGAACTTCATTATTTTACAAAATTCATTTTGAGTATTAAAAATTTTAAATTAAATTTTAATTTTTTTTATTTCATTTTGGCACCCATACTCAAGGGGAAGTATTATGGTAAAATTAATTTTTAGAAAATGATCAGTAAGTGGTAATAATAAATTTAAAAAATATATATATATATATATTAAAATATTTTTTAAAAATACAAAGATAACTAAATATAGACTAAACTATAAATATAAACTAAACTATAAATTATGTATATAAACTAATTATATACATAATTCTAAATAAAGTTATTATTTTCTTAGAAGAGGTAAAACTATATGACCAATATTTTTTCTTCTTTAAGAAATATTAAATAAGAAATACCAAGAAGGTCTAACAAAGAAAATTAATTTTTTTACATTTTAAATGCTATGGGTAACTTGCGAGATTCATTTAAATAAAAGTAAATTAAAAATGTTATTTGTTAAATTAAATAAAGTATTATTTATCATAGACCATTGGACAAGGGTTATTTATCATAGGGATGGACAAGGTTTTACAGTGATTTGAAAGCCTATTGATTTTGAAAATACAAATACAAAAAACCCCATTAATTACTTTTCTAAACCAAGATACAGCTAAAAAAATAAAAAAGTCATATTTTTTTGGGGAAGGATTGAATATTAAACTTTTTTGGAAATTTTTAAACCTGATAAAACCTTCAACTTTTGTAAGAGTTTTTACTAAAGTTGCCAGCCAATAAAGGTTTCAAATTTTATTTCGGGCAAAGTACTCTCACCAAAATTTACATTTTTTTTTTTTAATTTGGGACATTGGAATGAAAACAAGTTTACAATTCATTTAAATCGATTTTTTTTTGTTAATCTTTTAAAACTTTTCTCCTTTAGGCACCAAACTTTAAAAATTCTGAAGTGGACACCACGTAACTTATTGTACGCCTATTAAATTACATTACACATTTTTAGAAGTACATAAAATTTTATTTCACTAATAACACCTCTTTTTTTTGTGTTGTTATTATTGAATTATTTACTGTAAATTTTTTTTTTACAATCAGGTTAATAATTATTAATAAATGAATAGATTTTAATTTAAAAAAAAAAAGTTTAAAAAAAAATGAGATGAAATCTGATTCGAACCGATGTGTCTTCGCCGCGTAAGATCAAAATATTTCATTAATTAAAATTTTATTTGGTTTTAACTGTTGAACCAATGAAATAAGTACCAGTTATGATATATCGCTGAAAACCTCCCAATGAGGGATTATTATAGCAGTTAAGAAAAAGTCCAAAATTCAAATTTTTTTGGATTTATGGCTTTTTTGGACAATTTTGTTTCTGTTGATTGCCATCAAAACGGAAAGTGCACAACTAGATGTTACAACAGTCGTAAATCCAAAATTTTAAGAATCTACGGCAATTGTTTTTGATTATGCAAAATACATACCTACGTACGTTCAGACGTCACGCCGAAACTAGTGAATATGGATTCAGAGGTGGTCAAAATTGCTATTTCTCTTGAAATCTGAAAACCGAAATGTTTCGCAATTACAATACTTTGTTGTACTTCACACACTTTACCGTTATTGCTATAGCAGCATATATCTCAATAGCCGTGGAAAGTAAAAGTTTATAAAATGAAAAAAAAAATAAATTTAAATAACTTTCATAGATACATTTTTTATAATTTTAGACCAGAAGTTGTTTTTCTCCATATAGCGGGAAGAAATACTCCTCGGACATGTCTTTTAAAAAACGGTTTAAGGAAGCAGAAGAATATAATTAAATAAAATTACAAATAACTTTTTTTAAAAACTAATATTATTTGAAATGTTGACAGATGATTTCCCTTCTGCGTAATTGATAATAGCTGTTAACCGGAGTAACACACTATTAATGCATTTGTTACAGTTAATTTTATTATATAAAATTACAGTATTGGAATTGTTACAGTTTTGTACGTTATATTGTAGTTATTTTAGTCGAATTACTTTATCGTAATTCGTTTTTATAATCGCTAATTACTGTCGAATTGTTAAGATTAGATTGACATAATCTTTATAAGCATTATGTGAAAAGAATAAAGGGAGAAAGTAACGAAAAGGTCGGAGTCAGAATGAGAAAGAAAAATAGAAAAGAATGGAGTATGCTGTAATTTGTTGCGTTAGACAGACTATACACAGCGCACAGGTGAAGATAACAGAGTCAGGGCGAGCGGCCTTGAATAAGACAGGTAATTATTCTGAGTTAAAGTTTGTAACGTTCCGTCCATTTTTGACAGAGGTAATTATTGTGAGTTACAGTTTATAACGTTCTTGTCCACTTTTAAGCTTTTGACGCGCGGATTCCCCGCCTTCTCTAAACCATTAAGCAATTCTACTTCCCACAGTGTACTCTATTCTATCTATTAAGATCGCTCTCCTTTCGTAAAATAATAGAACATTTGAAACGGATGGAGTAGTAATTTATATTACACCATATTTTCAGAAAATCTCATTTAAAAATGTCTGCGTCATTCTTTAATACGTTTCTATAACGTACCGCTCATAAATATATATTACGCCTTCTGTTGAGCGTAACGAAACTGTAGTTTTATTATTTAATACGAATTTTACAATAATAAAATAGAAATAAATATTTTTATTAAAATATACAATACAAAAATTTAATACCGGTAACTAAAAATTTTCTAATTTCTTAAATTATGTTAAATTGCTGAATGATAGATGAATTATTTTAGATCTCTTACGGTATTATTTAAATTGATACCGCGGTGTAAAAATAAGCGTCAGTTTTATATATTTTCTTATTGTAATTAAATAAATTTTATTGCAAATAGTAGTTACAAATAACAGTTGATTTTCGTTTAATTCTATTTAATAAAAGTGGATCGATAAAAATTTATTAAAAAAAAACTACTGAAAAAATTAACCGAATAAATATGCTTACTTTTTTTGCCGGACAGATTTTTTTTACTCATACAGTTATAGTTTTACTCGATAAAAGTACATATTACTCGGATTTATTATATTTTCACCTGGTATATATAAATAACTATATAGATCTATAGAGAAGTATTGTTTCGTTGTCAGATTGTAAAACAGTATCAAACTATTTCCTTTGTATATTTTTTATGTATACATGATACGAATACAATGAATTACATACTCTTGAGTTAAATATTAAAAAACCTATATTTAAACTACTGAGAAATTTAAAAAATTAAAAACCATGCTACCAAAAGAACATTGCTCTTTAATATAGGGTAATTATAGAGCGTGCGGGTGACAATTTTCGATATACTATTAATATATAGTACAAATTTTTTTTCAATTATAAAAAAATTTGTTTAAACGTATTTGTGGGTGTATATATATATAGCCTATTAAACTCCCAGTAACGTAAGGATTCCAACGCGGAGTCATAATCTAAAAAATCGGTTCAGTCGTTGAGCTGCTACGTTGGAACAAAACATACATATACCCTAAATACATTACACTCCTTTTTGGGCAGTCGCGAGATAAAACCATTAGTTGCTTCTGGTTGCGTTGTCTGACATACAAGGATAATTTTTTGTCTGTCGTTTCTAATAAATAGTGGATATTTATAAAGACAATATTCCGAATTGGATAAAAATTAACTTCACCAATCGGTTGAAGTGTTGATCGGTTGGTATTCGGCTAAATTGTACGACTGATTATCTCAACGTTTACTGTCATATCACAATTTTTCATTATATGCTCTAAAAGTCGCTTTGAAAGTGCCAGAATTTTAGATTTCTTAGTAAAGGCTGACGCACTTATTAACTTACACTCAATTACACTTCTTATTAAGGGCTGAATTAAATACACATCTACATTGGGATTTGAATTAAACTTCCGATAAATATGGCAAGTTTTTTTTACTGTAGATTCATCGTAGGTAATCTTTATAACGGAAGTATCTTAATCATGTCAGGAGTGTGCAAACGTTTTTTATATATTTATTAGAATGGAAATTCTTCTTCGGGATTTTTTTTATGATTAAATAATCTTGGTGTGATTATTGCAAACAAAAATTATTTAATCAATGTTTTTTTTTAATAATTTACGTTATATCTAAGAAGATCTATGCCGTGAAATACAAAGATGATATCAAGGATGACAAAGATTCGACATAACGCCGCCCAGCAGCTAGGTCAGCAGGGCTTGTATGCTACTAAGCGTGCAACTCTAAACCAACGAGAGATAAGTAAATTGGAGTTGGCTGAGAAGAAAGTGCTAAGAAAAATACTCGGAAAACTGATGAAGATTGGAAGTTACGGAAGAATGAAGAATTCTACCTTCATATAGACAGACTTACAGATGTCGTTCGAAAAAAAAGATTGGTCTTCTTCGCGCACTTGGCTAAAATGGATGGAAACAGATTAACGAAGAGCATTTTCAAGAAGGGCGATAGAACCAAAACGAACATTAATTAGTTCATACGGGTGAAAGAAAATTTCGTTATTGCAAGGATAAATAAGGAACAGAAGGAAGAACATCCAAGTTTGTGAAGGTTTTCTGAAAGGAACCGAGAGTGTAGGAGTAAAGATTTGGTGCAAGAAAGGAAGTAACAACATAATTTTAAAATGAAGAAGAGGTTTAAGCAAAGGAAATCAACCAGGTATTAACGTGGTCCTATGGTGGCGATGACGAGAAAAAAAGAAAAAAAAAAAATATATATATATATATATATATATATATATATATATAGTCTACCGTTGTTCTGTTGAGTATGGGGTGAGTACATTTCTGTTAATATTAGAAAACGTTATATAAAGATTTTGTAAGTTTTTAGTCGGTGGAATTTTGAAAACAGTTTATTTTTGATTCGTTCCGAAAAATTTGAAATTAAACTACGTTTTAATAATATTACAATACTTTTATTAATTTATACTCTTAATTGTTTACTATAGACAGAAGAATCGTAAACGTAATTTTCTAGTTAATTTACCCGTAATCCGAATTTTGCACCAATATTTCATATTAAAACATAACAGAATAAAAAAATTAACTAGGAAATTTTCTAATTAAAGAAATCAGATTATTAAAAGTATGAATAAAAGAAATTAAGTAAAAATTACATTGGAAAGTATACAAATTAAAATAATTTTTTCTTTGTTTTTGTTATTTCGTTTTCTTTTCTTTATGTTTAATACCAGAAACTTTATTATTTCACCGCAATATCATCAGTTTACATAAAAATTAATTATAAAATTACTCTGGGAAAATAGATTTCTAATTAATAATTATTTTTAATTATTATTCACCTTTTAGTATTATTTCATTTTAAAATTTACGTTAACTTTTTTTGCGAAAGATCGGGCATCTACAGCTATCGTCATTAGCCCGGTGGAAATTGGTAGCGTATGAAAAGACGCTATGCCTGACCGGAATTCGAACTCGGGACCTCCCCACGAAATAGCGAGACGCTACCTGCTCAGCCACTAATGTTGTCAATTTTATTTTATAATTATATTAATTAGATATAATGTTTGTATGCGTGTGCGCACACATATAATATAGTTATACAAAGTATTAAATGCAGTAACATAATTTATTTATTAAAATGATTAAAGTAGAATTGTTGTATAGATAAGTAAATATATTTTTTATTTAAAAAAATATAAATATTTTATTATTTTTTTCATACTATGTAGATTCTTAAGTATATATATTAACTTGTTTATTTAAGCCCATCCAAGTAACTCAAGCATCTTGTTATCATTTTATATTTTTAATTAAATACTAGTAAATGCAATTTTTAGAATTGTTTGCAAACTAATAAAAACGTTTAAATTTCTTTTGAAGCTTCATTTTTTGAATTTTAAAACTACATTTTACGTTCCTTTTCTAGTAACTACAGATTTAAAAGTGATAACTTCTGGAATAATAGCATACTTTATACCAATGAAGCTTTGGTAACGTTGTAAATCAGTTTATTAACTAAGCTTATTCTAAAAAATATCACATCGTAAGTTTGTTTCTTTTTTAAATTGTAACTTTAAATAAATAATTTTTTTATTCTAATCGGTTTATCATAATACTACATTATTTGGATAACGTCAGGAATGAGTAGAATTGCTACTACACTTATAAAAAAAGGAATTGCCTCACATACGCCTGCATTGTTCAAGGAAAATCGTCATAATATTGTTCTGTGATGAATCACACATTAGACACAATTAATTATGAAATAAAAAAATAGATTTGATTAATGTCCTTATTAGATAATGTTAAGATAGACATGAAAATATCAAATATAAAAAAATAATTTACAATTCAGGCGTTAATGGATATTATTGGAACATATATTATTTATGTACACGTTGATCGGATACAGAATATTCGCATTAAAAAAAGATTTAATTGGTATTATTTAAAAATTCATCAAGATTAATATTGTTTCTGAAAAATGACATCTTTTTAATAATTTTCAAATAAATTGTCGGGAAGATTATTTAAATGGATCGGTTACTTATTTAGTGGTAATGGCTTGAATAGTAAAAGTTTTTCTTGCAAGCCAAAGTATTGAGTTACACAAAAACAAAGCTTCCTGATCGTTCAGTGGTTGGTTGCGGGTACTTTTTTTCATTGAATAAATAATTTTTATGTTGTTGTAAATTACTTGCTGAGGGTAAAAAGATAAGATAAAAATAATTTTCCTTTTTAAGATTATTTTAAGATAATAAGAGAAGAAATGAAGTTTTAGAGCAGGTGAAGAAATTTCAGTTCTTAGGAATCTTTATAACTTTAGACATTAAAAGAAGAATATCAAGAAGTAAGCAGGTATTTAATAAGAAGGGAAGAAGATGTTGCGTAGAAAGTTAAACTTAGCGTTAAGGAAGAGGTTAATGAAATATTTTATTTGGAGTGTGATGGATGCTCTAAGGAGCTGAAAACTGGACGATGAAAAAGGCAGACAAAATCGAATCGAGGCTTTTGAGATGGGGGTGTAGCGCAGAATGATAGATGTCAGATGGCAAGACCATTAACAAACGGTTAAGTATTAAGAAAAATCGGAGAGAACAGAAAAATGGTAAATGTGATTGAATATAGGAAAAGGAACCTGCTAGGACATTGTATGAAAAGAAGGTGAATTAGTGGATGCGATAGAAGGCTTTCTGAACTGAAGCATAGGAGGAAAAGGTTTCAAATAATGAATGGGATTATGGAAAAAATAAAATATGCTAAAACAAAGAAGGTTGCAAAGGATAGAACAAGCTGGCGAGCAACAGCCGTTACAGGACCTCCCCTAATGGTAGAACACTATGAATGAATATTTTAAAGTATTTTTACAAACTTCTTTCATTACTTATTAAATATTATTTTTAGAACCCTCTTTTGAATTAAAAACACCCTACTTATTTTAATAAGACAGCGCATCCCGAAATAAATGTATCGAGCCGTGGTACAATTGAAGATTAATTTCTTATGATGTACCATGTACTTAGGCCTTGAAGATAAATAATTGAGAATAACCCATAGAATTCTCAGCAGTGAGTTTTGACCGGGTTAATTTATTACTGTATCAATCTCTTAAGACCGTAAATTATTCGATAGGATTTATTTTGGATCCAAATATTTTAATTTCAAGTTGTTTAATATATTAAAATGATATTAGTTGAAATTTAAATCAAATTTGTCATTATAATTTATAAAATTTAATTGAGATTATATATATTTACGCACACGTTGAACGCGATGCAAAAAATTCAGAATTTTTTATTTTTTTTTTAAATTGATTTTATTTAAAAATCAAAAATCAAATCGACAAAATAATATTGTTTTTGTAAAATAAAATCGTTTTATTGTATTTTAAATCAATTAATGTGGAAGCTTTTTTTTTTAAATTAATCGGAAAGAATTAAATGATATTAATTGAATTTTACTTTCATTAAAATTTATTGATCGAATAACAAAATATTCCGCTTGAATTTTATATATTTTCTTGTCCGTTTTGTTCTTAAGACAAAGCAATTAAATTATCCCCTCCAACAATTTCATTTCATTTTTGTAAAACTTCAATATATTTATTCAACCTAACTCCTCAGTTTCTGTTTTATTAACTCCAATAGTTATCTTCCTGTACACTTTTTACCATTTACACATCGTACTAACAAAATAAAGAAACATGAATGTCTTAATACCTGACTGACCGACCTAGTTCTCTCTATAAACGTCTCTCCTCTACTGTTCACCTTAAGACCTTCTTCATTTATTATTTTTTAATCTACCTAATTTTCAATATTAAATATTAGTTTACGCAAAAAATCTGTCTGTTTGCCCTTTATAAATATTGGGGGGGGGGAACGGGAATATTAGATCTAAAGTCGGATATCTGTGTCGACAATGATTATACTTGAAAGTTTTAACGTTTTATTTCCGTATAGTTAATTGCAAACGTGTTTAATAATTTGTCATCCCGTCATAAGACTGTCATTTACATCCGGCTTATTAAAAATAAATGATTTAACGATCGAATTAATTTCTTATTAATTATTTTTTAACGTAATTTATTCCTTTTTCACTTTACTCTTCGTGATAAGATTTATTCGTAAATAGATTTGAGATTGCATTAAAAAATAGATAGATTTTTTTATTGTATTTTTATTACGCTATGATTATTTTCTTTCGAGTCAGTTCTTGTTTTTTAGTACCTCGATCGTAAATTACTGTGCTTTCTGTCGTTAGGATTAATAGTAGATTGTCCATTGAAAGTGTTATAGAACAAATAGTCACACTGCGAACTGTAAAATCACGATTTCTGTTCACCATGATGCTAGTAAATTCGTCTCTTCGTACTCGTTACTGTGGTGTCTTTTGCCGGTGAAATAATTTTAAATAAAGCACACAAAATCACCTCCTTTTCACGCGGATCGAACGCTTTTCTATTCAATTCAAAACGTTGTAAAGTTCTTCGTTCCGTATACCGCGAGCGTTATAGCCGGTGAAGTGTGATGGATAGATATGCCGTCTTCCAGTTTGAATTTCTAAAGCGGCTCTTTTAGTATAATTTGAACTTATGAAGGAACAAATAGCGTTAAATTTTATTAAAGGAGGTAGATATCTCGTCTATAAAAGTATGACATCACTAAAACATTTTATCGGTTACAAAAAGAAAATACGACGAGCGGATTTAAATCGACGGCCGTCGCGGTCGAGAACGGCATATAGAGTACATGTAATGCCTGACATTCTCTCACCGTATCACAACCTCTAACACCGCATCGCATCACACTCGCTATGTAATACACATCACATGCAGCGATCAGCTCGGCTCACGTTCCGTGACATCACAACAGTCACATGACATTTCTACCTAATCAAATTGTCTGTCCGTCCTCATTAACCCTAAGATCAGTGGGGCGAGCATTGTTCCCACAGCCTATGACGTCATCTTTTAAGATTATCTTTCTGCAGCGGTAATGTTCTTATTTCATCATTTAAAACAGTCTATTAATTATCATTATTCTATTATTGCAACTTTGAACTTTATTCCGTATTATTTACTCGCTGTATTTAGTTCACCGATCGCAACGATTGATAGCAGCAGTATTTTTTGTTCTATATTTTTTATGTATATTTAAAATTAGCTTAAAAACACTATTCATTTTTTTTTTATAAAATTCATAATTTTTATCTGATTACTCCAGGTAATGTTTTTTTTTGTGATTTGTTTATTTATGCGCTTTAATTTCAGAACGGCTTTACCATTGTCATTAATTAATTAATTAGCAAACCATTTGTTACAGTTAAGCAAGTAATATTGGATTATTGCAGAATTTAAAAAATCTAACAATAGATACTGTTTTCTGTTATATCAAATAAAATTTATTGAAAAATCATTCTATCATATTTATATATCTATACTATTAAATAAAGAGGAACAGGCTTTTCGTTTATTCGGGGTAAACAAAAAACCACTCTATCAATCGTAACAAAATTTTTACTTATGTTTCTTGGCAAAACTCAGAAGGAATTTAAATATATTTCATCTCAAAAAAATCTTGGAAATTTGCCGGTTGAACCACAAACTTTAATGAATTGAACTAATGAACTGTGAGTCTCTATCACTGTGTGAGCTGAACTTAAACTGAATGATTCTAATCAATCGAATGAATAATATTACAAAAACTGGGATGCCCGCGCGGCGCTGTTTTGGGAGGTCCAATGAGGTGCTGTTATAATATCTCTGCAAACAATCGTATGATTATCGAAATTCAAAGGAGGTATTTGTTAATAGGTTGAAGGCTAACTTTTGCACGCATGGGGTACACTCTCGATCTGAAAGATGAATTTTTCGTCGTCTTAATAATGAAAGGTGTGTGTACTTTAGTTACCGTAGTTACTGTTATTCTATCTTCTGTAATTTAATTTATTTTTCAGGTTTCTATAAAGCCTGAATATGTAATTTTTATTTATCAGTTTCTATTCCCACAACCATGATGATAACGTACCGTGCGGCGGTCCAGGCGATGGAGTCGTATAACTAGATGTGAATGGGGACCGGAGCAAGCTCTGCGGTTGTCCAGGGTGCCGGTCCCCCTGGAAAATTGGTAATGGCGAGGGAAGCGAGCTCTGCGGTCATAGGATAGACCCTATCGCCCGGGACGCCCCGAGGAGCCCCTGAGTTGGCTCCGGGATTCGCCTGGGTTGACCTGAGTCCCAAAGGTCCAGGTTCTGACTAGACTTTGTATTGTAATTGTATCAAATTCTTCAAGCGTTAGCAATATATGACAATTGCTTTTCTACAGTAATTAAACATTAAAAAATTTAATTTTTCTAATGTTTCAAAACGATTTATTTTTCTCTAAAAGAAAACCACACTCTGAAGTCACTATGGGAGTCATTCAAAAAATTTAAATGGAAGGGGGAAATTTGAAAGAGACAATTTTAAAGGGCATTGAAAAACAACAATTTTGAAGTAAAAAAGCTTGGGATTCGACAACCGTAACCAAAATGTCCCACATTTAACATTTTTCACAGGTATTTTTTAAAATGGTTTACAGCACACCTTAAGCTGTAACTTTTGAGATGGGAATATTTGATAATTTTTTTTTTAATGATTCACTGGTTGAGCAGTTATATAAGAAGTACTTTTAAACTAGAAGTTCTTTTGTCATTTAATTTTTAGAACTTTTGAAGTACTAAAAATTAAATTTTTTACTTAGAAATGTAGTCCAAAGATTTTTATACGTTAAACGGGTGTGAAAAACATTAAATATTTGTTTTTTAATCCGCTTTGAAATTGTTTTTTAGAACTCTGTATTTTCCATTATAATTCTTGAATTACCCCCATAGGGGCTAGGTACGTAAAGATTGGTACGTGAATACTGTTTGGTCAAATTTTTTGTTTTAATGCCTTTAAAATGATGTCTCACAACACTAAATTTTCAATTTTAACTTTTGTGTTTTCCCTTGGTACAAAGTAAAGAAGTACTGTGATCGTGAAAAATTTCGGTTTTCAGATTTGAATGTACGAATGTATCTCGCATAACTCAAAAACGATTTGTCGCAGTATGTTGAAATTGGATTTAGGATTGTTGTAACATCTAGTAGTGCACCTCCCATTTTCATAGCAATAGACTGAATCAGATATAAAAAAAAAAAAATTTTACTCCAATGTAACGGCTCTTCTCTATACAATCTGAAAAACAATGGTGAAATATTCTCTCAGTTATAAATATTAAAACAATTTTGTCTGTTTGTATTATATATATATATATATATATATATATATATATATATATATATATATATATATATATATATATATGTGTGTGTGTGTGTGTGTGTAAAAATTAAAAATGACAAGAATAGGTAACTGATTAATTAAAATTTAATCATTGGAAATTTTTTATATTCGTTATCATAATATGGAACTAAAAAAAAAAAATGAAAGAAAGAAGAAACTGTATTTATTAATAAATATGAAAATTAAGTTGTTTCGATTTTTTTTTGAACCAGCATCAAGTTCTTTGTATAATTTTATTAAGTGATACTGAATATACCAGGTTAAAAACATATAAGCAAATAAAAATTAAAAATATAATTTATTTTCTCTTTCCCGGCGAATATAGCTAGAATAGCTATATTAAATTGGAAATTATGATGACCGTGTCAAAAATGGCGTATCGGGGTTTTTGGAAATCTTTACGTTTGAGGGTACAAATAGTTCATCTTAACCAAAAAAAAAAATCATGTTGTATATATGTGTGTCGCACTGCTTTTAGCCTTATATCTCAAGATTGACCTAATCGGTTTCTTCAAATTGGGTTCAAATTTCTTAATTTGGTGCATTGATCATATTAACTTTTTTCAAAATTTGTTGAGAGTGGGAGATATTGTGGAAAAACCGATTTCGATTTCCTTCAGAGGCATTTTAGAGAAAACTTTATTAATACATATCTGTTACTACAATAAATATCCAAAAAAGAATAAGAATAAAAAAAAAAAATTTCTTTCCAAAAAATCAAATCCCATTTCTGAAAATAGATTATTTTTTGTTCATTTGCGCTTCCTTCGGTTTAAAAGTTTTTCAACAATTTTTTGAAAATTTATACTCCATATATAAAGATATCAAGAAATATCTGCAATTTTTTAAAATTATAGATTTTGGACCTAAAATGCAGAAAATGTTAAAGAAAATTTTATTTATTTCTACTGAAGGAAATGTTAGATTTAGAGAACACTTTACTTAAGCAGATTTGTTAAGCTTAATGTACTTAATGAATATTTTTAGAAAAATATTTCTTAAAATTTATTCCTCACCTCTAAAAATATATATTCTGTTCTGTTTTTTGACTTTTAATCCTTTTGTATTTTATTATTAAATTTTTTAAAAATATTTTTCATTATCCCTTAAAGGACTACAAATTTAATGCAGATTTGGCAGTTATATTATATTCCAGAGCCAAACTAAACAAGCAATGTTTTTCATTACTTTCATACAAGTTATACTTTCTTTTTCTCTATCTTTAAACAATTCTCTTTTAATTTTGTTAGGGAACTCATTTATAAATAATTTTTTTCCTTAATTTTCCCCAAAGAATAAGGAAACTCCTAAAATAAACATTTTTTACATGAAATTCAGGAATTTCGATGCTTAAATCTTGATTTGGTAATCATTACTTGAACGGCATAGACAGGAAAGTTATGCAATACTTCACCAGCCTTTTGGACTCTAAACATTTCTACAGTGAAGAATCCCTTGTTCATTAGTTAAATAATTTTATTTAATCCTTTTAAATTGTGAAAAAAATAATTTTCTTTTCTTTTAGATAGATGATGTGACAGAAATTAATTAGAAGTACGTAGGTTTTTTTGTAGTTGGAAAGTTTGTTACCATAAGATACAGATTAAACAGCGATGGAAAAATTATTACTATTGGGAATATTTATCACGTTGATGAAACATTTCTGATAAATGACAAAAAATACTGGGCTAGCAATTTTTGATTTAATGTTTAAAATGTTAACTTATAGATAAGCTTTCATCGGGCTGGATTGCTAGAATTTTTTTTAATTTCATCTCCTATTTTATATCGATACTTGTTGATACATGTCCTAGGGTCGTAATAATAGTATGACATGACACCAGTGTTTAAAGATAAGGCATTATTAAATAATTACATAGGATTCCTAAAAGTCATTATTTTGTATTATTGTTCCCATTCCTTGTATTTCTTTTACATTTTACATCTTACAAGAGGAACAAGAGGTTTCACTCTTCTTCCTTTCTCTGTCAGTAATGATATTTTCTGAGAAACAAGTCGTGGCGTACTACTAATATGGCTCAAAATGTGCATGTGACCAGTATATTCAACTTAGTGTAGAAGAAAACGGATTATCATTTTTCATTGTCTGCCAATCATTTAACGTTTTTCTTATCTTTAAGCAGTAACATACAGACATTACAAAACGGGAAATCTTTCATAATTTTGGTTTTGTTACAGTTTTTATAATTAAAAAAGTTAAAATTGTGATTAAATAAGCAGTTTTTCATTTTACTACACTACAATTTGTAAATTGTGGAAGACAGAACAACATGGTGTTTTTATCAGAAATTATAGGGGGACGGTTCCACCCAGAATCTTTGTAGAAATGTTTAAATAAAGTATTTAAGATTTTAACTACTCACATATATTTAAGATGTTTGAGTGCCTTAAAGAGGTTTAAGGTATGATTACAGATAAAGACAAAAACCGGTAATCGTACAAGAATTGATAAATATTAAAATTAAAAACCTTCTTGCTCACTTCTGCTCAAGAAGATCGAATTTTTGTTATTAACAACTGTTAAATAATTAAATAAAAAGACCTTTGATACTTAAAAATAGTTAAACGTCAAAAAAAGCACTACAAAGAAAAGAAAATTAAAAAAAAAACACAAGTTTAAATTCATTCACTACTGTGATTCACGGCATAAGCGCGTATGAAAAATACACCATTTCACAGTCAACATTACATCAATTTGCCTGTTGTCGAATTTTAATTGAGCTAACTGAAGAACGACTCAACCAATCTTCGTAAAATTTTCACATGCAAAACTTCATACACATTACTATAGGATATAAAAATTTCAATCAAATTCATGGATTAGTTTTGGAGATTTTTGAGCCACAAAATTTTATACATAGACCTCTCTCTCTCTCTCTCTTTCTCTCTCTCTCTCTCTCTCTCTATATATATATATATATACATACGAGGAAACACGATTTTAAGTTAAAAGTATATTCGTACTCCTCATCCCTTAAAACGTAAAGAAGATTCATTTTCAACACCCCCCCCCCCCCCCCAAACTGACCGTGCAACCGAAAGTACTAACTACGAATTTTTGTTCGAAAAGTCGGTAAAAAATTTAACATTTTTTTATTTTAATGCCCCCTTATACATTAGTGGTGCTTTATCCTTTGCCAAAAAAAAATTAACCAGTGTGTTTTTGAAATAAAATTCTACTTATAGATAAACATTTTTTTTATATTCCAGGGAACAAAAAAGGTTAGTTACAACCTTTTTGGTATTTGAATAAAGCCGGCCTCTGTGGTAGCCTCCGATTGGTAGCGTCTCGGTCTGTCATCCGGTGGTCCCGGGTTCGAATCCCGGTCAGGCATGGCATTTTCACACGCTAAAAATCATTTCATCTCATCCTCTGATGCAATACCTATCGGTCATCCCGGAGGTTAAAACGAAAAACAGGCATCTGAATAAAGATTAGGATTTTGCATTTTCTCCGTATGATCAAGCTTAGGCCCAAATATTCCATACAGAATTACATTTTTAAAACTCAAATTAATTTTTATTACTGAGTACCTATTTCCGTAAAAAAACCCGAGGAGATCGTTTTTTCGATGTACTTTCTATTTGTTATATGCTACAACTGGAAGGGAAGTAATGTATAAATAATTCAGTCTGAATAAATTATTACGTTTAAAATATTCTTGTTTGATATTTTGTTTTAAATTTTATTATAATATTTTTCATTTGATCCACTTTAAAATCCACAAATTGATTCGTATTAAATTTAAAGATGTTTCTTTACAGTTAGCTTTTGCTTAACAGAGGTCGTTAAACGGAGAGAAATAAACAAGTCTGAAGTTTTATTTATAAGTTGATCCATATATACTTGTTAGTTCGTCGCGATACACCTTAGCATAGAAGAAGAACATAAGTTGTTAGCTGACGAGACTGTATCTATCTCGACTATGTTTTGTGTGCGGCTTTTAATTAGAGCGACTTACTATACTGAATTATCACCATCACGTTCCCTACAATGGTTGCACCCACACGCATGAATGCAAGCAGACCATGCGATCTGCTTTTTACATTCTTCTTCCACCTTCTTCTTTTTCTATCTTCTTTCATCGATTCAGTCGGTAATTTAACCTCGGCTTTGTCGTTCATTCACATTTCCGTTATTTATTTTACATTAATCAGGTACACTGGAAGCTTGATTATTTACGGAAATAGGGACGGCAATTATCTCGGGTACCGAGAAACTTAATTTATAGAGACTTTCCTTGTAAATACTATTTATCTTTTTTTTTTTTGCGGTTAAAGGAACAATTAAGTGAAAAACGTTTCATGTCATTCTTTAAATAACGTTATAAAATCCGGTGCATATTATTAATAAGCTCATTTATACTTCTAAAATGCCATCGTACATTGTAGCTCAAATAAGTTTTAATAAAAGACAACGTGGCAATATATGTGCGTAATTAGAACATTTAAAAATAAAAACCATATTGCATAATTTTATACGTTGGAGAACTTAAAAAAAATTGAAGAAAGTAAAATTTTTTCAAGATGTATAGATATTGTTTATTTTCATTAGATTTTTAAAAATACTCTTTTTTGTGTAGCGTAGTTTTATATATTCCGCTGGTGTGCAGCCACGTAATTCGGTTAACATTTGTAACTCAACGAAAGAAACATCGCTAAGTTGCTCCATTTTAAATTCAAAAACAACCGTAAATAAAACACAGTCTGTTGTAGGCGTACTTATGCTTGCTCGACCTGTCCTGTTTTTATCCAATTACCTCATGACCTTTAACTTAATACTTACTCGATTAACGGAGTCTACGGTTTATAGAGAGAGATACGGTAAGTAGGAGTTGTACTGAGATTAATCTATCGAATATCTGTGAAAAAATGTTTTTTCGTAGTTCAAAATAGGGGTTTTCATTTTTTTTTTTAGCAATAATTCGGTTTACGCGTTCCATGCTGTTTTAGTTTTCTTCATTTCAATGCTAATCTCGTAACAGCATATTTATTACTTCAGACATTCTCAGTTATTTTTTTACACGTACCAATTTCTGTCTTCCCATATACACCCTTTTTATTTTCAAATTAATCAATTCTGGTTATCTGTCTCAAATATTTTTTTCATCTATTTATTTTAGAACTTTTTGATTTAGAATTTTATTTTCCGACTCATTTTTAACAATCTATTCTATTCTATCCTATCCTATTTTTAACTTTGACTTTAAATTTAAAGGTTTTTCTATATTCTTCACTAATTATTTTTTAAATTTCAATTTTTCTTATTGCTCTTTCTATTTTTGCTATTAATAATTATTATTTATTTAATTATTAAAGAATTATTTATATATTTTTATTTATTATTATTTTTTTTAAATTTAATTATTATTATTTATTTAATTTTTTTTATAAGAACTATCCATATCTGTAATAGGCTGCTTTACTTCGTCCGTTTATTTATGAATTATCGTCCGTATTTGTGAATAATACACTTTTCCCAATTCCAGTACATTGCGTTTTTTACCTTAATAATACATTCTTCATCAGCCTCCTATATATAATTTTATAATCGTTATTATACTTTTATTTCTTTTATAATAATTTAATTTTTCTTGTAGCAATAAATCCTCGACCGGGTGTAAATGTACATTCTATAAGCTGTTGTTCGTAAAGTATAAGTCTTAAATAACTTTTCAACAATTAAATATAGAAAAATAAGATTTAGCCAAATGCTCCTATTCCAAACGACTTTTTTTATATGAGACCACCACACTTCCAAACCTCTATGCGGGTAACTGAACAGATTTAATCAGAAAGGGCAGTGTAATGATATGTTATTTTAAAGGATTTTTAAAATAATAAAATTTTTCATAAACAAAATCAGGCTATAACCAAAATGAATGTCATTTAATGTTTTTCATAACTAATTTCAAAAGCTACTACAGTGGATTTCAAGTACTGGTTTCATTCAAAAGGTGAATCGATACGAATAAGAACATTTACTAAAATTTATATTTTTTAGCCCTTCATTATTGAGCGGTTATTTAAGAGATACTGTAGACTAATTTTGAAACCAGCTGTGAAAAAATTAAATGGCTACCATTTGGGTTTGGGTTGTTGCAATCAGATGATTTTTACTGCAAAATTTTAGTTTTTCGTTGCTCTTTAAGATGGTTGGTCACAATTCCACCCTTCCTATTTAAACGTTTGAGTTGCTTCCCGTGGAGGCTCACCGAGTGGTGGTCTCATATCGAAAAAATAAATAAAGTAAAGTTGAACTGCTTGCTAAATTTCATTTTCTATGTAGCGGTTGAAAAGTTATTAACACAGTTAATGAGCTATAAAGTAATAAAGTTACACACACACACACATACAATACCTATATTATGATGTATATATATATATATATATATATACATACATTTTTATATATGTATATATATATATATATATATATATATATATATATATACATACACACACACACACACACACTTTTGGAGTATTAGCGGAAATATTAAAAAGAATCCTTCAAAATTTAAAAAAAAAGTTTAATTATTTATCAATAACGTATATAATACACTTTTCCAAATAACATTGTAACAATAAAACGATGATAAATGAACTTACAACAATCAAGCGGATGTTCTTTTCAAGAACCTCAATTTATTAAACAGGAAATAGATAAATAAAATTAAAAGATAAGTATGTATAACGATTAACACCAAATAAACAAGAAGACCAGATAACGTGTGACCTGAAATATAGGGAGGGGTATTGACTAGACGCTATATAATGATTAAAAGATGTTTAAAAATATTAGTACAATAAGTTTTTGCCAACGGACTGGTTCCAAAACGTATCAACAAGACGTAAAAGAATGAAGCTAAAAAAAAGTCTGTAGTAATAAATTTTAAAGTTGCCTACGACAAAATTAAAGCATCTTTAGAACAAAAAAGCTTTTCTTACGCCTCTAGAAATCATTGATCCTCTGCCTCCTAAAATTAAGAAAGATATAAGTGTTTGAATCTAATTTTCTTTTTAATTAAATCTTTTTTGAGATTTCGGGCCAGGGTTCACACTTTTCTAGACTCGAATTCATTTGTTTATTTATTTTTATTCTGTCAAAAATTTTACTACAGTAAAATCAAACTACTTATTTTTCAGCTATTTTTACCGGAAAAAAATGAGTTTTTGAATGAGGGATTCATTAGTCTCTTAATAGATAGATTTCTTTTTCTTGTAGTTAAAAGTATTTTTCATACAAAATTTCTACAATAAAACTTTTTATTTCCAACTTAATTGTCAAATTTCAGCGTGACGTCTGTACGTACGTATATATATCTCGCATAACTCAAAAACCTCCCCTTTCGATAGCAATCGACTGAACCAAAGGTATCCTAAAAAGCCTAAAATCCAAAGGAAATTTGGATTTTGGACTTGTTCTACAATAATAAGCCCTCATTGCGAGCTTTTCAACGACATATCATAAGTGGTACTTATTTTCCTTGATTTTAGAGATATACCCAAATAAAATTTTAATTAATGAGATATTTGCATCTTACAAGGGGTAAGCACATCGGTTCAAATCAGACTTCTTTTTAAGTTGAAATATATTCATTTATTAATAATTATTAATTTCAGATTGTAAAAAAAAAAATTACGATTAGTAATAATTCAATAATAACAACACACAAAAAAAATATCAGAGGTTATTAATGAAATAAAATTTTTTGTACTTCTCATTTAAAAAAAAAAAATATGTATATGTAATTTAATAGGCGTACAAGGAAGAGTCATGTGGTGTCCACATCAGATTTTTTATAAATAGCAATCGTAACCAATGATATATATATATATATATACTTTCTGAGATATTATTATAAATAATAGATGTTTATCAGTAAAATAATTTGCCTATATTATTTTTTCCAAAATAATTATTTTTAAACGAGTTACATTTATTTACTCCCATACGTAATCACAGGTACCGTTTGCTTTGTTAAAATAAATTAATTTATAAATTAAAAAATAAAAAAATAGAAAAAATAATTTAAAGTCATTATTCAAAATGAAAATGTCAACGTCATATATTGTGGTTGGGGGAAAAGTTTGCTTTATTCTCCCGGTAGATGTCGTTAGGATCAAATAGGTTTGGTAATATTAATTAAATCTGACAACACTTGGTTCTTTTGAAAGGTGACATATGACTAATTACTTGTAGAAAGGTTATGATTATATTAGTTTATTTAAAAATTATTGCGTTTTGAAAATTTGTAAGAAATAAAGAAGAAAATTCACGCGTTTTCAAATTTTATTACAAAAAAGGGAACCGTTCAACTCGGAATATAAAAAAAATTATGATTTTATGGCCATGATCGGTATCAATACGTGAGGCACAAAGTTGCTTCAAGCGTTTTCAATTTGCAAATTTTGATGTCGGTGATCACCTAGCTCTTGTCGGCCGATGACTGAAAAAGTCGATGAAATCATGGAGAAATTGAGTAAGACCGGCGAATTAGCTATCTTAGTATCATTAATGAACGAAACATCGACCAAAAAACTATTTTAAACCATTTAACGAAGGCCGGATACAAAAGAATAGCACAATATTTGGTTGCCACACGATTTAACGATGAAAAATTGAATGAATCCTATTCCTATCTGCCAGTCGTTAAAATGGAACGAAATCGAACTATCCTTCAAACGGGTCATTATGGAGGATGAAAAACTGATCATACGATAATAATGTAGACAAAACCCGTGGTTAAAGGAAAATGAAGCTCCGCAATCGGTGGCAAAGCCAAAGTTTACTACAAGTAAACTGATGCTGCGTGTGTGGTGGGATCGGAAAGGAACTGTTCATTATAAGCTCCTTCCCGTTCAAACAATTGATTCCAATCTCTTCTGTCAACAGTTGGAAAAATTACAACAAGCAATCGAGATAAAGCGACCGGAATCGAACATTAGGAACGGTGCGTCTACCATTACAACGCCATACCCCACATATTTCTGGTGACCCTTCGAAAATCGAGAAAAATTATATGGGATGTTTACATGCATCTGTCTTAAAGTCTTTACAATGCAGCATCAGAGTACCATTTCTTTCGGTCTCTATAGAACTTTCTTAACTATATTAATTTGGCTATAAAAGAAGCCTCTAAAAATCACTTATCACAGTTTTTCGTCCAGATAAAACAGAAGTTCTGCGGTGCTGAGATTATAATTTTACTTCAAAAAAGGCAAAAGGTGGCAAACAAAACATATTGGTTTAATAAACATCGTTTGAAAAAAAAAAACTTTATCTTACTTTAAAATATTTTTACCCAACCCTTCAATATCAGCCATGAAGTGCTTAGACTGTGGCAGCGAAATACACCGCACCGGATGCATGAAGTGCGGCTCCATAGGCGATGCCTAAGTTACTGATGGCAAACACCAACAGGAGTCGTCTCTCCCTTGACTTAGTGGGAGCGACCGCCATGGAAATCGATGTCGATTTATTGGTTATAACTGAGCCTAATAGAATTGAAGCTGCTCGCCACGTTTGGACCACCGACACTGCCGGGGATGTAGCAGTTAGGAGCTACAGTAATAGGATCGGATGGCAGTTGCATCATAGAGGAGAGGGGATTTTAGCGATTATTTTGCCGAATTTTGTCCTTGTGGCTGGATACGTGAGTCCTAATATTGGAATTGCTGAGTATGAACTTTACATTGACGAAATACAACGGGTCATCTTACAGTCACCGAAAAGAGCCGTGGTTATGGGTGATTTTAACTGCAAGGCCACGATTGCTGGTAGCAGTTATACTAACAGAAGAGGGCAAATCTTTACAGAAATGATGATGGCGACTGATATGATCTGTCTAAATGACGACTCTTATACATTTGAAGCCAGAGGTCATAGATCTGTATTAGACCTGACATTGGTTGACAATAGTTGGGATCCTTCGCTCTATCAATGGAGAGTTTTGAGGTCAGAAACTGGTAGTGATCACTTTGCCACGTTATTTTCTTTTGACGGTATACGACCGGTGATCGGGAGAACATCAAAGCCGCTGAGATTGTCTAAAAGACAGGTAGAAATAGTGGTTGACAAAGTTGCTCGCAAGCTCATGGATGGCAGAGAGGTTACGCCTTTTGTTCTGCAGGAATTAATAGTCACGGAGATGGCGAGGATTCCCCAAAATATCAGGGGGTATCAACCCGCTTACTGGTGGACTGCGGAGATTGCGGACCAAAGACGGATTCTGCAGTACTGGCGAAGGAGAAAATTTAGACTCCGTAGAAGAGGCGGTGCTGTGTACGAGCATGCTGTAAATATGTTTGCTTATGCAAGGCGGTTACTAAATTACCTAATAAAATCTAGCAAGAGAGCACGTTTGAAGGAGTTATGCTTGGAGCTGGACTCGGACCCGTGGGGACGTCCTTTTCAGATCGTGATGGGAAGACTGGGTAGACGTTTGTCTGTCCTTACAGCTGAGTCTGCTGGTATACAATTAAGAACATTTTTTCCGGTGGCTGAATCGGGTCTATCGGAGCTGGTTGAATGCGATGCAGGTCGATTCACACAACATGAAGTCACCTTGGAGGTATCTAGACTCAGGAACAAAAAGAGTCCGGGTCCAGACTGTATTCCTGCTGCGATCCTCAAGGGAGTTATGATGAAAGCCCCTTGGGAAATGACAGATGTGGCAAGTTATTGCTTGCAGAACAAGACCTTCCCTAATTGTTGGAGGGAGTCGCGCACTGTGTTCTTGCCCAAGAACACTGCTAATGCAGAAGTGGTTGGTTACCGCCCGTTGAGCCTCATAAACAATATCGGGAAAGTGGCTGAGAGATTGATCGCACAAAGGTTACTGCTTGAGTTAGAGACAGGCGGGGGTATTCATAACAACCAGTGTGGGTTCAGGCGTGGCAAATCGACGCTTCAGGCGATTGAAAAGATAACTAGCTGGGCTATAACAGTCAAGGCTGGAACATGGCGCACCAGGAAGATTCATTTACTGGTTATGCTCGACATTAGAAATGCTTTTGGGACCGTCCAGTGGGACTCCATCAGGGCGGCTTTAGTCAGAAGGCGAATAAGCCCTTACATTAGGAGACAGATCTCCGAATACCTGTCTGAAAGATGGACTACGGTTAGCACACTTGATGGTGACATACGATACCAAGTTCATGGTGGTGTCCCCCAGGGGTCAGTACTGGGACCATTACTTTGGTTACTGGTCATTGATGATGTATTACGACTTCAGCTACCTGAAGAGACGGAAATAGTGGCCTATGCTGATGATTTAGCGATACTCACCTCTGCGAGATCAGAAGATGTCCTCGAACAAAGGAGCAATGACACTCTAGAGATCGTAAATAACTGGCTAACCGACAAAGGATTAACACTTTCAGTAGATAAAAGTCAATATATTATGTTGGCGGGAAGGAGACGGCTGCGAGATCTTGAACTTAAGATAGGGGAACATAGGCTTGAACGTGTCAATCAGGCTAAATATCTGGGAGTGATAATTGATAAAACCTTAAGCTTTAGTGCTCATATAGTATATATATGCGAGAGAGTCGAAGGATTACTACAAGCCCTCACAAGGCTATTAGCTGGCCGAGATGCCCCAAGATCATCTAAACGTAGGGTTTTAGTCTCCGCATGCACCTCGGCTTTATTGTATGCTGCACCTGTTTGGTATAGAGCCATATTCACGCAAAGGAATGCTAAACGATTGAGGAGTCTACATAGACAGGCTCTAGTTGGGGTGATGTTCGGATACCGCACAATATCTTATGAGACGGCGTGCGTTCTGGCGTCCACAAAACCCATAGAACTCCAGATCTTGGAACGCTGGCTTCGCTTTCAGGGCATGGAACGGGTTGATGCTTCTGAAGTGGTTATACAGGCATGGCAGCGTAGATGGAGTCAACATGAGGGGGCTATGTGGACAAAAAGGTTGATTTCAGACATTAGCCAATGGGTGAAACGAAAGCACGGCGAGGTCAGCTACTATGTCTCTCAGATGTTCTCTGGACATCGAAATTTCGAGCAATATTTATTTCGCTTTGGTAAAAGAAGCCTTCCACGTTGTCGGTACTGTGAACGCGATGACACAGCTGAGCATACAATATTTGAATGCGATAAATGGAAAACACATAGGTTTCGCACGGGAATACAGAATCTCACACCCGAGGAACTAATTAGCTTCATATTGAGTTCTAGACAAAATTGGAATAATTTTGAAAATTTCTCCTTTTTTAGTTTTAAAAGAGAAAAATGATACTGAAAGATGTATGGGGTACTAATAAAGACTGAAGTAATTGTAGAACTAGGATATTCATGAGTATTGTCTCTTTATAAAACCTACGACCGCGAGTAGGCGTTACGAGATCGGACTGGGAATGTAACGACAGAGACCCGGCTCCGTAGTTGGTGGCTGGGAACGACATAGTCGGGCCTGGCCTACCTTCTGCGGGGTTAGAGGCAGGCAACACCAAAAGACTGAGACCCGGGGCTGGGGCTGGGGACGGCATAGTCGGACTCGGTTCCTGCCCTGGGGATTTGAGGCAAGCAATGTAAAGAAAACAAAAAGAGAAGATCCGACCGGGGGGGCTGACCTACCGTGCCGGACATACAGTCGGTAGGTGGGGAGGCCTCCTTTGAGTAAAAGGACACTTCCTCGGGCTGCATATACTTAATTGGATAACCGGCCCGAGGGAGTAGGGGGGAAAAAAATACAACCCTTCAATATCGTATTTCGTATTATCTTACATACCTCATAGTTATTCATTTGTAGTTTTTCGAACATGACACCTTTTGGTATAATAACTATTATATATAATTTTAAGAATAGCTTATTAGATTTCAATTTGATTTCTTGGAGCGCTTTCGGCTATTCTGACATCTTCAGGAGGAGTGTAATTATGATTAAAATTTATAAAACTTATATAATTAAATTATATATTTTTAAGTAAAATTGACTACGTCCACATTTTAATAGTTTCACAATTGTTATGATCTCTTTAAAAATTGTAGAATCAGTTTAGCCAACTTAATTATTATTGTTTATTATTTGCTTTTATAAAATATCATAATCGATTTAATTTGTTAATTTATTAATTTGTTACTATTACTGTATGTATGGAATGTTTCGAGATTAAAATTGTTGTAATAATTATTAGAGTAATCCAATACTTCCATAAGTTTATTTGGATCATAATTATGCTTATTTTCCAATATATGTTTAGCGAAATTTGAACGGTTCTTATATTACTTTGTTATACAATTAATATATTACTTAGTTCTAATTAAAAATGATTGATTGGTCACCTGTCCGTTCAAATTATGTTTGTTACTATTTATTTGAGTTTTAGTTGGATCTCTATTATTAATATAATTTATGATTTTATTATTACTTGTATTTGCTGTTTTAGATTAAATGATTTATATATTTTATTAAATTTTCTATAGGTTAAGTTATATTTCATTCTTACTCATGCCGATTAATGCCATTCCCGAGTTATTATGTTTTAGTTTTATTTTGTCTCTTATATATAATTTATTTTCTAACTTGAAGTACAATTTATCTATTAAATTATTATTTTATACATTCGATGTGGTAATGTATTTACTATTATTTAGTTTTATTGTATATGTTTGAGATATTTAATTGCTCTGTAAATTAATGAATTTGAAGTGGCTATTTTCTGGTTCAATGGATGAAAAGGATTACAGCGTAGTATGGCATCTTGTTGGGTTGGCTTTCTATATATATATATATATATATATATATATATATATTTATGTCTAATTTATTATTATTGAAATTTATATTAGTTGTTATATCTAAATAATCGATTTTATTTTTAATTTCTTGATTCATGGTGAATTTAATATTTTCATGTATGAGTTGATTTTATTCACTAATATATTTTTTCTTCATTACTAGTTTTTTGATTACATTTGATTAAAATATCATCCGAATATTTTTTATATAGTATGATTTGATATTTGTTAATTACTGACGGTAAAATTATATTTTCAAAATTATTCATAAAAATGTCTACCAGAATTATTCATTTGTTCTATCTTTTTCTCTTTTTACGCGCGTACTCATACGCATATTCATACACCCGTACGATCTATTTTACCATCTTACGGTGAGCAAAATTTACTTTTTCTTTCTTGTTGAATTTTGTTTTAGGTCTGATTGCGAGCGGTAGTAGTTAAGGAGTTAAGGAGTTGTATCCACTTGTTAGGTGTTAATATATACTTTTTATTGCTGAACTGTTTTTAACACAACATAATCTTTTTTATAGAATAATTTGGCTTATATACCGCATTAAAAATGTACAGCTAAATAAAATATTTTTAATGTACTGCTTTAGTGTTTGATGCATTGTTCTCTCGTAATGTTTTTACTATTTGCCAACATTGTTATTCAGAATTAATTCTGTATCAACTGAGATGCGTTTGGACGGTTTAATAATGAATAATTCTATAAAATTGAATAATAAAATTCTACGTTGCGGTAATATTTATACTTTTATGCACAATATAATGCAAATGTAAAATGTACCTAGTATATGAGTTACTGTAATGACGAAGATAATAGTTTCCTTATTGTTTTATTAAAGAGTTAAAGGAATTTAATATTTCTGTTGCTATAACTAGGAAGATTATTTTTAACCGCAAATAATGAAAAAGAATGAATTTTTCTGATGACAAATTAAGATCAACAAGGTTATAGTAATTTGGATTACTCTTTTATCAAATATTGCTCGTATAAATACTTGAAGTTTTTTCTTTTTTTTTATAAACCTATATTTTTGTTGTGCTTTTTAAAATAATTTTTTTAACTTATTTCGTGAACTTTCTAAATAAAATAATCCGCTTTCCAAATGATTAAAAGAAATCGTCTCTTTCACCACATATTAACCAAAGATTGAATAATTTTCATGTTAGGTTATTTAGTCGTCTATATTAAACAAGATTGGTTATTAAAAATTCTATTTTATGAATTAATTAATTCACTTTAATATAAATAAAAATATTTTAAAATTATTTAAATATTCTAAAAAAAAAAAAAAAAACACTTATTATTTTTAACGATTTTATTTAAATTCTTAACGGACTAGCGTTTCAAATAAAATGTTATTACATTTGTGTTTTTACCGACTTCTCATTCTTAGATTACATAAATATTTTATTCAGCTCGTACATAATAATACATTATATAGATCATGTCATAAGATAAATTATAATTAGAAAAACATAAATTATAATATAAAAGATAAATGTGAAATTCTATATTAATTATTGAAAATATAAACATATGAAATAATGTTAAGGTAAATATATAAGGAAAATATAACTATAAAAATTAGCTAATGAATAATTTACAATTGAAAGGGAAACTTTTTACAATTTACAATTGGAAACTTTTTTATGAGCAAATATTTATGTACGCTTTCAATATGATAGATAAATAAAAGACTTTTATTAATTCTTTAGTTTGTATTATTTAAAAATTCACTAATAGAGTAATATTGTTACTATAAAAGAAAATCTTTTAATTTAATTTTGAATAAATTCATCAAAGTTTTCTTAAATGGTTAGTAATTAATAAAAATCTGTCGTGGACACCACATGACTTCCTTGTACGCCTATTAAATTACATATACACATTTTTAAAAGTACATAAAATTTTATTTAACTAATAACTTCTGATTTTTTCGTTTTTTTATTATTATTCTTGAATTATTATTTATTGTAAAACTTTTTTTTACAATCATAGGTTAATAATTATTAATAAATCAATATATTTAAATTTAAAAAAGGAAATGAAGTCGAATTTGATCACATTGCCTTCCCCTTGTAAGATCAAAATTTATCATTAATTAAAATTTTATTTGTCTATAATTCTGGAACCAATGAAAGTAAGTACCACTTATGATATATCGTTGAAAAGGTCTCAATGAGGGCTTATTATTGCAGTTAAGAAACGTCCAAAATCCAGGTATTTTGGACATTTTTGGTCAAGTCGATTACAATCAAAAGGGGAGGTGCACTACTAGATGTTACAACAGTTCTAAATCCAAAATTTCAACATCCTTCGACAAATCGTTTTTGAGTTATGCGACATATATGTACGTACAGACATCACGCCGAAACTAGTCAAAATGGATTCAGGGATGGTCAAAATGGATATTTCCGTTGAATTCTGTAAACCAATATTCGCGATCACAATACTTCCTTTACTTCGTTCAAGGAAATAAAAAGTAACGGAAATATAATAGCTATTTTATCGTAAGCTGATGTATTGTGTTGAATTCTACGAAAACAGTTAGTTTGTTTGCTTGTTAGGGGTGATTATTATTATTATTATTTTTAAGAATAAGTGAATATTATTTTTAGCAAAGATCGAACGTGTTCCAATTATGTATTGCATTTTAGTGAAATTTCGTTACGTGCGGCAAATTTATATCCAGACGTCTATAAGATAATCGATCGTAATTAATATTAATTATTTCATAATTCATAAAAAAGTAGTAAAATATATTTTAATAACGCTTGTGTAAATCGGAGTAAAAAAAAAATATCATACTCATTATTCTGGAAGTGTGATACAGGTGAAACATGATATTATTTGCTAATATAATAGCATATTGCTTTATAAGTAAGAAAGTTTTTAAAATTCAATAAAATGCAAAAATAAAACGGTAATAATTTTTTATTTTTTTAGCCTTCAGAATTATGTGGTCTTATGTGACTAAGAAGAAATGCTCATAGATACAGACTGCCTTAAAAAATTGGTTAAGGACACCCAAAAATATATTTGAATACATTTAGAATTTGGTAAAAATATATTGAAGGTGTACTAGCTGTTTGTAAGAAAGAGTATCATACTCTTTAATTTTTCATCATGTAAAATAATATTAATGGCTGAAAAGAAATTATTTCTTACGTGTCAATGTATTTTTAACAAAAGCTTTCTTTCAACAGAATGTATTATTTTGTATTATATGTCACATTAAAAGTTTGGTTAGATGCTTCTTCTGTATGCCAGATAATTCTGTAGATATTTGAAGTTTCTTTAAAGGAAGCCTGATTCACCTGGCTTTTATTAACTAATAAACAATTATAGAAACAGGTAATGAAAACCAGTTGATCTGATCGAAGCAAAATTTCTTATTAATAGTTTTCTTTTCCCATTCTATGTAAAATTCGACCAAAAAATTATTGCAATATAGACCTCTATTTATTTTAGGGAACATGTTTTAAGTGGGGTTGTTTTTCTTGCTTTGTGTGGTGCCTTAGGATAAAATGAATTTGATTAAACATTCTCTGGAACTGTACTAAGATTGTGAAATCCTTTTTGTCTTTCTTTTTCCTGTTTACCCTCTGGGAATTACTGTTCAGAGAATGAATGAGGATGACATGTATGAGTGTGTAAATGAATACTGTCTTGTACAGTCTCAATTCGACCATTCCTGTGATGTGGGGTTAATTGAAACCCAACCACCAAAGAACACCGGTATCCACGATCTAGTATTCAAATACGTATAAAAATAACTAACTTTATTAGAACTTGAACGATGGAACTCTCGACTTCTAAATCAGCCGATTTGCGAAGAGGCGTTCACCACTAGATCAACCCGGTGGGTAGATTGTAAAATCATGTTTAAGCTACAAAGTTCTTTATATCCGTCTAATTTTGTGAGGGTGGCTTTGATAGTGGAGCTTTTGAGGAATTCTCTTTCCTGTATGTTAGGTACAGAAAAAGCCCAACCCAGGCCAGAAATATTCTTCAGAAAAAACTTACACAAATACAAACGTATACGGCAGTAAATTTAGAGTTTAATACATTTAAGCTATTTTATACTTTTAATTATTTTACTTCAATAAAAAAAGGATTGAAAAACAAACAAAAAATAATTTGTATCCATGCAGGTATAGTTAGAAATAAATGTTCTACGTGGATAGGCGTAGCGTATTGTCTACCTATCATCTGGAAGATTCTGAGGTTAAAGCCTGTTCAGGGATGCCAACTTTCATACCTAAAATTCTAAAATATTTTTATATTTTTAGATAACGTAAATTTCAGATATTTTATTTATTTATTTTTTCATATATTATTAAACTATTTGTGTATGTGTATGAGTGATAATTTTTTTAATTATAAATAAACCTATATATTTCAACAGTCAAGTTGTTTAAGATGATTGATTTGCAAGAACTAAAATTTGAGAATAATTGAAGCATTATTATTTTAAGTTTATTACGCTAATACTTTTGATATTCAAATTATTTTAAAAGGTAATTTTCTTTGTTTTATCCTATCTAACAATTTTCCATTTCCTCATTAATGTTTAGTGAAGTAATGCAGTAAGAGCTTTTTTTAAAAACTTACTTATATCGGCATTTCACATTTTCTTTATATAAATGATACGTTTCTGTGCATGTGTAAACGTTGAGAAACTGTAAGCGAAAGAAATCATATGTTCATAAAATTTCTTTCATTTTCAATAATTCTACAATTTTTTCATTCTTTTTTTTATCGTTTTGTGAATTATAATGAAATATGCAGTCAAATAACCCGCTTTGGAATTTATATTCAATTATGAGATATATTAGAAGATTGATTGCAATATGGAGAACTTCATATATTATAAAAATTGAAGTATATAATCCCATATTGTTTAATACATATTTAAACGTATTAAAATACATAGCCGATATATTACAGTTGAGTATGTTTGAAATGCCAAGAAGACATTATTGAGTTGGCTGTGTTATTGTCCGACATATTTTATTACTTTTTTTTTTTTTTGATTGAGTGGTGTCCATTTTATAGACGCTGAGGTAGTGTCGGGGGTCACTAACAGTTTCCGTAAGTTGTTATTCGGTAGTTGTTTTAGGTGCGTATGTATACCTGCGCACTACCGACTAAACCTTCACCCCTGGCCAGTCCACACTTCCTGGAACAGCTATATTTTTTTACCTTAAAAAGCGATAAGTTAACGCCGTAGGAATTTTAACGATTTTTCAAAGGGTTTATCCTGTATCATGGAAAAAATTATTATTTAGAGATTAAAAACGTTTTGGTTTCCGCCATCATATTAGAAAATAGATGGTATAAAATAACTGAACGTTGATTTTTATTTCTATTTTACATCTCGTTTATTTATCTTATTGTTGTACCGATTTATAGAAAAGGAATCCTCTGATGTTTCATCTGTTACAAGTTTTAATAAAAAAAATTACATTGCTGAATTTTTGTCAATTAAGAAAAACAACACTCTATATTGAAGGTAATTATGTCATTTAAAAAAATGTTCCATAAACTCATTTACGTTTAACGGATATTTTGAAAGTTATAATCAAGAAAAGTCAATTATTATAATGTACTAACAATAACTGTGTACACCTTTCGTTATAATTTAAACGGTATTTATTCCTGGAGTGCACGCAAATCCCACTGTTTACTGAACCGCTATTGTAGATTTAATCCTGTCTCTCTGAACTGCTGCATTAGACTGGTTACATTTACTGTAGTAAGTTATGCAGTTACCGAGAACTTTATTCCATTTAATAGTAAAATAATATGTTCTTAAACTAGTGTTTAGAATTAAAAGATTTTGCGACGGATGTGGTCGGTTCAGGAATGGGTCAAAGGTTTATTTATATGATATAAGGTATTGTGATCATATAAAGCTATATGTTATATGATAGACATACAGAAACAAACGTGTAGCATCTTTTGAAACGTAAAGATGACACAGACAAAGGATGCATAGATACCAATGCGAGTGCAATTTATTCGTCGGTCGTAACTGGTTATTGTGTAATGTTTAGATTGTCAGTTCATCCTGTTAACCTGTTTATGTACTCCTTTATAATTACCAGCATTAATATAGAATTTACTGACTAAATCTAATAACTATTTCAGTGTTACTTAATGGACTTTAAAAGCCTTCAAACTGAATATATTTATTTAGTTGACGGTAGTTTAGATTCGAGGTATAATCGTAATAAAATTTATGAAAAAAACTTGATTTACATTATTCTAGAGTCGATCGTAATGCTGAAAGATTATGTTATGAAAATTTATAATCTATTTCAAACAATAAACTATAACTATGATAACAGTTTGAAAATTTTAAATGAAAGCGGATTTAAAATAAAACGGTCAGATAAATTCACTATAAATGTAACAGGATTTTCTTATCTCAGGTATAACAGGAATTAACAGAGATATAACAGGAATTTTCTTATCTCTCCTATTCTGGCAATGAGTGCGTTGATAGTGCGGCAAAAGATTCTTGTTTAAAGCCTCCGTTTAATAATCGTGTTGTTCCTGATTATCTTTTCTATTTTCTGAAGAGGGTGGTCGGTAATGAGCGGCAAAGTGAATGGAATGCTACCATCACAGACCAGTAAACTTTGTCGTGTTAAGAACATTGTATCACCGTGTAGCTCTTCCTGCAGGAATAACCGTCGAGAGGAGGTTATTATTTGCCGTTTGCCAATAGGCACACTCACGGATATCTCATGACGTAAACAGATGCACCCGTTGGTGCTCGCTGCGACTGCCAACTAATTATACACCATATCCTTGTAGATCGCGTCTGTTATGCGGCACTGTTTCAGAAGTTTAAACTAAGGCCTAACTTCCGAAGTATCTTAGGAAACAATGAAAAGATGTTATAGAAAGTTTTACGATTTCTTAAAGCCGTCCGTTTATATTCAAATCTTTGATTTTTACTATAATATGTTTCAGCTATTCATGCCATTTGGCGTTTGGTAGATGGTAATTTTATTCTTTTAATTTAGATTATTAAAGTAATATTTCATTGTGTTTTTTTTCGCTTTTAGCATACGTCATCAGCGTTTTCCATTTATGTTATATTTTAAATTACTGGGTTTCAGTTTTTAATTGTTAATTTTTAATATTTATTTACTATATTAGTATCTTGTCCGGGAGCTGATGACGACACTTCGTTGTGCGCCCAGGAAAGAAACCTACTCTGGTTGCAGCGGAATGTAATAAATTCTTTTTTAGTATTCTAAACAAAACAAAATTTTTAATTGCAACAGAATTAAATAATACATTACTTTCGCTTTGAAACGCCCATAATAAAACACTAAGTTAGCAATAGTTATTAAATATTTAGTTATTATACTTATTTATATTATCGTTTAAAGCATATAACTGTCATGTATTTGCCGTTTGACAAGGATATTGAGAAAACCAACCGTAAAAATAATTTCTTATAAATACAATTTACTACTCTAAACATATGTAAAATAATAAATAATAATAAATTTATATATAACATACAAAATATTAATTAAAAAAAAAATGGTTTATTCACAATTGAATTATAAATATCAAAATCCAATCCCATTTACTAAAAATGTTATAATGACTGACAGAAACTAATATTGCATGAACAAAAAGATAAAACTAGAAAAATCTAAAATTCTTACAATTCACTTTCTACAAGTATTATTTATTACTTTTACTTTTAGTAAACGTAAAAGTTGAAACGACTGGCACTAGATAGGGAATTTTGGAGAGCTGCATCAAACCAGTCAAATGACTGAAGACAAAAAGAAATTGTTTACAATCGTGTTGCACTCTTCAGTCGTTGTTTCCAAATACTTACTGTTATCGCTTTTATCACCGTTATACCGAAATCGGACTTACGAAACTACTCACTCTGTCCGCTGGTTCCCCGGTTGTATTTATACATCCTGGCCTTCAGAACCAGTACCCGACCGTCCTTTTGATTGTTTAAGCGCAATAATCTTTATTGTCCGTGCTTTCTACGTTTTTCTATAAGTCCTTTCCTAGAAAGAATCCCTTTGTCGTTTCTTGCAAATTCTTCTTTCTTTATTTTCTCTCTCTTTCTTCTTCCTAGAAGAAACCCGTTGTAATGGATCCGTTTCAATATCATCTTTTGGGACGTCCTTAAAATGTCAGAACGAGTTTTAAAGATACAAAAGTTTGTTTTAAGATCATTGTTGGCGCCTGTAAGTGTGAATTATGTAGACCAATATTTCGAAAATTAACCCACCGGGTTGGTCTAGTGGTGAACGCGTCTTCCCAAATCAGCTAATTTCGAAATCGAAAGTTCCAGCGTTCAAATCCTAGTAAAGTCAATTATTTTTATACGGATTTGAATACTAGATCGTTGGTACCGGTGTTTTTTGGTGGTTGGGTTTCAAATTAACCACACATCTCAGGAACGGTCGAACTGAGACTGTACAAGATTACACTACATTTACACACATACATATCATCCTCATTCATCCTCTGAAGTATTATTTGAACGGTAATTACCGGAAGCTAAACAGGAAAAAGAAAGAATATTTAGAAAATTAAAAATGTTAACATGTTTTAAAGATTAAAAATGAATGTGCAGTCTTTACACAAAATAAATTTTATTTATTTTTAATGACAATATATCCAATTCTACAAAATCGGAGAACAAAAATAAATATTATTTATTTTTAATGAAAATATATCCAATTCTACAAAATCGGAGAACCAAATTGTTTTCTTGTAACTGAACACAATACTCGGGTGTATGAGAAAGGGCTTTATAATTTTTCTAATGCCATTTTAATAAATTACGGAATTATTTGAAAAATCTTCCCACAAATTAAAAAAAAGAATAGTTAAACGATTTTCCTCAATAGAAACAATCACTATCAATGAATTTTTAATAATATTTTTTTAAAAATTGAAAAGTGAAACCAGATTTTTTGCTCCTTTTTTTAAACGTGAACATAAATAAGTGCTAAAAATAATTTTCTAAACCCGACCGTTGCTCCCTTATTAAAAATAAAAAAGTATAGAATTTTTCCCACGTTTTTGTATAACAATAATAATTATTATGATCTCAGTCGTGTATGTATTTTAATTGATAACAAAAAGAAAGTATATCCCTTGTCCGGAATCTAACCCAAAGCCTATAAATCAAGAAAGTAATTTATTTTCAAAAATTTACTTAAGGTCAATTGTTATGCGGGGCTGGTTAATATAAATGTATGCACATTAACTGCCAAAACCGTAATGGTTTTAGGAAAACATAATACTAATGAAGGTGACATGAACTTTAAAATAAAAAATTAATAAGCATCTCATGCCAATCTTTTTATAAAAGCTGAAAGTGAAGGTGTTCTGGTTCCTTCATCAAGGCGAATATATTATTGCATATAAGTATGCTTGCCCAGTTTTCATTTTACTCAACAGGCAACAACTTCATTCCGCTCAGCTTAGGTATTAGTTGATAGAAAGAGAAACTCTGACAGGGACTTCATGTAACTCGAATGCTTTAGGTGTAATTATAGATGTATCCGTAAGAAAGATAGACGAATAGAATAAAGAGCCAAAGTATTTTTATTTTGTTGAAAGTAATGCGTTTTTCATTATGTGTTCAATCAGTACGGAAATATTTTTCGTTGTAGTTTGTGTTTTAAAAGCAATTAACATTGTACATTTTAAATTCATTTTCATTTTAAAATTTTTTACGTTAAGTTTTGTTACTCTTGTTTATAAAAGCCTTTTAGTTTTATTTATTTAATTATTTTTTGATTCAGAAACTTTTCAAAACGAACAATTTTATGCGTAGAATTGTAACAGTTATGCCGTTGTTTAAATCGTATGAAAATAAATAAATAATGGTATCGTATAAGATGTTTTCTTTTATAAAAGCATAGCGCAATAATAAAGAAGTCGATTTTGTATCGCAGAGGTAGTGCAAATGCATTAATTTCAAAAGTGACCACTGCAATCCGGTCGGTTCTCTTTTTAGTAATAAAGACTGTGAAGGGGCGAACACAATGGAACATTAGTCGTACGGTGATGCAACTGAGACCCGGTGAAATATGTCCTTTGTAGGCGGAAGTATGCCGTACCATACAACCGCTGATTGCGCTGGGCGCTGTATAAATCTGTCTCATGCCATCATAATTGACAGGTATCATGAGCTCGAATAAAAACAATCATCATAACCTAACGTTACGTTAACTTTGTATGTATAATTGATTAATAAATTCGGAGGTTAAACGCTTCGGGAAAGCACGATCGGACGAACGGAAAACAAATTACTTGAAGTTCAACGTACCGCTGTTTGTAACGGGCTAACAATTTCTTTACCTTATCAGGAATTTTTGTTCGTTGGAACGGGAAGAGAAAAATAAAAATGCCTTTATCGAGATTGTACACATCATTTCTTTTTATATCTGTGGTCGTGCGTTGTTTTTTTACGGATCGACGTTAAAATTAAATGACAGATGTGTATCTGGATGAATTTATTTATAAGATACTTGGTTGTAAGGTATTATTTTCAGTACTTGAACAAAAACTATTCGTCCGTTTAAAACTATTTATTGTCGGATGCTAGAAAAAATTCCTTCGGATAAAAAAAAATTGTCTTTTTTAAACACGCATTTAATTTTATTAACTGAACCGACTGGATCGTCAACTTTTACTGTAACAGAATCCATTTTATAGATTCTATTAATTATTTGTTCTTGAAATAGAGATAAGCTACAATTACTATTAATTTTTATTGTCACTGTCGTCACAAAACGCCATCGTATATAATATATTAAAAAAATATTATATTTGTATTTATTTTTTTCGTATTGAATTAAATAAATCTTATTTTTATTTGAGTATTAAATATATATACACGTAAATGTATATAAATATGTGTGTATTTATGTGTGCGCGGGGGTTTATATATGTATTTCTGTATCTATTTATATATTTTTTTAATAAAAATAAGATTTATTATTTCCCTTTGAATTTCTTTGAAGCCCTTTTAATTCTCGCGGCTGCTTTATTACTTGTCGGACAACTTACTTAATTTAATTTATTCATAATTATTTTACCGACTTTTCGAAAAAAGTACGATATTAATTTCGATCTCATGGTGATCATGGGAGGGGGATTAAAATGAATCTTCTTTACGTTTTGAGGTATGAGGAGTACGAAAATATCATTTAATTAAACTGGGGTTTCCTTTTATATATATATATATGTATATATATATATATATATACATGAAGTCTGTAAATAAAATAATGAGACTAGTTTTTTTTTTTTTTTGGCAGCCAAAGTGGCAGCACTGTAAAGTTACTGGTAAACATATGGTTATATGAACAGCTGATTTATATTAAGTATTAATATTTTTAGTTTATTGTTGACACGTAAGATGTAAACGAACTTTTGGTGAAACGTGTTTTTGTTGGGCGTTACACAAATGAGTAATACTAATTATGAGCAACGTTTGGAAATAAAGTTTTGTGTTAAACTCGGTAAGAATGCTACTGAAACTTTCAAAATTGAAAAGGGCGTATGGAGATGACGCTCTCTCACGAGCCCAAGTTTTCAGGTGGTTTAAAGAACTTTCAGACGGCCGGGAGTCAGTTGCGGACGATCCACACTCTGGAAGACTGTTAACGTAAAAACTATTCGATGAAGTAGACGCATACGTTACAGAGTATCCTGATATTTCAGTAATAATCACTGTTAAAATGAAAAAAAATAATAATAAAATAAAATAAATATATAATCGGTGTAATTTCTTTTTATTTATTTATTTTTTTTTTTTAAAGAAAATCAGAGTTTTTTTAATTTTTAAATGATATATTAACAGTTTAAAATTTAAATTTTACTGCGAATCAGAGACGTTTGGAGTTTTTGTCTACAGGACAGACTGTAAATCAATATGTTTACCAACAAATTCTTAAAATACTGCGGAAAAGAGTTGCCCGCGTGAGACTAGCCATCAAAGACAATTGGATGCTGCATAATGACAATGCACCTTGTCACACTGCACTCTCAATTAATGAGTTTTTGACAAAGAAAAACATTCCTGTAGTTCTTCAACTACCTTATTCATCTGACTTGAGTCCCTGCGACTTTATCCTGTTCCCGACTTTAAAAAATCACCTCAAAGGACACCATTTTGCAACAGTAGAAAACATAAAAACCAATGCAACCGACCATGTGAAGGATATTCCGATTTCTGAATTCCAACACTGCTATGAAGAGTGGGAAAACCGTTTGAAGCGTGCGTGACTTTCTAAGGAAACTATTTCGAAGCTGAGTCCATGTATAATTTGATTGTAAATAAAAACCAGTCTCATTACTTTATTTATAGACCTTGTGTGAGTGTGTGTGTATACATATATATATATATATATATATATATATATATATATATATAAGCCTATATGTAACATTTATTGGCTCGAAAATCTCCAAAAGTACTAAATATATTTCACTGGTATTTTGATAGGCTGCAGCAGTATATCTGAACTTATGTATGTGAAAATTTGATGAAGATTGGTTGACTCGTTCTTGAGTTACGTTCAATTTAAGATTAAAAAAATTTGAGCGGTGACAATTAGAGGCGTGGTTCGTTTTGATGCTACAAGCTGGAATATTAATGTTTATTTATGTAGTTTATATATATATTTTTAAGTAATAAAAATAGTATTTTTTTTATCTACACGATAAACCAAACTAAAAAAAAATTAAATTAACGAAAAATCGGTTTTCCTGTCAAAACTGCGCATGATATTTTTTTCTAATAGTTTGACGTGATTAAGGGTTAATTGTTTTGTTTAACTATAAAAAACAACTATTAGTAACAATATTAGTTGTAACTATTAGTTACAATTATAAAAAAACAACGAAGTGCAAACAAAACAAACATAAACAAAACAATATACCCTTTAAAACAATATACACTTAAGAAACAATATACCCATTTCCTATGTACGATTTGAAGTAATCTGGATCTTACAAACAGACTTCTATTCTCTTAAATACATCATAAAAATAGATCTTAACAAATTTATATAATTTTAACAGCTGTATCAGAAATAAAAGTTAAATACTACATAAATCATTTATTTACATTTTCCAGTTTACGCCCGCCCTATCTGTGACTGCTTGCTTTATCCAGTAAATCTCGACCCTTTTAATTTAATAATATTAACTGACTGATGAAGTCGTATAAAGAAAAGAAATATTTTATATTTTTGTTTATTTATACGTCCTTAAAAAACAATAGTACTTATAGTTATTTTTATTACTTCTCTTCTATTGAAAATTCGCTTTATTCTTAAAAATGAATTGACCACCAAATTTTTTAATAATCTCTTTTTTCGTATTTATCTTTTAATACAGGTTTGTTGTTGTTTTTTTTTTTTTTATTTGATTTACTCGTAATGTTATAGCTGAGATATTAAATTTTCAAAAATACCCACTTTATTTCAGCGTTTTAGACAATTTTTCTGTTAACTTTTATGTTGTCTGTTGTAATTAGACAAATTATTATATACTTATCTGGTTATAAATGCTTAATTATATAATGATAGAAAGAATTCATCTAAGATAATTTTTATTACTACTTGTTAACCAAAACAAATCGAATTTTTAAAATAAAATTATCGCGTAATGAATGTAAATAGGCGCAAATATTTAACGTATTAAATTAAATTGAAAGTAATACGAATATTATTAAAAAAAAACGAGGACAAGTGTTTGAAAAATTTAAAAAGTGCTGCACTTATGCCGTCAAAGACAGTAGTAAAAAGACTTATAACGGAAGTTAAAAGTAGAATGAGTTAACTGCCAAATGCATTCAGCTTATTTGTCTCGTTAATAACTATAAAGTACTTTTTCAAATGTATTGTCAATACTGAAATCGTTAAAAGTAGCAGCGAGGTAAAAATAAAGAAATGTTCTATGCCAGTAAATTGTGGTTTAATAAATTTAAAGAGGAGTCGGTTTACACGACATTATATTACTATATGGAAGGCGAATGCTTTACTTGTTGAATATTTATTTTCGATGAAAAAATCCTCTTCTAGATCGTATACCATGCCGGATATAAATAACCAGAGAAAAAAGTATACCGCTGCGGAAGATCACGTATATTTCACGGCGGTATACTTTTCTTGTATTTTTATGAAATATAGTAGGTTATAAAATCTGACTGTTTATTTAAAATCATATTATATATGTTTTAAGGTAATTTCTCTTGTACTTTCTGTCTCATCTGTCTCTATTTTCATCTATTTCCAGATGAAATTTTGTAGTTCTGGATAGTTCTCATTTCTTTTAGATTGTCAATTTTCTAATTATTGTCTTTTCCGACCACGTTTTTGCAGTCTACTCATTCTTTTTCACTGTTTGAATAAATTTTTTTCCTTTCGTGATTTGTCCCTGTTTTTGTTGTGAATTGTTTCGATTAAGGTCCTATTTTTGTGTTCTGTCCTTATTTTTTCATTTTTATCTTAAATCTTTTCCAGTCTTATCCATATTTCAAATATATTCAGCATTATTAAAAGGTTTTTTGGATTTCCGTACTTCATATCCGTTCCTCAGTCCTGAAAAAGCTTCAATTAAAATATTATAATTTAATTTGACCTAAAAATAAATAATTTAGTAGATGAGAATATTTTTTGCAGTTGAGTTAATTCAATTAGGAATATTATATGTAAACCCAACGGGTTGGTCTAGTGACGAACGCGTTTTCGCAAATCAGCTGATTTCGAAGTAGAGAGTTCTACGGTTCAAATCTTGGTAAAGGCAGTTACTTTTATACGGATTTGAATACTAGATCATGGATACCGGTTTTCTTTAGTGGTTGGGTTTCAATTAACCACACATCAGAAATGGTAGACCTGAGAATGTACAAGACTACACTTATAAATATTAACATCATTCATCCTCTCAAGTAATCCTGACGGTGTTTCCGGAGGTTAAACAGAAAAAAAGGAATACTATAAGTATAAAATCTGAGATTAGGTGATCCGTCTGTAAAAATATATCTATGCGATGTTAAGGGCTCGATTTACGACCGCTCTTTAGGAATTGATTGCTTGTAACAACAAAGGTCTACCGGAATTATTTGTTGTAGTCTATGTGATAAGAGTTTTAAGTAAAATAGCAGTTGTTTTTTCTATCGTGATAGACGTAAATTGATCCGACATTGTTGATTTTCATGATTTAGTTAATTTATTTTTCGGTAAAAATTCTTAGCAAATCTGTTGTTTAAAATGCGTAACAAAAATGAATAGAAAAAATTCTCCATTACTGTTACTCTTTAATAAAATATGTCAAAGATATCTGTCAAGCACTGAAAAATAATATTTGTTGTGAATGAAAACAATATTATTTCAGCGAATTGATTGTTTTTTTTGGAATTTTTAAAAGTTTTCTGTTACAATCTGCTACATGCTATACGTTATTTTACCGAGAAGATGATTTGGATAAGAAGTATCTCTTTACTAGTTAACGAATCATTCTATTGGGCCTTTATAAATAAGTTTTTTTTCTTTAAAGGATTTAAAGGTAAAACCTATTTAACTGTTCGATTCTTTTTTAAATTTTAACTTTTTAATTCGGCGCCGTACTAAAAATAAACAACCCGCAACTTTCTAGCCTTTAATTTGGAGCTGATTTCATGCAATTCTATTTTAAAGATTTGTATGTATTTTTTTATTTTTTGAAGTCGGTTTTATTAATTTAAAAAAATGTATAATCTGTGAAGAAAATAAAATAGAAAATTATCTGAAGTGATTTTGTCTTTTTAAATAGATAAAATTAAGGAATATCATTAGTTTACTATATCTTACGAATGAAAAATATTCTGAACAAAAATAGTACTCATTTGAAAGATATTTATATAACCCTAACAGTAAGCTAAACAAATATTATTATTTTTTTTTTTACATTTTGAAGGGTATTATTTAAACATTTGACCTTAATCCGGCTATGAATAATTTAAAGTATTGTAGTTTTTGTTTAACTTTTTTCTACAATCTGTTGAAAGAATATTATTAACTTGTTTCATAGCATATAAATTGGATTAGCGTCGATTTGAGAACTGGTAGAGGCAAGTTGTTTATTTAAATAATTTAGTAATTTATTTTTAATTTCTGAGATATAACATGTTAGTTATAAGGCGGATTTATGATAGGCAAGCAATAATAATAATAATTAGAAAATACAGAAATAAACGTCGTAGAAAATATAGACTAGAAATAACAGAAACATACGTTTTATTTACCGTTCTGAAAAACATAGTTAAACCACTTTGAATTGCTGCGATGTGTGTTGCAATTTAAACAGTTAACGATAGAAATAAAGGAATATACTAAACTGTTTTTATAAATAATTCGGAAAACGTGTAAAATCATTTATTAAAAAAATTGTTCAAAATCTAAAATTAAATGACCTTCTATTGTTAAATTATCGTTATCAGTTAATATGAAAAAACAATTTAATTAAAAAATAAAATTTATTTTATTTATAAAATTTTGATTTTATTAAAATTTAATAATGTTAAAACTTAAATGCATAACTAATGCTTAAATTTACAAACTTAAATTATTAAGTTTGTTATTAATCCGCTTAAATTATTCGCGGATTGTTTATTTCAACATACTGAAGACAGTAGAAAATTCTTTTTATAAAATCAGTAAGATTTGTCAGTGTTACCGTCTAGGCATTACAGGTTCCTAAACTAAGGTAAATTCTCCTTTTCAATGAGAATTTCGTGTTCTGTGTAAAATAGTATTAACTTTTTTATTGGAACAAGTATAATATTTTAAATACCTTGTATGTATGATTATATACAAAAAAAATTTAGATATGAATTTAAACTTGAATAATGTTCATGCTGATGTCCATCGATAGGACTTTAAGTTATAACACAAATAAAAATCAAGCTAACAAAAAAAGGAAAACAACAAATTTATATTATTTACGAAGCTATTCCCAGATTATTTTACGATTTCAAAGCCTGGGTGCTAAGGAAAAAGGATATTAGTCATATACAAACAGCAGATGGGTTTTTAAAATCAGTTCAGATGTAAATATTAGCAGATTTTTAAAATCTGTTAAGGTGTATTCGTAAGCATTGGATGAGATTTTAAGTTGAAACCATTGAAAGTAAAATTAAAAGATATCTAGAAAGGCGATTTTAGAATGCCTAACAAAAAGGTATCCGAAAGAATTCTTCAGTTTAAGTAGAAGAAGATATGTTGGACCTCCCAGTAAGAGACGGATGGAATACTACCTTTGATTTTTAAAGGTTTCGGACCCTGAAGAGGGACTTTGGCTACTCGTGGAATGTAGATAATGTTGAATTGAATAAAATTTATTAGTTTTTTCGTAAACCACTTCCCCAGTAACTACAGATAATGATTGTTTAGTCAATAATACAAATGACTAACGATTTCAGATTTTAGTAAAATTTTTTGTCAGTGGTTTTTGAACACTTTATTTTTTAATAAGTTGAGATTATTTTCAACGTATCATGTTGTTTAATTTGTACTCGGTTATTATTGAGAAACTACTGTTTATTGTCGAAAATTTAAATTATAGATCCAAGAATAGAATTTAAATATATATATATATATATATACGGAATTAAAAAACAAAAAAACTTTTGAATCGATGTTGAAACCCCATGCACGGTAATGAATTGGAAAAATATTGTTAAGCTTTTTAAAATTATTTTGGTGAGTACAGGAATGCGACTACAATAAAGAACTAAAGAAAATTGTTGAGGTTGGATTGCGTATCACATAATATTCAGGGACAAAGAACTTGCTTTGCTTTAGTTTCTCCCGACAGGACATTGTCACGTTGTAGAAGCCAGGAGAAGGAAGGGTGTTGATGGAGAAGAATACAAGAAAATAGTCGTGGCGGAGGGCGGGGTGGTGCTCGATTAGCAGCCAGATCAGTTGTGTTAGGGTATTTCATATTCAGTAAAGGGCGGCGCACGATGGCGGCATCCCGAACAGCAGCGGCGTCTGACTCAACATCCGGTCTGGCGCCCCCGCTTCCGCCACTGCGGGCGGCTCGCGACACCCTCCGTTCGGAATGCGTGATTGGATAACAACTCTTTTTACAACAGATACATTGAAAAGTAAGTAGAGGTGCCAAGAAATCGACTATCTCATCGAATATCGTGTATCGTCGATGGTTCTCCGAAGAATCTTAACATTTTTTTTTAATGCATTATGTAGATCGGTCGTATACCGATTAAACATCGATATTCGATTTAACTCGAATGCTGTATACCGGTATAAATTTTAACTCGCTGAACGGCTGAATAATGAACACTGAAATCGATGTAGGAAAACAATTTCCAAGTAATTTGAAAGTGAGTCACTCATAAATTAATTAATAATAATTAAAAATCTATATCACGTTTTACCAAGCTATTTAACAATTTTAAATTGCAATCGTATTTTTGTTTTACTTATTGGCAGTAAAACATCCTTGTTTTTTAATATAATTTAAGACTATTTTCAAGGAAATATTGCACTGTTCAGAATTCCAACGATTCTGAGATTTCAAAGAAAATATAATTTGAAAGATCGTTCGATTCTAAGGCAATCCAAATACAAAGCGAGTGTAAAATTTTTAAAATCTTTTTTGACAAGATTTTTTGAAGAACTTCTTCAAAATTTGGCTTTATACTGCAGCCTAAATGAAATTCAAATTACTTTTTATGCACTCCTAGAATATTATTACCCAATGCATTTTAACTTTTTTACGTTGATGTGACATGAAGACCAAAAACTCTTAATTTCTTAAGTAGACTTTATTAAATGTCGTGTTTATTTACGACACTTTTCAGTTTAACATATATATCTTTTGGTATAATTGTAACATTTCTTTTTAAGTTTTTACCATTTTTTTATAGCTTCGGATCTTTAAATAAATCTTTGCTGGGGCGTTGGTTAAGGAGCCGTTCTAGGTAGTATTATTTCTTCATATACAAAATTTTTCGTGTACTATTATAATTGTTCGCGGTAATTTTTTTAACAGATTTTCTTTCTTAAATAATTCAAACGAGCAAGTACTATTGGCTAGAATACATATCATTTCAAATATTCTACCTTCATTTCCTTTTTTTTTCAAATTAGATTTTTTACCTTTTGCACACATTATTACATTTAGTGGTGTGTGTGTGTATATATATTTAGAACCCGACGCCTTTTTGGGATTGCATAATTATTATCAAATATAAAAAAAAAGTCTAAACTGGAAAATAGACCGCTCAAAATACAGTTATTCCTTATAAACTTCCGATGTTTCGTTTTGATCTAGATTCCGTTCATCGGGACAATCTGATTATCTGAACCGATTCGAAGAGGGGATACTTTAAATATGTACGTATAATATTAACTTTTTGTGAACTCCATTTCTATCTTAATTCTGTTCCTTTTTTATTTAAAGGCCCGGCCTGCAAAGGAATGAGGAGTCGAAGGGTGCCGGATTGGCTGAGTGCCTTGGGGGCCATCTTGAGCATGAGGGGGGTCACTTTGGTGCGGTGAGGCCTTGGATAATCTACTCCCGATGCCTGAGGGCGTTGCTCATGTTTTCAGTGACTATGGCTGACAATCGTGTGGGTAAGTAATAAGTTGGTAAGCAGTTGAGTTGTGTGTGTGTGTTTGTGTACTCCGGGTGAGATTGTGGAAATTTAATTAACTGTTGAGTGTGCTTTGGTGGATAAGTTATGTCTTGTGGTCATGTCTTCATGTTGTGCGCTTGTTTTGTGTTGGCTTGATTATATGAATGTAGAAATGTATGTGGTACGTCTTAGTACCTGTCAGGTGTACTTTTCTGGATGTTTTCCTCCTTTAGGTATTTGTGGTTTGCAGTGTGTGCGTGCAGTGGTTTGGTATGGATGATGATTGCTTGTGGAGACCGAATGTGTGTGTACGGGCACTTATCTCCCCTCCAGAGGTAATGCTTTATTAGCGGTTCCACAGGTGGTGGGGTCGCCAGGGGTGGAGGTTTAGTCGGTAGTGCGCAGGAATACATACGCATTTCCTGTAACAGCTTGCGGAACTTGTTAGCGAATCCGACACAGCTTCAGCGCCTATAAATGGGGTTCCTCCACCTCAAATAAAAAGAATAAAAAAGTATTATGAAATACACATAAAAAAATTCAAATTATTATTTTTTTTTAAATCGAAAAATTTCGATTTTTCACTGATTTACTCATGAATAAAGTTTATGGATTTTAGAACCATAAGTCTGATACTGTAGTTCTAAAAGAGTAAGCTGTTGTATCAACAGAACGTGGAATTCGCCCATCCCTCTTTTAAAGAAATCTCGGTGAAATAATGATTTTATTGTTAGCCTATTTTCTTCAATAATGCTCTTATTGTAAATAAAATATAATTGTTTTATTTTAAAAAATACATGAAAAATTTCAAATAAATATTTTAATTTTTCACTTATTAACACCAATTTCCAAATTATCCGACCTCGTCTAGTACGGATGAATATTGTACATTTACAAAACTAACAAAAGATACATATTCAAAATTAAAAAACATGACTGCAAAAATAAAAATTGGACACGCATTACTTCCTTGTACACATATTAAATCAATTTTTTTTTTTTAAATGAAAAGTACGTACAATTTTATTTCATTAATTACTTCTGATATTTTTTCATATTTTTTTATTAATATAATAATAATTAATTATTAATAAACCAATATATTTAAATTAAAAAAAAAAAAAGTTTAAAAAAGGAAGTGAAGTCGAATTTTCTCCGATGTGCTTTCCCCTTGTAAGATCCAAATATTTCATTAATTAAAATTTTATTGGGCGCTAGCTCTGGTACCAATGAAAATAAGTACCACTTATGATATATCGTTGAGAAGCTCTCAATGAGGGCTTATTACTGCAGTTAAGAAAAAGTCCAAAACTCAATTTTTTTTAGATTTTGGGTTTTTTGGACACTTTTAATTCAGTCGATTGCAGTCGTAAGGGGAGGTGCACAACTAGATGTTATAACAATCCTAAATCTAAAATTTCAACATCTTACGGCTAATCGTTTTTGAGTTATGCGAGATACGTACAGACGTCACGCCGAAACTAGTCGAAATGGATTCAAGGATGGTCAAAATGGATATTTCCGTTGAAATCTGATAACCGAAATTTACCGCGATCACAATACTTCCTTTACTTTGTAGAAGAATATATATATATATATATAAGGTAAGGAAGGAAGAGATTTTCCACTTTATATTTTATAACCTACTAACCTAACCTAACCTGTTTTTCCAACAGGGAAAAAATCGAAAAGTGGAAAAAGGAAACACGGGAAAAGGGGAAAGCGAAAACAGAAAAGGGAAAAGAAAACGGAAAGGGGAAAAGGGATAATCAGAAATAGAGAAAAGGGATAAAGTGAAAGGTTACATTTTGTGAAGTTCTGTAATGTTCAGTTTTTTATCAAACTTTCAATTGTGTTCATTTAATCTATATACGAGTATATACTCAAATCTAGCAATAGCGAAGCATCTGCTAGTTAATATAATAAAGTAAATGTAATGTTGTATAAAAATGGTGATAATAATAATTTGCATAGTAAAACGGTTTTTATTATCTCCAAGGAAGAATGGTAGCATCTTTACTATTCGGCTTTTCATCGGAGGTTCCGAGTTCGAGTCTTCATCAGACATGGAATTTTTTCCCTTACATTACGTAAGATATATGTGAATAGAGATTTCTATAATTTTTTTTTGTGTTTCTTGGACTGAAGCAGTCTTGAAAGTCACTCTTGCCATACTTTTTCTCTACTGTTAGGTTACTGGAGCATTTCTCTAGTAAACAGTCCTATAGCCGGGAAAGTAAGCAATTGTTAATTGTCTTTAATAAAATAATTACTACAAATTATTGGAGGTATTATATACTTATCAGGTGTAGTTTTGAAGGTAAAAAAAGAAATTGATGATGGTATTCAGTAGGAGATTTGCTATATTAACATCAGAATTCGATAGACTTCTGTGAGCCTTGAACAAAAATGATATATCACCACAACTATTACCTTGCTTAGAAGAAGCTGCCTACAGAGATTCCACAGATTATTATATCAAAATTGTAGGAAAAACAGGAACGGATAAATTATAGGATAACAGGAAAGGAATTAAAGAAAACAGGAGCAGATAAGTACGAGAAGTATTCATTCTCACTCTAACCTATCATGCGTGAAAAATTCTCTGTAGAGTAATTTACAGATGAATAGAGTGTATCGTGAAAGGTGTAATGGATGATAACCAGTTCATTTTCAGAAAAAAATATCGGTAAAAGGGAAAACTTTTTGGTTCTCAGACTAATCGTAAGAAGACTGACTTAAGTAAACTTAAAGACTTAAATAGTAAACCTACTTACAAACATTTTATAAAGCTGTAAAAGGTAACTAAAGTTTAAAAAATATAGGGCTAAATATAGACAGAAGAATTGTGCACAGTCTGAGCAAAAAATCAGTAGAAGATTAGAGTAGATGTGATAGAATAAGAACACAGTCTATTTATCTTCTTTTTTTCAAATTGTTTCTATGAAGATAAAATAAAAACTTCTGTTTCGATGATTTTATATTCTTATGGGAGAGACGAAAAATGAGTTAGAACAAATCCTGAGTAGTACAATTAACATTGCTTGAAGAGAAATTTAATTTGAAAGTAAGTATCGATAAAATGTCAGTGACGAAGTGTTTTAAAAATGAGGTTAAGGAATTAACCATTAGGGTAAATTAACCATAATACTGGAAATTACAGAATTTTATGTTTAGAGAATAAAATTAAAAAAGAGTAGACGTTGCAAGGTAGTGATCAAAAGTGCTGACCAATGTAAGAAAGAAGCGAATTTATGAAAAAAAATCTGGTGGTATCAAATATAAATTTAAGAATTAAAATGATATTTTTGAAAACATGTAGCGCTTTATGATTATAAAATATGAAAAATATTTTTTTAACTAAAAAAAACTTAGAATAGTTAGAAATATGGCAGTGATATTTTGCCATGTTGAAAATTAGATGGGCTGATAATGTGTAAAGTGAAGATATCTTACACTTTATTCAAAAGAGGAGAGAAATTCGTGGCAGAATGTTGTAACAGTAGAAGTAGATCTGTGGGTTTTTAATTAATTTGGTAATAGCGCTTTGTATAAAAGCAGATAAATGAGGAAAGACTGAAGAAAAAGTATTAAAACCGGTTTAGAAGACTGATGGGCTCAAAAAGAAAAACAAAATAATATAATTTCAATTAGGTCGTTCTGAAGACAATTGTACGTTATGTAGAAATCATTGCTATTAAACATTTTCCACTCTGGGAATCAAACCACGATACTCGTATATCCTAACCTTATGCTAAATCGTGGCGTATATCCGCCACCGATCCTAACCGCTACTGTAAGGTATTTGATTACGAATTTTATTATGATTTATTATTCCAGTTCATTATAATTAAGTGAAGCAGTATTTTTGAACAGATTTGAATTAAATTCAAAATTTCATATTTAAATGAATCATAAAAATGTTTAAATTATTGTGGTGTAAAAGAACGCACTTTTTACACATTTACTAAAACTTTATATTAGTCTAATCGGTAAATCGAATTATTACTCTCTCTCTCTCTCTCTCTCTCTCTGCGTGTGTGTGTGCGCGCACACACACACGCACAGAGAGAGATCATTATTTAAAGAGTACACACTTAAAGATAGTTATTGAAAAATAATTTTTATTAATATTTCTTCTCTATGTTAAGCAGGTGTACATCTGTTTCAGTTGCAGTGTTACATTTCTTATATTTATATATTTCACTCGTTCGGATTACAAAGGTTAAATAAGTAATACTTTTACTAGTTCTAAAATAAGTAGCTATTTTATTTTCAGCTACGGTATACTGGATGTAGGATCGCTGTTTGCGTAAGTTATCTTGAAACATCATCCGAATGATTTCCTTATTAATCAAGGCACCTTTTACTGTCACCAGTTTCTTCGAAGGCGCCGGACGTTAGTGACATCGGAAAGAGAACGTTGGTGGTCCGTGAATTGAAATAAATCATAGGTGAACTGAGAGACGTGCATCGCTTGGCGGCCGCTGTCACGTATGATAGGGCATCCGGCGACAATGCGAGACACCTTCCTTCCTCTTCGCTCCTACCCACGCAACCGTTTGGTTCTGGCCCACCGAACGCCATTGTTTTAAAATAAACAATACTTTTGTAAATTATTCTTCGGTGACATCTGTGGGATGATTTTATTTAATCTGTTAAGAGTCAACTAGGCTGATTTAAACCTGTCGTGGCGTTCCTCCAATTTTATCACCTTCTAGTAGACTTCCGTTCATATATTTTACCACACATCAATTAAATGTATTGAATTAAGTATAATAAACGGGTAAATCGTAATTTTTTACCGTCGATCTGATACTATATCGTATTTACTCCGTCCACTCTGTCTCTTCCCACGTACCTCTTTCATATCTTTCCTAAATGAAGGATGAATGAAAATAAATGGTTTCCCTTCTTTATTTCATATTTTATTTAGTTTTAACAATATTAGATCGTATATTACCTGTTTATCCAGAAGAAATGAGAAGTTGGCTAAGTTATATGATTTTATGAAAATATCTAAACTCTCACGAATTTTTTTATAAATGAGTCTCTCTTTCGTCAAAAAAAATATTATAGCTAATCAATATAGAATTATTTTCTGAGATAGAGTTTTAATATTGAAAAATATCAGTTATCACCTGAATATTAAAATATTTGATTACAAACATAATAAATGGTTTTGAATATAATAAATATCTGATTTCAATGGAAGTAGGTCCTTAAACTAAACTTTTATTAATTATGCCCTTTAGATTTTTATTTGAAATAAATTTCATTGATTATAAATCATTTATTATCGACCGTACAGTAAATAACAATCCTTTTATTTTTTATCTTCTGTTTTGCAAGAAGCTTTTACAAACTTCCGCTGCATAAAAATTTTATAAAACTAACTCTGGACCTACAAATTTTTTTAAAGTTTGTATTCGTAAGAGTTATGTAATCGTGAATGAAATTTGAAAATATAATTTTTTTCAATTTATCAGGAATTTAATTCTGGTTTCTATTTATGATTGATATATTTTTTAGAATAATGCAGTAAGTAAAACGTAATAATTTTTTAAAGAAGATAACTATCGCATTATCAAATCTCAAATTATCAACATCTCGTGAATCCAAAAAAAGTATAAAATATCTAAAATTTTAGTTAATATTAATTTTAATGAAAATACTAAGATCCAGTAAAGCAGAAGATGGTTGAAAAAACGATGATCTTTACCTAAAAGTAGACCAATTATTAGACGCAATTAGGAAACGCAGACTCGCGTTCTGTGTTTACTTAATGAGAATGGACGAATACAAACTAAATAAAGATTGCAGTTATTTTTCTAACATTTAAACCAATTTATTAGAAAACAACGGATGTATATTGAATTTTTTTTAATCCCAAAGAATTAAATGACCCATTAACTCGTATGATTAAATCATAATCTTCACGTTATCGCGGTTTCGTCTAGACTTTGACTTAAACTCTTCGTTAAACTCTGATTTCAGAAACGCAATAGATAAAATTAACCCGTCAATCTGCAAACTGATTTATAAAGATAATAATTGTAATTTAGGACGAGTAAAGCAAAACAAAGAATGAGACTAGAATAGAATTACTATTAGGCTCATTTTTAATGTTGAACAACACAGAAAATCGGATATAATCCACCGTTAACTGTAATTATCATAACCAAAATAACCTTGTAACTGGTTACAAAATTATTTTGTTCGATATAAAAAATATATGCAATTAATAAAAATTAGATAAATTGGAAAATTAATTTTATCAATAATGATGCAAAACTTACTTCATTGTTAATAATAATAATAATAATAATAATAATAATAATAATAGGTGACTAATTTCTAATAGTCCAATTTTAAATTTATTTATATCTTTTTAAGAAAGTTTGTGGCATGTGAATATAGAAAGTTTATTCCTTTCATTAAAATTTTGGTCATAGGTCGGGAAATCTGTTTGATCGGTTATGGATTACGCTATCTTTATCTTGGTTGAGAAAAGATTTTATATAACAATTTATATTGAGGCCTACATTATAGAGTCATAACAATTTGAGTTGGAAATTACATTATTTAGATGTTGATAAGCTAAATTTATGCTTATTTTTGTATTTCAGTAAAATTAAAAAGAGGACATAGCATAATGTAATAAAAAAAAAAAACAAAATACATTACAAAAACAATCCAGCGAGTATAAATTTGCTAATAAAAGAAAAGAATTTATAAAAATTATCTGAACAATATTAAAATGTTACTGTTTTATAAAAAAAAGTCATTTAAAAACATTTAAAAAAGTGATAATAAATGTATTGGAGAGAAAATAAGTTACTGTTATGTTATAAAAGCACATTATTTCTTAAAAATTTCATAAAATCGAAAAACAATTACGATGCGATTAATAGAATAAAACATAGTGACAGTCAATAATCAAATATATCCTCAAAAACAATATTTCTTAAAAACTTTCTGTTATCTGTACTTGCTCTAATATTGAGCTTCGATAATGAGCTACAAGATCACGTAATAGTTTTAAACAAAGAATTGCATTAAATTTTGACAGTTTAAACCGTCCATAGCGATAGTCGTAAGAGCTTTGTCGTGTAACGGCCCTGGTTACAAATCTTTAATAATAGTTCATGCTTGACCAGTTAACGTGTTTCAAAAGTTAATTTTTTAATTATTCTAACACGGATCTAAATTTTGGAAAGTTTTGTTTTATACGTGTTATAAAAGTCTATCAAAAACTCCAATAAAGATTACTCCATTAAAACTTTTTTTAACTTTTTTTAAATGTATATTAATTTTTTTTAAAAATTGTTCACTGCTTTTGTAAGAATTCCGGATAGTTGGATATCCGGAAAACCGCAGTTAGGATAATCGGCGTCGAACACTTTTTATATTTAATTTTATTTATTTATTTTTTATCCGTCTGTTTTTAAATAAAAATGACTTAGAGTGGCTTAGATCTATTTGATATTGATTCTAATTAATTTATTGCGTATATATATATATAATAGAATTTAATATCTTGTTTTCATTTTAATTATTTGCGCATAATGATGAAAATACCTTCGAAACTTTATGCGACATTACGATATGTTATATGTGTGATGATTAATTTTTATTACTTCAATTTAAATTGTTGATTTCATTATTTGTGTTGTTAGATACGACGATATGCTGCTATCATAATATATGTTACAATGTCATTCGACTTGTATAAAAGAAAAAGTATATAAGGAAATTCTTGGTTTTCATATACCGTATGTATGTAATCGGTATGCCACAAGTAATAAATCAATAACATATAGTTGATAAAACGGGACAGGGTGAGGCGCATTTCTCATTCTTTATAGTTACGATTATCGTTTTACTCTATACTCATCATTGTGTCTCCATCCGTTGTTTTCTTGACGAGGCGGAGTTGAATTTGTAGGTGTTTTATGGGCAGTAAATATTTGCTAAAGATGAACTGGCTGAGTGATATGTCACATTGTAATGTCAGTCTTAACCCACTTATGTATGTAGTCTGTGTTGTGTGTGTGTGGTGAATGTGTACGTGAGTGTGATGCAAGTCATGTAACACAGTCAGATTACTATTCCTATTTCATTCGGTAAGATTTTTTTTTTGTTTTATTTTAATACTTCATTATTTAGAAATTCGGCGGAAAAATAAATTGTGATGTGTTAAAACGTGAAATGATGAAATATCTAATCATGTAAAGTTTTTTTATTGCACTTTTTGTATACGTTATAGGTTTTTCCAAATTTAAATAGAGTTTACCTATACGATTTTATCGCTGTAAACTACATAAAATTGTACCGTTGAATCTGAATTGTTTAAGATACTCGTATATAAAAATTATAATCTTTATAGTCATATGAAAAAAAAAATTCTATCGTTTGCGCTGATAAGCCGAGTAACCAAATTTGTACAATAATAAAAAAAGAAGATTATTATTGCGTCGATGACCTGGTATTTTATTAAAATCATTTAAAACTACTACACTGACTGCTGTGGAGAAAAGAAAGTACTGTAACGATCATGTAATAAAAATCAATGTAGCTGCCTTTATGAATATGACAATATGCCGACCATAATTTTCTTACTATAATTACCGGACAACCGACGCTAGTGCGATTTATTTAGTCTATCTTTATCTGTGGACATTCTTTCATTTTGGATGTAAATAATGATTGTTAATTATTATACCACATTTTCTTACTCGCCTTATAAAATAAAACAACATACCAAATTTATTAATTCGTTTTTTTAAAATAACCATTCAAGACTATAATAGTTATTACTAGTAAAACCTGATGACAAAAAAAAACAGTCGTTCGAAAAACGCCCCAATTTAGTTTTGGGTAACCAGAAAAGATTGATTATTAGTCAGTTAGAATTTATTTTTGTATTTTTTTTTTAATGTTTAACATGATGGTAAAAACGTTTTTGGATTAAACTTAGGTTAAAAAAAATGTAGCTTTCTTTAATTTTTCATCAGTTTGAAAAAAAAAAAAACTGTAATAAACGGTGGAGCAAAGGAACCCCATGCTTTTCGATACCGAATAACTTCGGTTGTTTTAATAATGGAAAAAAGTTTTAATTAAATAATAATATTTTTTATTGCATTTTTGAAATCAACATACCTTAGTTAGGTTCAGAAAATAATGTCAGTAAGATGATGTCCTTCAATTTCTTGAAGAATGAAAATTTTCATGTGTTTGTTCGTGTGCGATGAACACACTCACGTACACTCTTGGTTTCAGGTAGCCCCACAAAAAGAAATCAGAAATCTATAAATTGGGAGAGCGCGGAGGCCTAGAAACATCGCCGAATCGTGAAACGACATGTCTAGGAAAAGTTTGTCGAACAACTTCAACGGAGGCTCTCGAAGTGTGAGCTGTGGCATCATTCTATTGGAACCATATTTCTCTCATGTTCATCCAACCCCTTTTCAGTTCTGGACGCAAAAAGTTGTTTAACATGTCGATGTAGCGCGCTGACGTCACTGTAACTGCGGTTCCCTCCTCCCCCTTTTCAAAATAGTAAGAACCAACTTGGAGGCACCGCACCACACTGTTACTTTTGAGCTGTGAAGAGGTTTTTGGTGTAGTTCACTTGGGCTCTGCGACGCCCAGCACCGATAGTTCCGTACATTAACATAGCCATCCAGATGGAAATGTGCTTCAAACTCATCATTATTAGGGCGTTTGCATCTTTTGTAACAATCGCGTTCGTTATGCCATAAAACCATTAAAAATTTCCGTTACACAAAATCCCTTTCAGTTACCTTCTGAACAATCGTTATTTTGTACGGGTGAAATTGAGATCACCGTGTAAGGTGCGATGGAGAACGACGTGGCAGGCTGTATCCAGCGCTACAGCCTGTCGCCTAGCGTATCGTTTCGGACTAGCAAGAACTCTCCTTCTCACCCTGTTTACGTTTTCCAGAGTTCGGACCGGACGGGGAAGGCCAGGTGGTTTTTTCTTCAACACAAATGTAGTACTTCAACAAAATGGTTGTTCGATCTGGAACTGCATCTCGACGTTCGATATTAAAATTTCGATGGAAAAGATGTTGAACCGTGACTACAGAATGATTGTTTCTAAAAAACTGCTCGACAGCAAACGAACTATATTCTGTGCTCCATAGCGACTGAAACTGCGTAGTCTGACCTGTCTGCCAGAGGTCGCCGAAGGTCAGTACTCTGATTCGTCACTGAATACTAGCGGTTTAAAGAACATGCGTTTTCTCGGATCCATTTTTGTAATGATATTTCTTTAAGAAAAGACTGTTTGGGTATTTATTACTAAATTTTGATTATAATGCCAATTAGTTATTAAGCTTCAATGCATAAATAAAAAATAAAGCGTCTAGAATAAATAGCCCACGCCATTGATGAAGAATTTTCATTGTAGCTCTTAAATGAAATTTTCATTTAATATTTATTTTGAAAGTAAATAGGTCTTTTTTAAAGGTCAGATACTCTAATATATAATTTACAGAATATTATGTATATATATATATATATATATGTGTGTGTGTGTGTACCAAATTTCAATTTTTTTGCATCTAGATTTTCGAAATATTATTTAATAAATGAAATATTTAAAAGTAATGTCGAGTATTCCTCCATCCCTACTAAAACCGATCTATCTAAAACTTTGGATTTTAAATAACATAATAAAAGTACTTTTATCATACTAATGCTCAATTTTCTACGATCACTATATAAAAAAGAAGAAGGGCGAAAACCACTCCTTCCACTATTTTAATCTAATGTCAAAATTTAATCCAAAAATTATTACCATTGCCCCATATATAAAAATGTTTTGAACTATTTTTGAAGAAGAATTTATGCTGAGCCAGTACGGACATATTAATCAAAATACAAGCCATATCGTATATATATAATCTTCCGGAAACTTCTGTAAGTTTTCTTATGTTTTTTGGATTATGTCAACATTTGCAAAAACCCAAAGATACCCAGATTTTTTCCGGTCTTTATATTTTCCCTTTGTAAGTATGCCGCTACACCAGCAATAAATTTACAGCCACGAGAGTAAAAATAAAAATATATGCGCTATTTTTGTTTTTTTTTAATTTTAACCGATCGATTATTGTTCTCTTTCACTTTGTAAATGAAATCAGTACTTACAGGAACACCGGGTGGTTAAAACAAATAAATAATAAACATATTTGTACACATTAAAATAGGTTGCAGAAAATTATTTAAAAAATTTATTCCACTCTAACTAGATAGTTTGTAATTGGTTGTCATTTTAGACATATCGGTTGAAATTATATGAGATCATGTCGATAAAACATTTCTCTTAAGTAAATACATACACCTTTATTTAGACAAATTATAGTTTTTCATTGCTTATAACCAAAGTGTTTCATTCCTATAATTAAATTCTTGCGATTTGAATAGGCTACGTAATTATTAAATTGCGTACAAAATATATTAGCGTATTTCTTGATGTTTCTAATGTTTTTTACACGTAAAAGTATCTGCTAAACGATAAACATTTTTCATTTTTATTACTGAAATCGTCTAATAATGAAAATTTATTTGGATTTTTAGAAGTTTTCATAAATTGACGCTATAAACTAACGGTAAATTATTATTACTTATGTAAATAAACAAGAAATCGATAAAAAATTTATTTTTATTTTCTTGGTTAATAACCGTTTCATTTTCTTCGTAAGCAAATAATAAACCGTATATACATATTAGTACAACGGTCGCAGGGTAATAATTTAATAAAAAAGACATTTTTATAAGTTTTGAATAATATTATTTAAGTACGTATAATGTTTAAAACCCTTTTATAAATCAAGTAAATCGATTGTATACTGTACATGATGCGCATTGAATAATTATTAATGAAGACGATTTAAAGCCGCAGGCTTAGAAAGCCACATTTCCTCCTGCTTATTTGCACTCCAGCCTTGACTGAACTGTCTATGATTATTTAAAAGATATTAAATGTAGCCATTCTTTACATTTACTGTTTTGTACTGTGCAGTAAGTAACGTGGGAAAATAATTATCGATAGTTTAACGGATAAATATCTACCTAATATTTTACTTGATTTATGATTTTAGTTTTGCTTTATATATTCATTTATATTTATATATAAAAATATTATGTAATTATTTATATATATAATTATTAGCAACCTTATATATAAATCAGTATGTCTGCGGGTACGGTTTATTTGCTTATAACTGACTCTTCCTTTAAACTCTAATAACTGCTGTGCCGATCTAAATGGTTGTTTTACAACTATTTTTATTGAAGCTTTTAGATAATTTTAGGCATACATTTACCTCGTATTGATAATATACGAGGTCATGTGATAACATGACCTAATTATTGAGTGATCAGTAGCGATTAAACAAACAGCATGTTTTGTTTGACAGCGTCATTTTTACTAATTTTACAACGACAATTTTAGTTAGTAATACCGCATAAAATTCTTACAGGTAGCTACGGTTCTTGTAGATTAAATATAAACAAATATACTGAATTTTATTTCCGTATTTCATTTCGATAAATGAAAACAAAAATTAGAAATAATGCTGTTATCAAGTTTCGAAAAATTGGGATCTTTGTACTCGAGATATCAGTTATTTAATAAAAGTATTTTTGTACCATAAAAATTATAAATGAGCGAGTTATGTCATTTTTCTTAGAAAGGGACATCTACATATTCATTTGTTTTTCTTTTTGCTACCTTTATCTTGGGACCGGATCTGCTTTAATACGAACTCAATCCCAAAGAAGAATTATGAGGAATTTCTCATTTCTGCACTTCTTCCGCCGTCTTTGTCTGGTTAACACCAACGTGGTCACCGCGTGTCACATCGCTCGGTCTGCAGTATAGTCCCAATGATATTCTCTGGAGTAAGCGTACCGAATTCTCTCGGGCATGTTTCCTATGCTGCAGATCCCGATCGCAGAACACCGAATGTTCTCCGGTATCCTCCTCCGTAATCGCAATCGCGGAGGAGTTCAGCGTCCGCGAACCCAGATTGCCGTAAACCACGCATCACCGGTTAAGGAACCGGGTCATTTTGTACTCAAGTTCCTTGTTTTTCTGGGCCAGCCACCTCTGGAGTTCCGGAATTAGTCTGTGGGTCCATCTTCCCTTCATCGATTAATCCCATCTCTCCAACCACCTGCGCGATGATGCCTCAGCATTCGCCTTATCCGCCGCTTTCCTGTACGTCTCCACCCTTTTTCGAACTAGGAGATCCAGCAGAGGTACATATTGCGTTATGTAAATTCATAAGATGCGTTTTATAACTTGTTACCGTTGCTTTTTGTATGAAACTAAATGTAAAACTATGTTTTTTTGCATTAATGTTTATTCAATTAATACCAATTTTTTATTTTATTTACAGTTTATCTTTTTGGGTATTCATATAGGCATAACCCGTTTTATGTACTTTAAAAAAAATATTTTATTTTAACCATAAATAGCAACAATTTATGAGACTGAAACCTTAGAAACTTCTACTAGTTTTTTTTACTTGTAATATTTATTGATATGCAATCTTTTTTTTATGAAAACCAGACTTTTGACATTTAATCTTTCAGAAGCACTTGCTTTTCATAAAAAAAAATTTCTTCATGCTGTTTCCATAAAAAAAGAATTGTATTAAATTAAATCTGTCCCCCTTTATTAAAATCTCTTATTTTAAAATGTACATGCAAGATGCATTTTTTCAAAAACATTTTGATTTTTACCGTTCAGTTGGCGATCGGAAGTTCTGACTTATTATTGTTTCTTGTTATTCGCATCTAGTTTCAAAAGTGGTCGAGAGTACCTCTTAAAAACTGTTTAGCAATGAAATATTAAGAAAAATTAGCCAATGCTTCTTCCTAAACGACTTATTTTTCGGTTTAAGACCACAACTTGGGGTGTACTGTAGGACAATTTTGACACTAATTGTAGAAAATGTTAAACGACCTCAATTTTGATTAGCATTATCACAGCTCAGAGTATTTTTAAAACGCCCTTTAAAATGATGTGCACTATTCTTTTCATTTAAAATTTATTAATTACCTCCCTTGTTGAGTTGGTAAGTGATTATGTCATATTAAAAAAATATCGTTTTGAGGGAGGGACATTTGCCGAATTTTATGAGTTTTTATGTTTCACTGTTGAGGAGTTATTTAAATGGTACTGTGGACCAAATTTACAAGTACCTATGGAAAATATTGAATGACTGTCATTTTGGTTAGTCCGTAGTTTTTTACGTCATAATTTTTGTTTCAATGCCTTTTAAAATATTTAGCTCTATCTTATCTTTTCCGTTTAACTCTTTTGAATACCTCCTTTGCAACTGTGGTGATCTCATACATTTACACAGAAAAAATAAGTCGTCTCGAGTAGATGTGTTTGCTATATTTCACCTGTCTACGTTTATCAATTGAATAATTATGTAAGGGTTATCTTGCGTTTGTCTGTGTGCGTATATATATATATACATGCGCGCACGCACACACACACTGGCCGCTCGGGAATCCGCCCCCTGAACACCAGACGAACAACGGAGCCTACACAGGGGCTCCCTGGCACACAGGACCTACCCCATGGCCGCTTCCGTCGCCATTCCCGTTTAGCGAGAGGGCTCCGCTTCCTGGTTATCCGAATTGTTCGTTACACATAATACTGATAAATAACAATTAAAGTATTCAGGCTTTACATAGACCTGAAAAGAAGTTAAACTACAAAAGAATTTAGTGTGGTAACTAAAGTACATACACCTTTAACAATAAAAAATTCATAACTTATTTCTGTTGTCACGGTTACTAAAATGTAATAGTGAAATACAAGGATTAATATTTTTTTCTTTAACGAATATCTTTAATTCACAACTCCACTCCCTAGGGGGTTAGGACCTCGGTATATGGCTTAAACCCTTCCCTGGGATAACACATTTTATTCTGCAAATTTGGAAGCAATGGTCGGTTGGTTCTCGCGTGATGCTAAAACAAACAAGTTTATAAAATTTGTTTGTTCTAGCATCAGGATTCTGTGGCGATTATTTAATTTTTTTTTTTCAATTTACTGTATATCGATTTAATACACAGAAGTAAAAACGATAAACGATTGTACGTGTGATTAGTTATTTATCAAAAAAGTTAATAAACCCTCGATTGAATATGAAAATTAGTGTATCGTCAATAAAACAATATTTGTACTATATCAGTAGATTGTATTTAAAGAGCTGAGTCTTATTTTTTGTAAAATACTCTATTTTGGTTTTTGTTGGCAACCTTCTCGTGATTACTTCATCGTGCAATAGGTCTGTTCTTTTCTGATCACGTTAATATATTAATTTTTTCCTTTCACATCATTCAATAACTTGACCTTTTCTGCAATATATCTCTTATTAACAATTCCTTTTTAAGTGCTCATATTTATTCGTTTTTTTCATATTCATTACGATATTTATTAATATCCTACCCCTCCCCCGTTTTTCCAGTCGATGTATTTTCCTTCAAATCGGTTATTCCAATGCTTTTAACCTTCTTTCTGCATCTGTTTCTGATTTTAAAACTTTTTAGAAATATCTAAATATGACTTTACAAATAAAAAAATAATAACAGTGAGTTTTTTTTTTCTAAATAAATCCATTCGTGAAACTACAGTTAAAAAATTGTTTTGACTAAGACACGTACGTACGCTACAGTTCATATTGTTGCAAGATGCTGATTATTCATGGTTGTATTAACACGCTTGTTAGTTTAAAAACAAACGATTATTTCATTTCAATTTTGTTATAATCAAATGGTTACATATGTCTTATGTTTTCATAGAAAATTCGATTTTCAGACTCATTTAAGACAAAAAAGCTCGTTTTTTGAGGTTTTTTTTTGTTTTCCTTACGGGGAGGAAAAAGCTCTGCCAGCCGCAATCAGACCCCGCACTGTCAGCAGTGCGGGGCTCGCACTCGCTAAAAAACCTTTCCCTCTTATCATGCAGGGGCTGCATCTAAACCACATTGCATGTACACAGCCGCTGTAAGTTCACCCTGGCACTCTACTATCCGAAACCAAATGAACGAAAGGCGTCCCCAGGGGGTGATGCCTCGGACGACTCGGAGGAGCCCCCGCCGTCCACTCCAGAAGCTAGTCCCCTTTCATCACCGTCATGATTCCTTGAACTCCATGATTTTACGAACCGCATCTCCTCAGCCTGTCGTCACCTCTCCTATCCTATTGGCCTATTCTCCTATCATTGTTGCGATCGTAGGCGAGACACATTCCCATTTGTCGCCATTGCCATCTAGTATCAGCTGTTTCCCAGCAGGCATCCATATCCCTGCTGCCTTTGTTCGCATTAAATTGAAAAACTTGCATTAAAAGGCGGATTTTCCATCACTGCAGCCCCTCCGACTCGTGGATTCTCTTAGCCACTGTATTAACCGGCCGCTGTTGAGATCCACTACTCTTATGTTCCTCTCCATTACATCTAAAACATAGTCTACTTGAGCTTCGTTTCGGCTTTGCAACACGCTTCGACTACATGTTGATTCTTTATCTGCCCGTCTACCATCCCACTCTAGTGATCTTTTCAAGTTCTACCAACCAGGGACACATAAGAAGCTCTCACTCCCATATCTCTTAATTTCCTGATGCTCTTGAAGCATCCGAACCTCCGTAGGGGAAGACACCCATATTGTGACGATTCCGGTCGTCACACCCCCCCCCCCGTTCCTAGCCCTAATGGGCTTTAACAGGAGTCGTCTTCAGACCCTCTAACTGATTACTCCTCAGAGTAATAAGCCAGCTCTTGGTTGGGATGCCACCGATGTAAATTCCTCGGTGGACATTTACATCAGCGATTTTTAACTCAGGTTTTGCCTTCGTTGCAGGTCTCTTCCGGACATCTTGACTGTCCTACAACGATGGTGCTCCTGAAGTGGTCGGCTATCATCCCGTCTATATCTTCAGAGTTCATTACTGTCATATAGACATCTCAGTTCCCTCCCGAGGGAGAAAAACACCCGCCTCGTAGCGTGTATGGTCGCTACACCACTCTCTCCATTACTAGCGTACAGACAGTACTCCCACATCTATTACCTCACCGCAGAATACATTCTTGGTCCAACGACTGTCAACCAATAATAGTTCACTCTTAATCTCTGCCTTGTCTTCCAATTTCTTGACAGAGGTGGTGGAACCCCACTTATGGGCGCCGAAGCACTGCCGGACTCGCTAATAGGTTCCGCAAGATACTAAAAAAGGCGTATGTACCCCTACGCCCCCTACCGAGTAAACCTCCACCCCTGCCGACCTGACTCTCCTGGGAATAGTTGGTAAAGCATTACTTCAGAAGGGTGAAGCATTCAGACAACAAAGCAAAGCAAATAGCTAGGCACATACACACACAAAAACAGATCCACACATAACTAAAAAAAACAGCACAAAACTACACCAAACAAACTAGAACCAAACAAACCAACACGTATACACACCACCTTCTTTTTCGTGTTTAGCCTCCGGTAATTACCGTTCAGATAATACTTCAGAGGACGAATGAGGAGGATATGTATGAGTGTAAATGAAGTGTAGTCTTGTACGTTCTCAGTTCGACCATTCCTGAGATGTGTGGTTAATTGAAACCCAACCACCACAGAACACCGCTATCCACGATCTAGTATTCAAATCCGTATAAAAATAACTGGCTTTACTAGGACTTGAACGCTGGAACTCTGGACTTCCAAATCAGCTGATTTGGGAAGACGCGTTCACCACCAGACCAACCCGGTGAGTTGTATACACACCACCTGCGCACAGACACACGCACACCAACAACTCTCACAATATTCATACTTGCCATACGCACTTCCAAGCTTTAGCTTGGAAGTGGCGGAGTTCCCAGAACCCTAGCGGGTGTAGTGACATCGGCTTCATTGCATTCAGCCGACCCCCACAACATCGGATGACCCTCTAGACTTTCGCCCGCAGCCCTTTCCCCTGTACCGGGATCCCAGAGCCTCTATTTATCCTGCGGCTTTTTTTGGCAGAACGTAATTTCTCCATAACTGCTTTATCACATCGGTCTACAGCCGTCCAGTGATTCTCGCTGGTAAACATAATTTCCTGTAGGTCTTCAGATTCAAACATTTTCTTTCTGCCAATAGCATCCACGATCTTCTCACGCTCTACCAAAATCTAGAACAGCGAAAAAATATATGAAAAGGCGTGTCTTCAACCCTACTAGCACGGCAGCTATCTGAGTGGTCCAACCCAAACCTATATAGATAAGCGTTAAATTCTCCATGGTCCGCCAGTAGCTGAGTAAAATTAAAATCCAGCGAGTCATGGGTTATCTCAGATCACCTCCCAACATCGCGTATCAACTTGTAGGTCCATCGGTTCTTCACACAACAGTCCCATCTCTCCTGCCAGTTTCTTAACATTTCCTCAGTAATTGCCGCGCAATCACTTGTTTCTTTTCAACTGAGGTCATAGCTCCGTATACGCCATCCTCTTCCTATTCGTAATCACGAAGTCAATCGGGAGCAACCTGGAAATTACCTCCACGGCTCCAAGGAGACAATCCTCTAGGCTTTCGCAACCCTGAGACAACACTTCCTATGGAGAGCCTTCAATATGCCTCTGTATTTCCTATATTTAATAACATCAGCCCAAATTTCAGCATTACACAGTAAGGTGGCGTATGCCACTCCGGTGAGTAACCTCCTCCTCTGCTGCCCTGGGCTTCTTAAATTTGGCAAAATTCCCGCAATACAACGCATAACTATCTACGCCTTTTCAGCGGTTTCAAGAACATGCCTACCGAATCTCATTCTAGCATCAATCAAATGCCCAAATATTTTATCGCGCTTCTTAGATTCAGTTCTTCTACCCTCCAACTCAATCGTCACTGTTCGCCTGCGTTTAGCAGATGAAATTACAACCATTTTGGTTTTTTTCCGGCGCCGTCTGGAGTCCAGCTTCCACCATCCAAGCTGCAACAGAGTAATAGGAGTCCCTGATCTTCGAGGCAGCCTTCCTCCGTGTATCCGCCTCGATAACAAGTGATAGATCATATGCATAGCTATGATCGTCACCTTTGGAAGCAGTGGTACACTAAACACTTCGTCGTAAGTTATATTCCAGAGGGTCGGTCCAAGGACCGACTACTGGGGTGCTCCTCTCTTCACTACACGTTCGAGGGCGCCATCATCGACATAACATGAGAGGACAGAAGGACGGCAACACCAAGTCTCTACACCCGGTTTCGAAATCAAGACCAGGCGCTGCCGCTTCCATCTCAAAGGGAATACTCCCTCCCTCAAACAGGTGTTGTATACACTTAAAATTAC